>NC_091796.1:64542727-64845757 GCF_041296235.1 Equus asinus | reverse complement strand
CTAGCATCTCCCTCTTTATAGGAAGAGAGAACCAGATTTTCTTTGAGAAGTCTTTGGGACTTTCAGAAGTCCCAGGGGCCCTCTGAAAATTCACAGAGAAATTTTTTTTTAAGTCCAAAGAAAGACTTCATGTAGGATATGAATTTTGGGGAGCTTGTCAAAAATATCAAAAAGTTTTAAAACACTTGGTCAAACAAGATTAAAGGGTTGCTGATCTTGTCACCATGAAACAAGGGTTGCTGTGAAACAATGCTTAGTTACCCACGTAACCAAGGTAAGACTCACTCAAAAGTAAAGAAAACCATTTATAATATCTTTATCAAAAGCAGACTAAAAGTCAAGGAAATTATCCTTTTTAAGAAAAAGAGAAAACCAAATTCTAATTTTTGTACCAGTGTACTTCTGATATTAAAACTCATTTACTTAATTAGATTTACTTCAAGCTTAGCCAGCGTGACCATGCATAATACTTTTTTTCAGGGTTTCTTTTCAACAAACCTTCTATAACTTTCGTTTTACATTCAGAACTTGTCCCATGCCTTTCTTTTTTTTTCCCTCCTAGTACTTTGGGGCAAATTTAACTTCCTTAACAAAACAAACAAAAATATCTCCATTCTTTATACCTTCTTTACTGAAAACATACATCTTTCCTTGAATACAAAGAAGTTTCCCTTATTAATTTTAGTAGCTTTAATCATATATATTAATTAGAATTTTTAACCCTTATAGACCTTAATTTTTAGTGAAAACTAAGAAGTAAGTAATTATAAACTGTCTTTTATATTAGCATTCTGTGGCTTGGCAAATTTATAAATACCTTTTACAAGCGGGGGAAGTTACATCCCTATCTTTAGGGGCATCCTTTTTGTCTTTGGGACATAGAAAACGTTTAGAGCAGATGTACAATGCATGCTTAACAGGCCACATCAGGCCCTTTTGGAAAAACAAGGTCAGCCTGAATTAGTTTTAAACCAAATGGCTTCCTCATATACTCAATATATCCTATTGCTTTTCATTTATTTATCACTTACCATACAGGCATTATATAATTAGCTTAAAACTACAGTTTCTAAAGGATGTGCAGAGGTGCTGATGCTAATTGTCAATTCCCTTTCACAAAAGACTGACACAGACACTTAACTAACCTGTTGAAAACAGAAATCTCTGTTTGATCTGGTTACCCTCATTTTCTTCCTGTTTCCCTGTGTCCTTTCCCCAATGTCTTCACACTTGCAGGCTACACGTGCCCTGTGTTACCAGTCTCCTGTTTCTGGACCAATGACAAACTACAAAGTCCTTACTATCTACATCTACATATGCATTAGTCAGATTTCTCCAGAGAAACAAAACCAAAAGCCTCTATATAGAAACATAAAAAGAGATTTATTATGAGGAATTGACGCACATGATTATGAAGGCTGAGAAGTTCCACACCCTGCTCTTTGCAGGCTGGAGGCCCAGGAAAGCTGGTGGTACAGTTTCAGTTGTAAAGTAAAGGCCTGAGAGAGGAGCCAATGGTGTTAAGTTCCTGTCTGCATCTGAAGGCTCAAGAACCAGGAGTGCGGATGCCTGAGGACAGGAGAAGATGGACGTCCCAGCTCAAGCAGGGAGAAAATTCTCCCTTCCTCCACCTTTTTGTTCTATTCAGTCTCTCGATGGATTGAGTGGTGCCCACCTGCATTGTGAAGAGTGATCTTCTTTATTCAGTCTGTATATTAAACGCTAATCTCATCCAGGGACACCCTCATAGACACACTGAAAAATCATGTTTTACTAGCTGTGTGACATCCCTTACCCCAGTCTAATTGATGTGAAGTTAACCGACTCACCAGGGCATCATCCACTGCTCTGCATATTAGCCAGGAGTGGCTGCGCAGCGCTGCAGCTCTCTGTCCCTCTCTAACACGAGCTGAAAGTGCTGCTTCTGAATGTTGTGTTCTCTGCACCCCAGAAGAGAGGAATATTTTAAACTCTCTGTTCCTAGAAAGGTTACTATAATTTGGGGTTTAGACGAAAACGGAGTTTGCTCTGCCTTTGTTCCTACTTCTTGAAAGAAGCAAAAAGGTCAAGATATTTTCTATTTTGTGAGACCTGAGGCTTATACAATTATGGGAATCCCTCTTTAGAAAAACAAATAAAAATTACAAGTAAAAATGACTAGGGTCCCTCCCCAGTTCTTGGAAGAGACATGCAAGCATAAGGTCCTAAATCTTAAGCTTCATTAGCTTCTGGGTAAGTCCCCTCTGATCAACGTGTTATATCAGTAACACTGGGGTGGTTTGATCATTTCACATCTACTGCCAGGTGAGTCACATAGCACTATGGGTAATTCAGTAAAGATTAACTACCTATGATGATGTGATAAGAATGGTGGTAAATTAGAGCGTATGAGAACACATTATGCCCTAAATTGTTCTAAGATTAAAATGTATATCCTTTAGGTCATGGATAATGTAAAGATCTTTTTACGATACCAAAAAAAAAGTAAAAAACCCAGTGCCTTTCGAGGACACACAAATTTTATGTATACAAAATACTTCCCATTTTCTGACAAAACTGATTCAAACAAAAGAAGATCTATGTTATCTCTAAGAGTTTATCAATGCAAATTTTATACATGTTTAGTTGACAAACTGAGATTGGTAGATTACCTGTAGAAGATGGAAATTATTTCCCTTACACTGATATGTGATTGCTGGAGTCTGCAGCATTCCCAGTGCCCCATACTTTCAGAAATCACACAATGAAGTCACATGAAAAATACATGGACAATAGAAATAGTAGTTTGGATTTGGTTTAAGGAAAGCTGCTTATATTTTAGGGTATTATCTTAGAACAATGTGGATCTTGAGCCAGCCTGAAGGTTATCATAAATTAACCAGGGGCGGGGGGACTGACCATTCACTAAAGACTCATGAAAGAAGCAATAAGTTTGACAAAAACTTAATAGCAGACTTTGTTTTAATATTAAATGGAGAAATTTAGGCAGATTTCAAAGTTTGTCATTACATAAACATTCTGATGAGGTAAAATTTTTCAAATTAACAGTAATCTTATTCTACTTTATCATGTCAGCCAAAGATACATTCCTCTGCGTCTTCTCTCTGTATTTGCCAAGTAATTTCTCTAACCCCAACTCCAGCAATCCTAATCTCTGTCATCATCATCGTCATGATAGATACAATTCACAGGAGCTCCCACTCAGTCACTCTGCTGAGCACTACATATATAAAGGCAATCCTTGTCATGAGATAGATGAGATCTCACAAAGGCACCTGCTCCTAAAAGACTGTCCTGACAACTATGTCCACACTGCACGTTCACTGTCTTTCCTTTTCCCTGGTGTATCATCCCTGTAGGACTCTTGCAGTTAAATGTGCCAGAAAACCTTAAAAAATCTCATATGACTAAAAATTCAGTAGGGTCCACCTTTAGCAGAAGCTTCATCCAGCAGCTCAATCCACGTAAAGAGAAATTTGTTTTTCTCTGTTCCTCCATTCTGCCCTCCTCAATGTTAGCTGCCCTAGAAGCTAGAGGGACTCCTACCGAGATAAAAAAAAGTTGCTCAGTTCCAGGCCTCACATTCTCTTCCCAGAACACTGAATGGCGACATCCTCAGAAGCCCTTGGATTCAATCTCTTTGGTCCATATTATCATGTGCCCATTCATATGCAATCACTGTTACAGAGGAGCAGGTGAGATAAGGTGACTGGCTTAAGGGTTCAGTTCACCCTTTGTGCTCAGGGCAAGATGATACGATGCCCATCTCATGGATGAGAATGAGGATGGAGGAACTTCCCCAAAAGGAAAATCTTGGTGCCGTTGGTAGGAAAATGGAAGAATAGAGGTTGTGGGAGAGGGATATCAACACCAAAAAGACGTCTAGTACACCTGCTAAGTGTTCTTCCCACACAGGTAAAAGAATAGAAAACTTTGATATAGCGTCTGTTTGTGTATCTTCAGCTAAAAATAATAAACAAAACTGTTGGTCCCTCATTCTTTCTTTACTCTCTGAATAAGAGGGAAACATTTCATCTTGATCTGAAATTTAGAAAATCCTACTAAGAAATGTTATATTTAATTACTATGTATATGGATTTTCTTCTCTATGGGAAAACTATGGTGACCTAATGAGCATAGAATCCAAAATCCTTTCATAAAGCAAAGACTGAATATATATGAGAGGAAAATGGCACCAAAATAATGATCTAGACAATCGCGCTTTAGGGCTCTTTCTATTCTTTCTAGAGATTTTTAAGTCAATCAGGCTCCTTGCAGCCAGGCATTCCTTCATACTATATATACTTTTAAATTTTCTTATACAAATATTTTTTATCTTTTTATCAAGACTTTACTGAATTGCCAAAAACATAACTGTATTTGGAATTATTCAAACATTGCAAAGAACTGAAATGTGCTAAATCTTAACACATCAGAGTTCAAGATTGTTACCTTTATTACCAATAATGTAGCCCAAGTATGAGAGCAAGATAGACTACTCTGCTGTGTATAATGGTGACTAGGTGTGGGTCTGAATTTTCACCACACTCAACAACAACAAAATGTTTAGACTTGAAGAAAAAGACAAAACAGTAAAAGGAATTTTCTTTTTCATATGTTAACAGAAGATTTATTTGAAATATTCTTTGTGGTGGTGGTCAGTTTACCACAAAAAGTGCTGTTCAACTTGCATTTAAAGGGAATGGTGGAAAATATGTGGGAGTGGGGGAAAGAAATTTGAGTTCTAGTCTAAGATCTGTCACTAACCTGGCTGTGTGACTCGAGCAAGTCACCTTACACCTCTGGGTTTCGCTTTCCTCATTTGCACAATGAAAAGGTTGGCAAAGATTATCTTTACAAGTTCCCAACCCTGAACTTCTTAGAATTTTGTGAAATGAGCACACTAAGTGGGGAGCTTAGTTTACCTAAATATCTAAAATCAAACCTTACCATCCATTTCCCTCCTAGGAAATTGATATCAGGTGATGGAGATAGAAAGTTTGTAGGATGATATTGGGTTTTACAAACAAATTTCCATGTACCTCTTTAATTTGTGATGACCTTAAGTAAGCAATTCCCTTTACACTTTTATTCAAAAATAACAAGCTGTGTTTGAAATGCCAGTATACACCATTTATTACGCTCTCCAACCCAAACACGAAAACATTTGTACTTATGTTATAACTTCACCTGGTGGCTTTCATTTTCTCCAACATAAAGACAGGGTGAAGCAAAGTAATAGAAAAATAGAAAACATCTTTGTCGGAAAATGAGATTGCAGCTGTGTAACTGGAGCACACAACCATAAATCAGAATGTCAAATCCAAAACACATGACTTTTTGCAAGTTCTCCATGTGCGCTCTAATGTGATTACAGCCTGGTTGCTATTATGATTTAAAACAAAGTCTTTCATGCTAGAAACAAAATGCGGAATGTGAGCCGCCTGGGGGAGAGAGCTGCAAGCTAGCTAGCTACATACCCCTTGCAGTCAGGAGAGGTGGGCTACAGTATTTCAAGGACTGGTTTGTCAGGTGTGAGAGAGCAAGGGCTGCAAGAGGAGCCTTGGCAGAAGTCTTAACATGAGGGACAAATTAGCCAGCACTGTTCAGCTGAGCTTGACAATCTGAAATTAGCTTCTTTCTCCCCCTCCCCCCTTCCCCATCTTTTTTTTTCCTAAGCAGAATCCTGAAGCCAAATACGAAGATTACAGAAGTCATTCTTTCCTGCCTATCACGTAAACAAATGGCCCAGCTGTTATTGCTAAGATTCCAGTTTAAACTTGGACTTTCTTGTATAAACTTCAATGTAATGGTATTTAAAGTGTCATAGGCAATAAGCATCTAATCCTACTCAATAAATTGTAGGCTCAGTTGCATGAACTCCTAGAGCTGTTAAAGACAGCTGTGCTTTTTTTGTAATTTAAGTCTTTTCCAAATTGGGCAACTCTCCAGGTATATTTTCAGACAAACAATGTGTGCTAGAAAAAGTGATGTTCTGAGTCTTTCAGCAATGAAATAAACACAAAGGAGTAAAAGCTGAGATATAAGACAGTGCAAATATCATTTCTGATCATCCCAGGAGGGCAGGCATCAAGGGCAAGGGGCTAGGAAACTGTTCTTGTTTCCTAGGACTATTAGAATATGAGCCAGGACATTTTCCCCCAAGGACCTTTTCTAGCCCAATTACTTTCATAACTGGTTGTTGGGCCAATGCCATAGATGGGTACTAGGATGGAAGATAAGAATTTAATATTTCTCGAAATAGAACCATCAACTCCCAGAGCATGACACAACCCTGAAATGGAAAAAGCTCCTCCCAAAGCTGATATTTAAAGGGTCAGGAGAAAATGGTTTCCACTCAGTGATGTAATTGAAATAAATCATCATGAGACCATAGGATAAGAAGGAATTACAAGAGGTCGTTTTATCCAGTGCACTGTCTCTAAGATGACCCACAAGAAAAGCATTTAAAGAAGGTTAATTGGTAATGATTTTATACCTAAATCATCATTAAGCATCAAATGAATCCTTTTCTAGTACAGAAGAGCTCCGAGTGGGCAGGGCAGGTAGTGTGTTTTTCAACATCCACCCAAAGTTGAGCATTCTGCAATCAGCTGATCGCAGTAGGAAGAAGCCCCAGGTCTTCCTCACCATGGTTTGAGGACGGTGAGTGGTCTTCAGCGAGGCCGTCACAAATGTTTGCCTCCTGGATCGGATTCCAGAACACAGGAATATTGTTGTTGCTGTTGTTGTTTCACTTTGCCAGTTGTTTTCTCACCAAAAGTTGACTTGTGGGGCCGGCCCGGTGGCGCAGCGGTTAAGTGCGCACATTCCGCTTCAGCGGCCCGGGGTTCGCCGGTTCGGATCCCAGGTGCAGACATGGCACCGCTTGGCAAGCCATGCTGTGGCAGGCATCCCACATATAAAGTAGAGGAAGATGGGCACGGATATTAGCTCAGGGCCAGCTTCTCTCAGCAAAAAGAGGAGGATTGGCAGCAGTTAGCTCAGGGATAGTCTTCCTCAAAAAAAAAAAAAAAGTTGACTTGTGCCTACAAGATCTTCTTATCTACCTTTGTTCTACACTGTTGTAAGGTACTGTGCGTTATCTTTTGGGCTAACACATATGATGTCTACCTCACTGTCTACAATGCCTAGAAAAGCACAGGAAAAACATAAATCTCAGACCTAGAGCCCACGGTGTAACTCCCGTGGGTCCCTCTGTGGTGGGTTGAACTTCCCCATAGACAAACTAGGCCTGAGATGAATCAACACCTCTTTCAGTTGCTGGAATGTAACACAAGCTCACAGGTGGAGGGAATTTCAGGCAATGACTCAGGGATTACTTTTGGCCCAGGTGGACAGCTGGACAGCTACACCTAGTCCCCAAATGCTTAGCGATTACTTTCTGGATCCCTGCCTCCATACAACCCCCAAAATGACAGTTTTACATGCCAAGTAGAAAATTCCTTTTAAGTTAAGGCTTAATAATTAGAAATTCCCTTCGTCTAGGGATTCTGATAGCATTCCTACTGTCCCCCTTTGAGAAAGCTCAGAGCTGTCACCTCAGTGTAAATCTTCACCTCAGGCAAAAGCAATGGTCCACTTGTTTCTAGCCCCCTAGAGCAAAACCCCTCAGGCTTTGTCCAGTTTTGAGGGGAAACTCAACAGCTCTGTACAGATTAAAGACCTCACCGAAAAATGTCTAAAAACAACTAATCTCTGTGTCACTTCAAACAAGTATAGCACATCAGACTGACACATGGTATTTATCAAACAATTTAGTCTCTCAGCTAGCCAACCTATTGGGTCCCATTTCTCTCATTTAAAAAGTCTCTAAAATCCTACAAAAATGTTGTCAAAACTATGAATAATAGTATTCAGAATTTTGTTCTCAAGGCAATTTACTCAATACCACAGGTAGCATTTTTCAATATGTACATAATTAAAACACTCTTTAATTTTCATGAGAGTGTCTTGAAAGGAAGGACGTATCCTATAGGGTGGAATGGTGGGTAGATTTTGTTTTTAAGCTAAAAACTAGAGAATGAAATTATTGAAAACATCTTCTGTTCTACTTTAATTTTCAGCAGCTTTTGCTAGTTTACTTTAACGAGTAATGTTTGATTGAATTCAGGCCTGCTTTGGTTTACAAAATGAACCAGAGCCAGCAAGTCATGGCCTGCCTCATTCGCACACCCACTGCCTTGGGCTCCTCCCCTTTAAACAAAAATCTGGAGTTTGTGATTTATTGTTGATTTGGTTAGTTCAAATGATTTTTATGGCTAAAATCTACCTTCCACCTCATCCTTGAGATTTTCACTAGAAGTTTCTAATCTATGTCTATGATACAAGGCAAAAAATGAACCACCCCCCAAAAATGCAGAACGTCTCTTTAACTCCCAAGCTTTCAGATGCTGATAAAAGAAACTGAGAATAAAAATCCACAGATGGAAGAAGAGGAAAGCACCATCTGTAAATCAATAGCTTTAGAAACCAAACTGGCCCATTCAGAAGAATAATGTCGGGAGAACAAAGCAAAATGGTTATTGCTGCTAATAGGTCTCTTTGAGTCTATATGCACCATCCTTGTTTGCCAGTCAGGTAAACTAGTGGTTCTCAAATCCAGCAGAGCATCAGAATCATCTTGGAAGCCCTATTCCTAAATCGCCTCCTCTAGAAATTCTGATTTTAAAAGTCTAGAGTGGAATCTGTATGTTCACAATTGTTCCAGAGGTCTACCAATCTTTGAAACATTGGTATAGTCTTTATGCATGTTTAATGTCATCCTACCCAGACAGTCTCATCTCTTCCTCTGCTTGAATTCTCTACTCCAAATCTGAAGGTCTCTTCTTACTCTAGGCCATAAAACTGTGTAGTGTTCCTTGTATAGTCAGGTGAGAGTAGGTAGTAGAGAGGATATTGCCCTGTCTCCCTTGTCACTCATGTACAAAATCCACATACACGTTACTGTTGGGGGTTGTTCCACAAGATTACTACCAAATGCTAAGAATCAATTGCCTCTCACATGCCTGCAGTCTGTTGTTAGCATTCCGTCTCCGTTTAATCTTCCGTTCTCCTAAAAGCAAGGCAAAGCCCATTCCCAGTCTCATGAACCCCCATGGAATATGCTCCCTTTTTGTGATCTACCCACTTCCCTTCACGTTGCTTGTTTAAACATAATCTCATTTGAAATAAAAAGAAAATATACCTAATTCAACAGGTATTGAGAAAACAACTATTAGCTCTGAGAGGGAAGGAACCATGCCCATCTTGCTTATTTCTGTATCTCCAAAACATGGCTCAGTGTATGGCACATGGCAGATGACCAGTAAATATTTGTTGAAGATTTTTGCCTTTTGGAAGGTTTTTGATTACTGTTTCAATCTCTTTACTTGTGATTGGTCTATTCAGATACTCTATCTCTTCTTGATTCAGTTTTGGGAGGTTGTATAATTATGAGAATTGATCCACTTCTTCTAGGTTATCCAATTTGTTGGCATATAGCTTTTCATAGTATTCTCTTATAACCTTTTGTATTTCTGTGGTGTCCATTGTAATTTCTTCTCTTTTATTTCTGATTTTATTTATTTGAGTCCTCTCTTTTTTTCTTGGTAAGTCTGGCCAAGGGTTTGTCAATCTTGTTTATCTTCTCAAAGAACCAGCTCTTAGTTTCATTGATCCTTTCTATTGTTTTTTAAGTCTCTATTTTCTTTGTTTCTGCTCTAATTTTTATTATGTCCTTCCTTCTACTGATGTTGGGTTTTGTTTGTTCTTCTTTTACTAGTTCTCTTAGGTGTAGGTTAAGCTTGTTTATTTGAGATTTTTCTTCTTTCTTGAGGTAGGCCTCAAGTGCTATAAATTTCCCTCTTAGTACTGCTTTTGCTGCATCCCATAAGTTTGGTATGTTGCGTTATTATTTTCATTTGTCTCCAGGTATTGTTTTATTTTTCATTTGATTTCTTCATTGATCCAATAGTTGTTTAGTAGCATGTTGTTTAGTCTTCACATATTTGTGATTCCCCAGCTTTTTTCTTATGGTTACTTGATTTCTAGTTTCATAGCATTGTGGTCAGAAAACACACTTGATATGATTTCAATCTTCTTAAATTTATTGAGGCTTGCTTTGTTTACCAACATATGGTCTATCTTTGAGAATATTCCATGTGCACTTGGGAAGAATGTGTATTCTGCTGCTTTTGTATGGAATGTTCTAGATATATCTATTAAGTCCATCTGGTCTAGTGTTTCATTTAAGGCCACTGTTTCCTTGTCGACTTTCTGTCTAGATGATCTATCCATTGACACAAGTAGGATGTTAAAGTCCTCTACCATTATGTTGTTGCTGCCAATTTCTCCCTTTAGGTCTGTTAATAGTTGCTTTATATACTTTGGTGCTCCTGTGTTAGGCGCATAAATATTAATGAGTGTTATGTCTTCTTGGTGGAATGTCCCTTTTATCATTATGTAATGACCGTCTCTGTCTCTTGTTAGCTTTTTTTATCTTAAAGTCTGCTTTGTCAGACATAAGTCTGGCAACACTTGCTTTCTTTGGCTTGCCATTTGCTTGGAGTATCATCTTACATCCCTTCGCTCTGAGCCTATTTTTGTCTTTAGAGCTGAGATGTGTTACCTGGAGGCAGCATATTGTTGGGCGTTGTTTTTTAATCCAGCCAGCCACTCTTTGTCTTTTGATTGGTGAATTCAATCTATTTTCATTTAGAATGATTATTGATAAATGAGGGCTTAATACTGCCATTTTATCTTCTCTTTTCCAGTTGTTCTATATTTCCATTGTTTCTTTTCCCTTATATTTCTGTATGCCATTTCACTTTGGTGGTTTTCTGTCATGATTTTCTCTTTATTCATGATTTGTGACTCTCCCAATTTTTGTTTTGTGGTGACCATAAGGTTTGTATAAAAGATCTCATAGATGAGATAATCCATTTTCCGATAGCCTCTTATCTCCATTAGCCTATGTGGTTCCATTATTTTCCTCTTCTACCTCTGAGTTATTGTTGTCATAAATTATTCTTTTTTGTGCTATGAGTTTGTGACCAAATCAAAGTGTTTCTAGTTATTTTTGATTCTTTCTTTTCCTTTATCTGTTATGTTATAATTAAGTGTTTGCTAACCCATTCTGATATAGGGCTGCAATTTTCTGTTTTGTCTGTCTATTTATCTCCTTCCTCAAAGTTTTGCAAACCTTTTCCTTTTTGTTTCAGGTAGGTAGGAGGGCTTCCTTCAACATTTCTTGTAAGGCAGACCTAGTGGCAATGACCTCTCTCAGCTTTTGTCTCTCTGGGAAACCTTTTTATTTCTCTGTCATATCTGAAGGACAATTTTACTGGATAGAGTATTCTTGGATGATAGTTTCTCTCTTCAAGTATTTTCAATGTATCATCCCACTCTCTTCTAGCCTGCACGGTTTCTGCTGAGAAATCCAATGAAAGCTTGATAGGATTTCCTTTGTAGGTTATTTTCTTCTCTCTTGCTGCCTTTAATATTTTTGCTTTGTCATTGGCTTTTGCTAGTTTTAATATTATGTGCCTTGGAGAAGGTCTTTTTGCATTGATGCAATTAGAAGTTCTATTAGCTTCATTTACTTGCATGTCCAGTTCTTTACCTAGGTTTAGGAAGTTCTTGGCTATTATTTATTTGAACAAGCTCTCTGCTCCTTTCTCCCTCCCTTCTCCCTCTGGGATACCTATAATCCTTATGTTACTTTTCCTGATTGAGTTGGATATTTCTCTAAGACTTTCTTCATTTTATTAAAATCCTAGTTCTTTCTCATCCTTCACTGGAATCATATCTAGGTTTCTATCTTTGAGCACACTAATTCTCTCCTTCATAAGGTCTGCTCTATTTTTAACACTTTCTACAATATTTTTTTTATCTCATTAATTGTGTTCTTCATATCCAGAATTTCTGTTTGGTTTTATTTAGCGCTTCAATCTCTTTGGTAAAGTATTCTGTCATTAATTTTATTCCTGAGCTCATTGAACTATCTCTCAGAGTTTTCTTGTAACTCTTTGAGTTCCTTTATGACAGCTATTTTGAATTCTCTGTCAGTTAGATTGTAATCCTCTGTGACTTCAGGTTTGATTTCTGGAAAGTTGTCATTTTCCTTCTGTTCTGCCATGTTACTGTAGTTCTTCATGGTGTTTGATGAGTTGATCCTCTGCTGACATATTCGTGGTGGTAATCACCCTTTCTTATTTGGGTATGGTTTTGGTTACTTTGGTTCTAAGCTGCTTCTGACTGTATTTGAGAGCCTACACTTTCCACCCTCCAGTGCCTTTACCGGAGGTGTCCTCAGTGCCTTCCTTGTGTCACTTATGCCTTTAAGGTTGCTGATGACCTGTTATTTAGATGTTGCTGCAGTCTCTGGTGACAACACCAGGGTCACCAAGTTGTGAGCACTTCTGCTGCTTCCAGGGCCACCTGGGTCTCATGTTCCTCTGCTGGCTCTCTGCAGGCTTTGATGCTGCTGTCTTATGTACCATCTGTGCTGCTGTTTGCACAGCAAACAGGCAGGGATGCTGATTGCACCACTGCCAGGGGTACTGGCTTCGTGGGTGTTGTGATTGCAGGCATCAGCCCAAGGACCCAGGGACTTGTATGCAGCCCCTGCTGCTGGTGGAGCTGATGTCAGGGGTGCTGCCACTGGGAGCTGGGTCACCAGTTCTGCTTTAGTTCCTGATGCTTCTGATTGCAGATTCCACTTGCCACCACTGGAGGGGGGCAGGGGCTGTTTTTTCTGCCCCCTCCACCTGCTCTTAGTTGTGCAGGTCCAGCCACTGTAGCTGCTACCACTCTGCTGACCGTCATATGGGTGGGGCTGCCACCATTCAGTGGACATTCATGTGGGCCACCACTGTTCCATGAGAGTTCACACATGGGCTGGGCTTCCCTTGCGTGCACTTACAGTTGTGCTGGCCACTGTGTGAGGATCTGAGCCCTTGATCACTGCCACCAGGGGAGAGAGAAAGGGCTTCTCCCCTAGTTGCACTGCTTCCTGGGAGTCCAGTCCACCCACCTTCAGATGCATAGCTGCATGGGTCTCTTAGGCATCATGTTGTAGTGTGTACAGAATCCTCATTTGTCAATGGATGTTCTTAAAGGGGAGAGACAAAGGGAACAACTCTCTCCACCATCATGCTGACATCACTCTCAGTGTTACCTTTTTGTAAAATTTCAGTTTCCAGTTGTTCTTAGTTAGAGTATAGAAAGACATTTCATTTTTGGATGTTGACCATGTATCCTGTGATCTCAACTCACTTGTTAGTTCTAGGAGCTTTTTTGTATCTCCCTCAAGGTTTTCTTTGTACAATAAATGTCATTTATGAATAAGTATAATTTTCTTCTTTTCTTATCTGAATGCCTTGTATTTATTTTTCTTGCCTTATTGCACTTGCTAGGACTTCTAATACAGTATTGAATAGGAGTGGTGACAATAGGCATCTTGCCTAGTCTTAGGCAGAAAGCATTCAATCTCTTTCCATTAGGCATCATGTTAGCTGTAGGACTTTGTTGATGCTCTTCTATTTCTGGCTTGCTGAGGGTTTTTAATTATAAATGGTTGTTGAATTTTTCCAAATGCTTTTTCTTCATCTATTGATAAAACCTTGTGGTTTTTCTTGTTTTTCTGTTAATCTGGTGAATTGCATTGATTGACTTTTGACTGTTGACCCAGTCTTGTATTTCTTTCTTTTTTTTTAAAGATTTTATTTTTCTTTTTTCTCCCCAAATCCCCCTGGTACACACTTGTGTATTTTTAGTTGTGGGCCCTTCCAGTTGTGGCATGTGGGACACCGCCTCAGCATGGCTTAATGAGTGGTGCCATGTCTGTGCCCAGGATTCGAACTGGTGAAACCCTGGGCCCCCAAAGCATAGCACATGAACTTAACCACTCAACCAAGGGGCCAGCCCCCAGTCTTGTATTTCTGAGATAAACCCCTCTTGGTGATGGTACAGCCATGAGCCGCTTAACAATGAGAATACATTCTGAAAAATGCATTGTTAGGCAATTTTGTCATTTTGTGAATATCACAGAGTGTACTCACACTAATCTAGATAGTATAGCCTACTACATATCTACGCTATATGGTACTAATCTTATGGGAACACCATCATTGCAGGTCTGTTGTTGACTGAAACATCCTTATATGGTACATGACTGTATGTAATTCTTATATATTGTTAGATTCACTTGCTAATGTTTTGTTGAGAACTTTTATATCTTCATTTGTATAAGATATTGGTCTGTATTTTTCTTTTCTTGTATTAATTTTATCAAGATTTGGCATCAAGGTAATGCTGGTCTCATACAGTAAGTTGAGAAGTGATCCCATCCTATTCTGTTTTCCAAAAGTTAATTTTTACTCTGGCTATATTCAACCTATGTATATTGGAAGATAAATGAAAACAGAAACAGGAAACTCACTGCTGGGTTGTTTCTTGAATCCTGCTTGCTTCTATCCTCCTTTCAGGTTCTCTTGATAATTGTTGTACGTATTTCATCTGTGAGTTTTCATTGTACACTGGGAGTACCATAACAGAGACCTGGCTGTTGTTTTAAAGAACTAAATTTAGGAGTTGTTTGTTGTGGAGCAATAGATAACAAATAGCAATTCTTTTCATTCTTGACTCATTTTGATCCTATTCACTCTTTAGATTCCAGCTTTGTAGGGGCACTAGCCCTCGTGCCTTATAACCACGTGTCCTCCTGACCCCCTTATGAGTAGGATGTTAACCCCCTGGGATTTGTAATGATCCAGGTCCTGGCCATCCCAGATCATAGTTGATCTTACTCAAAGAACATCACATCTTGAAGGGACACAGAGCCCTTCCACGTGAGCTACTGTCCCCGGGAATGCTGGTTGCACCAAGGACAGTCCCTCTTGGCAAACATGTAGTCTTTATTCCCCTGCATGCTTAAGCAACCCCCACTCTGCCCACAGTAGTGAGTGCACAACTCCGTCTAGCCAGCTGCCACTGGACACACCTGGTAAGTAAATCCCAGTAAACCCTTATGTCTAATATGCTGTCTCCAGATCTTTTCTTCAGTCTCTCTGCAACGTAACCTGCACTGCTCACACAACTGGGCACACAGGCAGACAAGCTTATGTGACAGTTCCTCAGAGAGGCTTTCTCTAATCATTGAATTGGAACTAGAGCCCACCTGATTACTCTGGAATTACTCTGATTATTCCACTTGGTTTTCTTTATAAATTTTTGTCAATTTATAATTATTTTATTTGCTTGTGTCCTTGGACTATTAGCCAATGTGACATAAGTGTTGAGCACAGTGCTTGGCACATAATATGAATGTGGCACATAGCTGAATGAATAGAGGAAGGAATAAAAAAAAGAATAAGTGAATGAATGTACAAACCTACAACTTACAAATCTAGAGGGGTATCTTCACAAACAAAGGGCAGAATAGATATTGTCAAGCAGTTTCAGAGCTAACAAAGTCTCTCTCGTTAAAAATTAGGCTCCTTTTTCTCCTTTCTGTTTGATCACTAGTGGATGTAAACACTAGACACTGACCAGTCTGCATCTGCTATTTGTATATATACACATACATACACATGTATATACATGTATATATGTATTTATAATATATGTACATATTTATGATATATTATACATGATATATATATATGCATTAGATATAGATATTGATATAGTTATCATCCTGCTTCTTGCCTCCCAGATGTTTCTCTATATTCTTCATGAGCTCCTTAGATTCTTTCACTTTTTTATATTCATGATACTTTCATTTCTTTGCTTAAATAATTGAACCCCTCATTGTTCCTTCCTTACCCCTATGCGTGTCCCTGGTTATCCTAGAAAAGTCTTGTATCTTCTACCTTCCCTTGTTTCTGGGAATCTTTCTGGTCCCCATTCTCAGATCCTGTTACTCCAACTTGCCTGCAGTTCTCTGATGTGATCCATTCTTTTAAATCAGATTTTTGTTTTTTCATTCACTACCCTTAGACTAGATGTTTTGGACCAACCCTTACGTCCTGGGCCCACCCCAGCCCTCCTCTTAGACTTTGACTGTGATTCCTCTTTTTTTTTGAGGAAGATTCGCCCTGAGCTAACATCTGCCACCCATCCTCCTCTTTTTGCTGAGGAGGACTGGCCCTGAGCTAACATCCGTGCCCATCTTCCTCTACTTTATATGTGGGATGCCTACCACAGCATGGCATGCCAAGTGGTGCCATGTCTGCTCCCAGGAGCAGAACCGGCGAACCCTGGGCGCCCAAGCAGAATGTGCACACTTAGCCGCTGCACCACCAGGCCAGCCCTGATTCCTCTTTAATTAGAGCCCTCAAAGTGCACAAAGCCACACCCACACCAACACCAGCCCCCGATGTGAGAAGTGCAGCCTGCGCCAGTCCCCACTGGGAGGAGTTCAGCCTGGGCCAGTCCCTGTTTTCCTGGGAAGGAAGGTCTGCACCTCGCTTGTTACAAACATAATACGGAACTCAATAGCAAGGAACCATCTTGGGATAATTAATGTGGTCTTGCTGACTTTATTGATTCACTACAGTTTAATCTATTATGCAAAAGATCTTTGATTTTATACATTATAGGAACTAAATACTTCTGTCTTCCTAAAAGATCCCTGAAATGTCATTGAACTTTTTTCTTGATATCCTTTAACATCAATTATCTACTGGACTATTAGAGAGTAAGACCCTAGGTCTTAATAAAGTGGGAAAGACCATTTCTGTCGTAAAGAGGCCAAGACTGCTGTAGGTTTTCTGTTTTTTTGTTGTTGGTGGTGCGTTCGTTTGTTTGTTTTAGTTCTTTTTTCTACTTAATGTAGTTTTGATGTTTTTTCCTTTACTGTGCAACTATTAATTTCCTCTTGAAGTGTCTTTTTTTAAATTGCTTCTAATTTGCTATAAACATTATTTAGAGGGAAAAAAACCCTGTTTTCCACTTAACTTACCACCTCTGATTCTTTCTTTTGACTTTTCACACTTATCTCTGGTTTAAACTTTTACAGTGATCATATTATTACCTTTACACTAATTGATTAAAAATAAATGTTTTTAATGAATTGAAAATAGTACTTACCTCTTAGGAGAGTTGTGAATATTACACACATGAAAAATGTGTAGGAGAGTGGCTCACACCTCGTAAGTGCCCCATGAGCAGGAGCTGGTATGGTTTTGTTTTCTGCCTGGACCCAGAGACCATCTGCCTCTGCGCTTGCAGCTCCCGTGAGACACCTCCTGGGGGCTCTCCTCGTACCTCAGAGTGCAGACCTGAACTCCCCGGCTTCTTCCATCCTCACCCAAACATCTTCCTCTTATGCTTCTTAATTCTGCCAGTAGAATGATTTTACTACCACAGACTTGAATTTTTTAAGACATCTTTGATTTCTCTCTCTTCTTTGTCTCCCAACCCAAACAATTTCCAAGTCCTTTATATTCTGCTTTGCAAAATTTCTTAAGACTTTGCTCTCCTCTCCATACCCTTGTTCAGAATCTAATTCCTGCTCATCTGGACTAATGCCATAGTCTCTAGACTAAAGCAATCGTGTGATAACTGCCTTTGATTTCCAGCCCCTGTAATATATTCTACACACTTAGATTAATTTTCCTACAAACCATATCTGATAAAGTCTCTTTCTTACCCAGTAGGTTTTATTGACCCCCAGATGTACACTGAGTTCAGGCCCTCCACTCTCCAGGCCCCATCCACCCCTGCAGTCTGCCATGGCAACCCCTTCATGCTTGTACCCTCCAGGGAAGTTATTTAATGTATACTAAAATAAAAATGATAATTTTCTTTTTTGTTTTTTTTAAAGATTAGCACCTGAGCTAACATCTGTTGCCAATCTTATTTTTTTTCTTCTTCTTCTTCCTTCCAAAGCCCCCTAGTACATAGTTGCATATTCTAGTTGTGAGTGGCTCTGGTTGTGCTATGTGGGATGCCGGCTCAGCGTGGCCTGATGAGTGGTGCCATGTCCACGTCCAGGATCTGAAACAGCAAGACCCTGGTTCCAAAGCGGAGCACGCGAACTTAACCACTTGGCCACAGGGCTGTCCCCAAAAATGGTAATTTTCTAATTGAAGGTCTGTGATATTTTTCGTTTCTGTATTAAATGCGTGAGATGTAGAGTGGACTTTGATTACCTCTGTCTGGGCTTCTAAGAAGTCTCTTTTGTTGGCTTTTAACAGATTCTTGGCTTATTCTGGATTGATGAGATTGTCAAATAGCTGAGTTCCCTATAAGTGACATTAAAAAAACCTATGAGACACACACACACACATACATGCTAAGGAATCCTTTGGAATTTCAACAATATTAATTCTTTACCTAAAATGTGGTAGATACCAGAGAAATGCTTTTCCACTTCCCTTTACATGGGACATATTTGCAACTTGAGAACAAGAGCCAGTGTTGGTTTTCAGACAGAGTCCATTTAATTAATCACACTATTTGAACAGCTGGGGAGGCCATATATTTATATAAGAGCTTAACATTCTTTCAAAAATTGTCAAGTATGAATCAAAATAATATTATTTCACTTTTTAAAGATACACTATTTATCCTTAGATTTTATTCACACCTAACTTTATAAATCAATAGTTCTAGCCTTTGAGACGAATTATTACTATGTTCAAATGGTTTCTGAAAGCACTATCTATGTGGGATGGGGAAAGGGGCTACGGCTCTATTCACCACAGCAACTCATTTGGAAAGTGTGAGATTTTCCAATTTTTGTTTCTAAATTTGACAAGCGATGGAAAGAGTAGAGAATAAATAGCTTGATAAAATTATATGCTTTCCCCTTGGTAGTCAGCAGCATAAAGATGAGCTTTTCTTATTGGAAAAAGGTGAAGCACGTCTCATTCAATGCAGCAGCATAAACTCTACACAGACAAATATGGGTAAAAGCCATAGTAAAGCTGGATCCTTGTTTTAAATCACTCAAGGACACAGTTTTAAAGAAAATTATTAATTAACACATGTGAAATAACAGTAAAAATAAGCAGGAAAATTTTATAAAACTAGTTTTAATCTGAATTCTAGCTTCTATTCCTAGAGTAAAATCTAATTTGAGAGAGAAACTTTGGATTCTGCTAGAGATAATCAGATGAGAAACTCCAGGGGTATGGGCATTTATTTCAATGGAAGTCGCTTATCAACAGCTGTCCTTTGTGCCCAGCCTGTGTGGTCAGGGCCCCCAAGGACCACTCTGAGGGCCTTGGAACAGTGGCGTAACTCAAAAAAGTTATAAAGGAGGCTGGCCTGGTGGCATAGTGCCAAACCCTCCGCTTTGGCAGCCCAGGGTTCAAGTCCCCAGTGCAGACCTACACACTACTCATCAAGCCACGCTGTGGCAGTGTCCCACACGCAAAATAGAAGTAGATTGGCACAAAGTTAGCTCAAGGCCCATCTTCCTCACAAAAAAAATGTTATAAATGGGCAGAAGCTCCATAAGGCTAAATTTGAGGAGAGAAGGAAGGATAGGCAACTGGAACATGGCAAGGTCGACTTTAATTTTCTATTTGAGTTATATCATTGCAGAACAGAACTGTTTCTGGTCAGCAATTTGCATAGCTAAGGCCATATTACTTTGACAGTTATGTTATGACTCCAGTGGAGGCAGGGCATATGTTCTCCCCTAGGGGTTAAGGCAGGAAGGTGGCCACTGCAGGCTGGTGCTCAGAGAAACCCAAGACTTCTTATGCACTAACTCAGTCTTGAGATTCCGATGCATCATTAACCAAGGTCCACATGCCCATTTACCTCCCCACATCCTCTCAGACAGCCTTTGCCTTTACATGCTGTCTCTGCTTCTTCTCTACTTTTTAAATTTAAATACGTTTCTCTGTATAGGAAGACGAGGGGCACGTGTTATTATGTTCTCTGTTCTACAACCCCATGGGGGGGGGGGTCCTGGCCCCACCACTGTCTGAGGCTGCACTGAGAAACTTGTTTCAGAAGACTGAGAACCAGTCTTCACCTTCTAGAAATTTAACAATATAAGAGAAGAGATGCAGATACACCCAAAAGTATGGGCTTCAGAATAAAAGCACTGACCTTGTGCATGAAATTGTCAGGTGCAGGTTAAGTGAACTTTAATGTAATTCATTCATTCATTCACTCATTTGTTCATTCACTCATGCTTTCATTCATTCTACAGATATTTATTGAATACTTAGTGCCAGATAAGTTTCTAAGCACTGGAGACGTATGAGTGAGGAACACTCAACCCAATCTCTGCCCTGATGGAGCTCTCAAAATGGAGCAGAAATACAGTCACATAAAATTTGAATCTAACGTTGAAACTGTGATGTGAAGAACATAGTAAGATGAGAGCTTATCATAACCGAGGTGACACAGTCAGGAAGGGAAGACTTTCATAGAGAGACGCAGATGGAGCAGGAGTAAGCATATGACCCTGAGGGAGGAAGGAGCATGGTAAGAGGCACTGAGGAGCACAGCCAGCCCCAGTGGCGTAGTGGTTGAGTTCTTCATGCTCCACTTTGGAAGCCTGGGTTCAGTTCCCAGGTGCAGACATACACTGCTCTGTAGGCAGCCATGCTGTGCTGGTGACCCACATACTAAAAAATAGAGGAAGACTGGCACAGATGTTAGCTCAGCGTGAATCTTCCTCAGCAAAATAAAAAAGAAAGAAAGAAAGAAAAAAGCACCAAGAAAGGCCAGTGTGCCAGGAGTGATAAGAAATTAGACATGATGGGGAGAGGGGCTCAAACTCTGCACTATTTGTAGACCTCATTGATAAGTTTTATTTTCAGTAGAAAGCAAGAGTAGCACGTACTTTGAGGTCATTACCCAGAAGCATCGTGTCCAGCCTGGACAGAGGCAAGATAGACCCACATAGTCTAGAATCCAAGACAGTAAAGGCACACTCACCCTCTCTGTGTACATTAATCGCTGGGGACAGCAATATTAAGCAACAGCTTTTTGAATAGGGGCCAAACCACCACTTGGTTAAAACAGGGAAATTTTGACTAGCTCCACTAATAAATAATGAACCCAATATCCTTTGCCTGGCCTTCACTCTTTCACGTAAATTCAATATGTTAATGCATCTGTAACAAATTAAGTGTCTCTTAAAAGTCCCTTAAAAGTCTCCAAATCTTTTAAAATTTAGAGTGCCTATGGAAAACAAATAAGCAAAATCCTTGACCTTTTCTCTATTCATAAGTAAGATCAATGGAATATGCCAAGAACCCAGAAAACTTTCTATTCCCAGAATTTTAAAGGAGTTTGCTTTTATGTACCCAAAGTGAAATTGGAAATCTCCTTAAAAAAACCAGCTTGCTTGGTTAGCTTTGATAATGAAATCAAGAGAATACTGATATATGCCGGTCGCAATGCCCAATAACCTAATCTCCAAACTCGCAGTGGTATTTGGCATATGAAGCCTGCACAACCCTTGGAAACTGAGTAGCAATTTAAGTTGTTTATTCTTACATAATGGGGAGCGGGGGAGAGCCTTTCTATTTCCCATCAGTCAGTGTCACGTGCCCCTTCTGTGTTCTGGTGAGTATTTTCTATAATTACCCATTAAGCTGATCTGTAACAACCAATAAAATACCTGAGACTATTCCTGAAATCCAAGCAGAATCTTGGAATAGAGAGATAACAAGAAGACAGTCTTTTGTAAGCACACTTTAAATAACAAATTTTATTTGAAAAAAAAATGAAGAAAAGAATGGGGAAGGAAATGCTATTAAAGAACTACAGAAAAGAATCAGCAATTTCTGAGTTTTTCAATTAAGTTGCCAATTTTAAGGCTATTACACTGCGCCCTGATTCAAAAGGATTAGCAATTTTCTTCTTAGCAATTAGGAAGGTAGAATTTTACCATGGAAGCACATGGGGGAAGACTGTACGAGAAGTTAGAATTAACTAAATCTCCGCTGCGGACCACCCAAGAGGAGCTAAATGAGGGGTTACTTTCAAGTGGGGCCGAGATCAAAGATTGAGGGAGATTAGAACCAATAGGAGGTTAAAGGAAAACATCTGGTCCTTTGCAGTAATCACCAATAGAGAAGAGGATCTTCCTCCGGGGAAGAGCAGCCCCTCTGACCACCGACCCTACGACGTGCCACAGAGTGCTGATTCCATGACAGAGGACACCTCTGTCATTCTACAGGAAATGCTCTCAAACTTTCAGAAAAATTCATGGGGATCTTCCTTCATCAGGCAGAATGCAAATGTGCAATTCAGCATTGTGGTTCGGAAGACATTTTTTTCCCTGTTAGGGCAACATAATCATGCTCCATGTGAGTACCACCCCTTGATGGCCTTCCTCTACTGAAACTCATCACCGTGAGTGGGGGAGGTGGACACTGACCTCTTTGGGGAGCAGCTTGAAGCTGAGGCCACCAAAAAAGGAGGTGATGCATGTTAACATTGATTTTAATTAGCCTTACAGCTTTGGTTTATATATAAATGCTCGTCTGTTTAGGCAAGAGATGTTAGAGTCCTGGGGAGAAAATGGAAGTATTCAGAAGAAAAGAGGAAAGTTCCAATATTTTCCTAACAAAAAAGTCTGATAAAAAGAGCACTTTATTTTAGAATGTTCTTGCTTTTTGCAGTCCGAGCCTTTTAAAAGAGGAGCTGACTTTCACGTAGTTTTCTTCTATCTTATTTCCTATTCTTCAGATGATCCTGGACAATTAATCACCCAAAGGAATGACAAAACAGCCCCCAAAGTGGCACCTTTAAACGTGCCAACTTTATCTGTTATCTCTGCCTATCACGTTTCCTTAGAAGAATTCCAAGGAAGAATTTTTTAAAGGCTCAGAGCAAACGTGTTTGCCCGACTCCACTATCTAACAGGAAGGCTCCTGGGAGGAGAGCCCGTGCGCGTTTGGCCACTGGGTCATGGAGGGCAGCAGACTGTTTCCTTAGTCAGGCCACGAGTGGAGAGAGGGCTTGCACTTTCTGAGCACCGTCTCTCCACATGTCGTCACCAGCAATAAGCTTGTGAGAGGGAGAACGGGCAACTATTGGGACCCGAATGGAGAGCTGAAATTAGACCATTTCACTTTCCCAATGAGGAGACCCAGGTCTGAAAGAGTCGCAGGTGGCAGAAGTAGACTCACTTGCTTCTGGTTTTCATCTCGAGCCTTGGCTGCAGCTCAGGGCTTACCTGCATTTCTCCCATATCTCGTAATCACTATTCCAGTGGAAGCTCCAAGTCATCAATGGCCTCCACTTCTCTTCCCCCTCTGTCTGGTGGCTAGAAGGTGGGGTAACAAGGACCAGATTACCCCAGCCCTAGAGTCAGTGCTGGGGCTGCAGAAGGGGGAACCTGGAGCCGGAGAGCGTTGGCTTCTAGCTTTCCTCCAATTTATAAGTGGGTTTCCTTACTAACCTAGCTAAGTGTTTCCCCTTTCTACTTTTGTTATTTTCTTCTTTGGACCTCAAGTATAGAATATTGAGAATTGTCGTATTCCTCAGTTTGTGGCCCACTATCTTAATGAGGCCATGCAAAGCCTTCTCTTTTTTTTCATTTGATTATTTTCCCCCTTCATTTTCATCCCACCTCTCATTACCCTTCCTCCCATATGCAGCCCCTCTAATGTGTTTACTGTCTATCCTTGGATATCCTTGTGTCCTTGAAGGACTTAGTGTTGCTCCATGCTGTACTTTTTTTTTTTTATTGAGGAAGATTAGCCCTGAGCTAACGTCTGTCACCAATCCTCCTCTTTTTTGCTGAGGAAGATTGGCCCTGAGCTAACATTTGTGCCCATCTTCCTCTACTTTATATGTGGAATGCCTGCCACAGCATGGCTTGATAAGTGGTACCTTGGTCCATACCCGGGATCTGAACCAGTGAACCCCAGGGCCACCGAAGCAGAGTACACGAACTTAACTGCTACACCACCAGGCCGGCCCCACTACCTGTTTTTAATTTACATAGGTGATATTGCACTAAGCTCTCCTTCTGTTTCTTACTTTTTCACTTGATATTCTTTTATTAGGATCTATCAATGCTTCTGCATGTAAATCTAGTTTATTACTTCAAACTGCTGCATATTATTATGTAGAATGCATCAGAACACTTTTCTCATCCATTGCTCCCAGTGGTGGACATCTAGGTCAGGTCGCCACCAGTCTCAGCTCCCAGGAGTAAATTGCACTGAACATGCTCATGTGTACCCTCTTTAGACAATGGAAGAATTTCTTTTGGGGAATTTATCTGAGTTCAGCTACTGAGTCATGGGGCAGATGCTTACTTATCTTTATCGCATATTCACATATTACTCTCTAGAATGTCCACACTAGCCGATACGCTCACCCGCAATACAGGAGAATTCTCACATCCTCATTAGCACTTGGTATTATGTGACTTTTTAATTGCTGCCAATCAGGGTTTCCTCCTATTAATTACAGGACTTTTGGTTTGTAAATTTAAATCATTATTTTTATGTTATATTTTTCTATTTTGTGAAATTATATTTAAAGACCAAACGCAGGAAAATCTCTTTTGCAACTTGAATGGGTATTGGGAATAACCCAAAGTCCCGATTAGTGGAGAGTTACCTGTTTGGCATACCCAGGTTACCATTTTCAAAGAAGCCAAAACTGAACCACTTGTAACTGTAAAACCCCTCCATGACCATAGCTAGTCTATAAGAATTCAGAAGTCACTTGGGGACTAAGTGTGACCCATAGCTCTTTATCATGAAAACCAACTCTCATTGCAATTTCCCTGTGGATATATCAGTTAAGATATTACTCTGTTTTATAACAAGGAGCAATTTTGGATAATGTAGCAGACCATACTGATGATTTCCATGCTCCTCTATCCCACCCCCACTCCTGCACACGTACCCTCCTCCCTGAAATTGCTCTCCACCCATGGACCCTACTGAAGGAATAGTCCATGTTCGTACACAGGATCCTGCCCTCTGGCCACAGTTTGTAGGATGAGGGAAATTCATTGATCTAACATTAAACTCATCTATAACTTGGGATGAACCAGTAAGAGTCTTGTGACTTTGAAATGAGATAGAGTCACTTAAAAATGGTGAGTGCCAGAGGCAGCACCAGGGCAGTTAACATCATGAGAAGGCGGAAATTAAGAAGTGAGAGAGAATCTCGATGTGCAGAGAGGAGTAGAGATTACAACCACCAGTCCAACAGCTGTGAATGCCTGGACCGGGCCAAGCAGGAACCTCACTGGAAAGAATCTTGACCTAAATTCTTTACCTAACTCCACTCCTATTGTACAAAAAGAAGACTAATCAGACATTCTGCTTCAAAGAGAAGCTTCATCAGCCCCACGCAAGGGAACTGACTTCTAGGCCTTTCTTTTCTCCAGTCCTCCAGAGCTCCCTTCGACCAAGCACCATCCACCATTTTTAAGGGAAAATGAAACATTTGAACCCCCACTACTCTTTACCTGTTAGAAGTAAGCTTTGATAAGTTAGTCTCAAGGACATGGATAGGGAATGGAGGGACAAAAGAAAGCTCCGGCCTTCACCAGGGAGTCCACTCCAGCACTGGAAAGGTCAACTAGAATGTCGATGACTCAGGTATATCCTGAGCCTGCTGGGAGGTCAAAGCTAGAAGGGCCCTGAACATAATGTAACTCAGACATTTAGTTTAATACTATTTTTTAAACACCCAGAGAGAGTTATTGTTTGACTACATTGAAGATGTATCATTTTTGAATGAGATCAACTTGACTCGGTGGAAGTCATCAAGCTGGGGAGAAGGATGTGGGAGGAAATCAAAAAGAGAGACCTGTGGGCGTCAGGAATTACTTTCACAGCAGCCAGAGAAAATGTCTGGCACCGCGTTAGGGAAAACTGTCTCCCCGGCAACATGCTGACAAGTGAACCAGGAACTGTCCATTTGCCGTTGTAAATTAGATGCTACCAAACCATTGGCTTTCTAAATTAATTAGCAAAGTAGAGTAGACGTCCGTTTTTCCTTTATCCTTAAACTCTTTTTCAGGTAGCAGAATATAGTGGTTAAGGAAATGGGCTCTAAACTGGACTGTTTATGTTTCCATCCTAACTCTATTTTCCCAGTTATGTGATTTTCGGCAAGTTACTTAACCTCTATACTTCAATTTACTCACGTGTAAAGTATAGATAATAATAGTACTTCCCTTATAGGGCTACTGAGGGGATTGCCTTCAGAATATTGCGTAGGAGACAAGTGCTCAATAAGTGTCAGCTATTATGATAATTATTATTTTGGTAACAGCACCATGATCCTCCTTCAGGGACCAGCGAGCATTGTCATTCTCAGTCCAGCTGACCGAGGTGGAGCCGACCCCCTGCCTTAGCTCCTCGGATATTGTCAAAGTAGATGCCGTGAGAGTCAAGGTCAGGAGCTCTGACTTGAACTACTAGGAAAGAGGCACTTTTGTTTTCACTGGGACTTGCTAAGCTAATGACTGTTAGCCTGGAGCCCTTAGGAATCATCAAATTGAGAGATCCTGCCTGAGGATAAGGCTAACACAGAGAAAAAAATCAGAGCTGAACAAGGGCAAGATACTGAATCTTTATGACATTATTCAAGCCTCTGGATCTAGCTATGCCTGAAACCAGTACCTGGTGCCCTTGGAATTTCCAATTGTGTGAGCCAATAAATTATCTTCTTTACTAACCTAATATAAATTGGGATTCTGTTATTTATACTAGAAGGAGTCCTAAGTAATATAGTAAATTATAGCCCAAAAATATTTGCAGCTAAGGAATTCATTTCTTGATTAATTCATCTAAAACTTGTATTGAGTACCTGCTCTGTGCTAGACAATGTACTGGGTACTGTGATACAGTATTAAACAAAATAATATTTACATTCTAGTGGGAGAAGATAAATTAATAATTTGACTGAGCCACATGAAATTGACATTTTTGTCAAATACAGTCAAATATTGCCAATTTTACATGATTCACCTTAATACCTAAAGGTCATATTACAGGTACTGTTTACCTTAAGAGGTTATATGTCCTGAAGAGGTAATATGTTACCATGTTGCTGTTGTTTAAGCAAACAACCACAACAGGCTTCTAGTTTTACGTCTTCATCCCACAGATCCCCACTCCTCCTACCCATCAATCCTTCTATCAGGAATTAACTCCAGTAACATCAAAAACTGTGTTCCAGCATGACAAAGAGATACAACCTCCTTCGAAATCATTTTCCTATCATTTAGGTCCCTCACACCTATAAAACCACATTGCTTGCCAATTCTGGGGCCATATTTTCCTTCACAGGTTGTCAATAACAGCCTACTTCTAACACATTTACACACTCAATCCCAACGCGGCCCCTTTGTAATTGGTATCACTTGGTACTTTCTCTGCCTACTCCTGGGCTGAATTCCTGGTTCCTGCCAGTTGCTCATTCCTTGCCTTCCTAACTTAGAACATTTGGCTGGCCCCCATCCTCTGTAGTTTGGAGGAAATTACATCTTGTCTGGATAGTAGAGCTGAATCTGATGGAAGGTCTATTTATATTGGGAGTGACAGTAAAATCAAAGGGCTATACATGGAGTGGCGCAGGGAGGCGAGGTGAGTGGCCTGAGGATGTGGACTCTGAGATGGAAACAGGCATACAGGAGGTTATTAGGAAGTGCCATTAAGGGCAACACCTGTAAGAATGGAAGGGTGTAGGATTGGGTAGAGGGAGAAGTTGAGCTACAAAACAATCCCAATGGAAGACTTAGAAATCTGCAGGGAGCTCTGAAGATATGATGACCGTTAAGACTTGGTCTGAATTGAGATGAGAGAGTGAGGCCTTCTGTCCAGAGCATGGTACCTAGAACATCTGCTTCACCTCTTTTCTAATATGTAATCAGCAATGTTCATATTGTTTAAAGTTTACCATCTTAATTTTAATTTCAGTCTTTTCCCACTTATTGTCAAGCCTCTTTGATGCCTAAGTAACCGCTGTCCTTAAAAGTCAGTCAAATGCTTATTGAAAGCATGAACAAAGAAATGAATAGTTAGTAATTAAGGGAAGTGAAACAAGACTACCATTTGTATTCCCTACAGGACTTCTATGTTTATGTCTATAGAAGGAATCTGATCATTTCTTTGCCAACAATGAAGATGACTTCACATTTTAATCTCTCAACAAATGTTGGCTAAGCAATTTGTACTAAATATCGTAGGGATACAAACACAAATGAGAAATGATCCTTAGTGTCAAGAAACTTGCCTCATGGTTGTAAGTCACCCAAATAATCCTGACGCAGGACAGGACACATCACCACCAATGGAGTCACTCTAGTGCCCTGAGTGTTGGGAGGCTGAAGCTTCTATCAGCTCAGGAAAGGGCTAGAAGGCTTGGGGAGGCGGTGTGCTTTATCTGGGCTCTGAAGGACGACTTCAGCTTGGATAGAGTTAGTGAGATCTTTGAAGCTGAGGGAAAGTCCTGGAGAGAGGAAGAGAAGGTCACATGAATTAGCTGGACAATGGAGTAAATTTGTGGAATGGTGAGGGGTGACACCAGAATATAGGTTTATAATCAGCTTCTGGAAATGTCCAAGCAAGTCTCAACTACCCAGACACTTGGGTCTTGAGAGAAGAACACTCTAGCATTCTTTAGTGTGATTCTTCATTTTATTTTATTCTCTCTGGAAGTGGATCTATTCTGGGCCAATAATTCACTTGTGGACCTGGCTGTTTTTTATTTGGTTCTTTCATTTGCAAAAGATAGGGAATTGCTCATTAGTATGTATAAAAATCATCTCAGCAATTGTATTGGTTTATAACACTAAGGTGATTCTGAAATGTTCTAAACCCACCAATAGGCTTAAAGAGTACCCAAGAACTTCTGAGAGGTCCTTACCTGGTTTGTTTAGTTTAGTTTTGTTTTCGGTGTTAGGAGGGGAGAAGTCATGCTCTGAATACCCATCTGAGAAGGGGAAAACTTTGGGAAAGGTTTGTTGGGCAGCTTATAACTAAGCAGACCCCTCTCAAGCCATGTCAAACCCACGGTATGAGAAGTGGTCAAATAAAGCAAAAGATAAATGTATTTCACTTCTAAGGTTAATAAGTGCTAGATTAACCATATCTTACTTCTCTAAGATAGTTCTGTCTTGTGATGCTTTAAAATGAAAATGAGTTTAATTATAAACACTGATGAGAATAATTTGAGATTTTGGATAAAGCTTAGGAAAACAAGAATGTATTTACTAACATACTTTAATTGCTATCAGTTTTGTCCTTCAGAAGTAAAGCCAACCATAACTGAACCTCGTCTCCTAGGGTTACAAAATCCTAATTTATTTGTATCATAATCTTAGTTTTCCTTAAATCTATGTCTAAATTATCTGCCAGCATTTTTGTGACAGTCTTGTGACTCACACTGAGCAGGAAGACAGACCTATTGAATTAGAGCAGGACAACCCCAGGTTTCTTTTGAAGAAATCCATGATTAATGCGTTCTCACATCTCCCTCAGCAGGTTGCACATTGGAAAGGTCTTTCCAGAGGCTTTCTGAAAAAAAAAAAAAAAGGCAGGGCTGGGCAGATTCATGAATGTCCTGTAGCTCCGGGAAAGCCATCCAGACTGGAGATTTGCCAAAGGGCATACTTTGGCTTCCTGCCAGTATTTTGTAGCGGGGAAACATTATGTGGAGGGACTTCCTTTGCTCCAGTGAAAGCTTACCAAAGGTCAGAAAATTATCCATTTTACCCACACACAGAGTCCGACAGTCACAGATTTATTGTGGCTCAGGAATTCATGACACAGCCTTAGAGTTTACCCTGGATGACAAAGAAAGTAGAACTGTGATAATGAAATGATTATACATAAACATTAGTCTTTTGTCCACATTTTCTTTGTACTGCCCCCCAAAAAAGTATAAGTAATGATTTGATTTGCTTCATCCTATAATTCTTTAAATAACTTCTAAAAATATTTTCCCAACAGAAACATAATACCACCTGGTTCACAATAACTAAACCTGATGTATCAAAACACAAATATAAAACTTTTTCCTTAAAATTTTTAATTAGGTCATTATCTTTATAGTTTCATTTTTTAAGCTACACTTTTTAAACAAAACATTTGATGTGAAGGAAGGGACCATCACAACGTCAGATGGGGTGCTTCTACCCCTTTGGTTAACACTGCATTTTCTCTTTTATGTTAAATGCTGAAATTAAAGAAAATTGATGTCTTTTAATAGAAAAATCGTGCAAATTGCAAAACTTTAACAAAGCAATGCATAGAGTTTTATTCTTTTCACAATTAAAATTTACCTCAAGTATTTTTTATTCAATACCAGGCCTAAGACCACCAACCTGGAAATAATTTCTAGTTTTTAACAGTTCCCATTAATATCTATGAAAACACAGTAAATGCATAATTTTCACATCAGGATATGAAACCACAAGAAGTGAATTATTTATATAGACTACATAAAAGTAATCTAGCAATACCAATGCTTGCCAAACAAAAGTATCCTTTATAATTTTCATTCATTCGACAAAGAGTCATTGAAGTCCCACCAAATGCTTCAAATGAAGGCAAAAGCTTTCAGGGCCATGAGATATATGACATGCTACCTGTCCTAGAGAAACTAGACTCCAGTTGGGAAAACACACAAGTATGTGTGCATACATGCTTACACGTACACAAAATACACAGTCATATGTCATTAAGGGTTCAGCAGCAGTCACAATACACAAAGGGCATAGTGGCTCAGAGGAAATAGTGATCACTATTATTTTTAACAGTCTAAGAGGTTGTCATGGAAATGGTGGGCATTTTTCCAAAGGATAAACCAATGGCCAAGGATTCTGTTCTTCCACAGATGTATACATCTAATTGAAAAGAAAGTTCTGTTGATGCTCCGTTACCCTGGATAAATATTTTTATACCTTAACATCCCTCTTCCTTCTTTCTCTTCTCCCCACCCCACACCCATCAGCTGCTTGTGCTTACCATGCCTGTTGCTATGATTCCTACACATTCTGCCAGAAATCCCAGGCAAGAGTGTCTTAATCACAGAGCACCGGAGAAAATGATGTTACATTAATGATACATTCTTCTGCACAAATGAAATAGCCTTCTCAGATTTGGGAAAGGGGCATCTATATAAAAGCATGGGTTTCCTGAAGAACTTTTACTACGAGTTATAAGCTACCCTTTGAATTACCTTCCATGGAACCAATCAGCTTACCTCAGAACGATTTACCCTCGTGAATGGATGACTAAGCAGACTTTGCAGTTAAGTTTCCTAAATATTTCTGAACTTGCACATTTAATCCACTTTTTTCTGAGCTTTATTATTTTAATCATTAATTAGAACCAGCACTAGAAGAATGTATTATATCATTAAGAACCTTATATATACAAAAAGGTGAGGAAATTAAAACCAGATAGAAACGGCAGGAGGCTCATAACAGAGCTGAAGGTATTCTTGCTTTCAACCCTCCTTGGTTGTTGGACCTCCAGGAATGAGGCACTGCAACTTCTTCAGGAGACGATGGTTCATGCTCTGAGTTGGGTGGCACAGGGTACACGCTAGAGAGTTACGGTGGCACAGAAGCTCTCCAGAATGTAGAGAGATTTCTTTTTTCCTTCAAAGTCCTTTTCTGCTTTTTCTTCCCAACTCAACTAAAATTAGGACGTTTCACACATGTTAAGCTTTATTTGGAGAAGTCAAGTGCATATCTTTTGTCAACAAATTGCCTGCTCTCTGCACCAGCAACATGGATGGCATTTTCACATATCAAGCCGAAAGAGAAATCAATTTACAGCCTGTTATTCAAATTAGGCCGGCTGTGAATTCCTCTCTGTGCAGGAAGATTTCATGGCCATCCATTCTTAAAGTTGACAGTTAAAGATATATATGTTAATTTTACCAATTGAAATTTTATTTATTAAGAAATTCCACGTACTCAGAAAGATATATGACTTGAATAGGCTAGATCTGTTGAAAATGAGCAATCCAGATTTTTGGGAGACATAAAAACCAACTTTCTGGACCAAGATGCCCCTTCGACTAATGAAACAGCCGAATTTATTTTACCAATGAGGTTGGTGATGGCCAAAACTTTATTCAGGCCATGAGACTATGATCCAGAAAAGAGTTGGAAGACTGTGGACATTTCCGAGACTAAGTAAAGGTACCTACGGTTCAGAAAGATCTATAGCCCCAGAGCACAAAGGTAAGGCCTGAGAGATCAGGAAAGGACTACAAGAATCCACTTCTCAACTTTGATCATTGTTATGACTATTTTGCCCAGTGAAGTTATTCTCAGTGACTAAGTCAACGTCATCAAGTCTCTGGGTCTACAGGTGGCGGCAAAGTCGTACAAAGAACCCTGAGCTCCTAAAGAAAAGGTCTATGTAAACATAAGGGATTTTTGTTAACTTTTTCTTGCTCTAAGAACCCGCTTTTATATTTCCCTTTCTTCCCTTCTCTTATTATTCCACTCCATCACTCATTCTTTTCTGTGGTCAATTGGGTTACCACCCAAACCCACAGTGACACCTGCTGGCCAATTAGAAATGGCAGGACTGAGTCCCCATAAAGGCCTTGCCTGGCCTGTGGTGAGCAAATGAGTCTATTGAAGCAAACACTAAACACTATAAAATTACTTTAGAAACTTGGTAAGAAAAAAACGGAGTGAGCACTGCTTCTAAGGGCAGCTTTGGAGGGGAGAACTTTGCAGGGAAATCTGCCTAAACTATTGCAAATATAAAATTTAAGGATTTTATGTGTTTTGAACTCATAAAAATGAACCAAAAATGCATCCTGCACTACAAACCAATTATTAGGCCTTAAGAAAATTGCTATGCTAATTACTCATGGAAAGTCACTTTTTACATTGGTTTTGCTTGTCTACGCTTACAGTCCGAAAGATTTTATGCAATAATAACTCAATAAAGTCCCCAAGGAGACACATGGGAATGTGTTGCACACACATTTGTTTCCTTTACAAATATTGATTAGATCTCCAACACAAAGGGTTAAAAATTTAGGTTTAACACATTCTTTCCTATCAATTCCCAAGAACTTCCAATTCTTGTGTAAGTTTCTTTACTGAAGAATATTCACATTTTGTTAATCCTAGATATTTATACTTTGGTTATTTTGGCTGGGTACATTTTTGAGGATGTTTGCTTTGTTTTAAGCAAATCCGTTTCTGACTTGAAAGTACAAGTTCTAGTAAAAACAAAGACAATAGGAATATATTTTAACATGCATGCATTTTCCTAAAGTACTTACACTTTTCACTGGAAGGTCCAGTCCTGGGAAAATTCTCCGTACGCGTGTTCATATTCGAACCAGGACATTGTCCCTGGTGACTTGTAGCAACAAATGTGTATTGGACAAAGCTGTTGGCCTCCTTCAGCCCTGCTCTGTGTTCTAAAAGCCAAAACTTCATTTTAGCATGACCTTAGAAGAATGGTGATACTTTTAGCGTTTCCTGGTATTTGGTGGAAGGAATGTTTTCATCTGACTGCGGACATCGCTTGGTTTACAGGAAAGATTTGGTAGCGTGTCCATGCCAGGACTGCACTTACCCCACATTTCGTGCTCTGCAGGAAGAACACATGTCAGAGCTCACTGTTTGTTAAATGGAAAAGATTCAGTACACCAGAAGCTTCTATTATAAACATTGTGACTTCGTGCAATTTACAAAATGTTCTATCTCCATTAAACAATAAACCCTTGACCCCAGAGCTCAGTTTCGGGATTCTGCGATTTGAGAAGGTAGACGTGATGGATGGCAATAATAAATGAAAAGTTCAGGAGGTTAAAAAAAACTGTTTAATTATTTCTGTAGAGCGTGGGCTGCAGAAGCCTTGCATGTCTTGTTTCTTCATTGTGGAAACGCTGCGTGGAAGGGGTGTATCGGTGCAGCCCAGGCAGGGCATAACCTCAGGTTTCTGGCCCTCAGCTGTGTTTATGAACAAATGGTCTCTAGATACCCTTCCATCTCTGAACCTTGCAGGTCCTGCCAGCGGAGATCCAGTGCCAGTCCCAGGGCTCGGCATCTGTTTTCCGAGGAGCGTGGATTTGTTAGCATGAGAAATTCATTGCTCGTAGTTGCTTCCCAGCTGTGGCACTAGTGAGTGTAGCCTTTTTGCCTTTTTTATTTGTAGAAAGCCATGTTCTATGCTCTCTTGGAGCCTCTCTTATATAACTAGTCCTGGACACAGGCTGCTATGCTCTCAATCTGAGACCCATGAAGCTGCCTTGTTGGCTAAAGAGCTCCCCCTTAAAAGCCTCCTCATTTGAACTTCACAAGGTCCATGGGGGCGGGAGGGTGATGTCTCACATGAGGATGGGACCTGGCAGTTTCCAAGGCACCATGTTCTCTAAATCAGATGTTCAAGAAATAGGTCAAGTCTATAGATTGGGGTGTTGGTTGGGGAAATAACCTAGGGGGAAGCTCTCAATGGAGCTTTGGAGGCCAGTAGCTCTGGACCAGGGTTGTGAGCATAGTAGACAGGCATTCTTGCTGCCAAATGAATGTGAATTCTTTAGAGCTTCCTACCCCTCCACACTGACAATGAATTGCTATCTGCCTGAGTCTACCTAGACTTGCAGAGACCAGATCAGAGGCAGCTGCTTGAATGAACCTCGGCTTCCGAACTCCAGAGGAAAAGCATTTTGAAGCCTGCAACACGACAAAAGAAAAAGATGCGGCTTTGCAGCAATTTAGACAGAGGATTTTTCATCATAATCTGAAAAAACATTGAAATAGAAACTTCAATGAAATAATTATAGCATTTTATCCATTCAGTGTCTTAAGCATGTCGCGTAAAAGAGGGGAAACTAACTTTTACCAATGTGTGGACTACAGGAGAGGAGGTGTGTGGAATGATGGGTAAGAACCAGAGCTTTGAGTAGAAAGTTCTAGATCCCACTATTACCTATCTAGGTAATCTTAGGGGATTATTTAACTTCTCTAAACCCCATTTTTCTAATCTGTAAAATAGAGACAATAATAGCTCCAACCTCGGACTGTCATAACGTGTAAATGACACAATGCTCCTAGGAAGATACTTGACACAGGATCTGGCACCACTCACACATTGCTGGAAATAACTATTATAATTAAACATCAACTGTGAACAGAAGGACCTTGAACTGAAAGTTAACATTGACAACAATATTCTGTGGGAACGCAAACAAATTTCTTCCCTTTCTTTGGGCCCAGGATCTACCCTTAGGTATCACTGGGATGATAATAGAGTGGATGAAATGTTTCTTGTTTCCAATCTGTATGAGGTTAAAATGAAATAATCATTTTGAGGGAAAAAGACTATGTCCTAGACGCAAGCGTCTTTATTCCATTCTTGGTCTGCACTCTACAGATAACTTCCTGACAAGAGAGAAATTACAAACCGCATGGTCTCAGCACCGACTCAGACAGATGGGAGAAAGGCCACGTGACTGGACACACTGGATATAGGCCATCTGGTCCCAGGAAGAAAAAGCCCAGCTGGACCAAAAGTCAAGGGTGGGCTACAGAAGAATTTCTCAACCACCATGCCCCACCCACAGTGCACACTGGGGCACTTAAATGGACTAGAGCCCCAGAGGCCTGCTTGACGATTAGCTGAGCCCTCCCCACCACCCCAAGCTCTCCAGGTAGGAGCTGTTTGTCCGCATGTTTGTCCAGATGCCAGACACATGTTTGATGTGACCACAGAGTAAAGAAGACAGGGAAGCCCCAGGTGCAAGGCAAGGCTGAGACGAGGGGAGGCCCAGGAGGCCCGTGCCACAGGACACAGAAACACTCAGTCATCAAGAGAAATAGTATTTCAATGCAATGTCTTCAAAATAAAAATTAGTGCGTAAACCCCATGTAAACAAAATATAATTTTAAATAAAGGATTGCGAGGCTCAGAAGCACCAGGCATGGGCAGCACTGGGCCTATCTTGGGGCTGTGGCGGCACCAGGAGAGATCAAATGCTTATAGAGCCAAATGGGTACCAGAAGGCCCCAGTGGGACAGCCCGTGAATGTCTAAGATGTGTTTCTGATGGCCTTGTCCTCATTCTTGCTTTACCTCAGACACATATAAAGCTCCACACACTGGCTGGGAGATACTCTGAGAAGTCAGCTCCAAAGAGTTCTGGGTTCAGGGTTCACTCACAGCTGGCAAAATTGTACTTTCAAGTTAAAAGGAAAGAACCTCTTATCAAAGGGCTCAAGAGATTTCTTGAACCCAGATCTAGTATTAACTTTGCAATATTTTGATTAATGAGAGTTAAGTGATTCCAAATACACAGATTAAATTTCCCTAGAATATACACAGTTTTGGAAAATGAAAGGGAAATATTGCTTTGAGGAAAATACTTTTTGGGCTATGCCATACCCCAAATATATAAAAAATATTACAAAGTTTACCAAACCTCAAGTGCTTCCGGGCTCACATAGCTTAGCTCTCTCCTTGAGACCATCATTTGCCACCATCATTTTCCCAGCAGCTCTCCTCACGATAGGAAGTCTATAAGTCAATCTTCTCTTATGTAAATGAAAGCATCTCCAGAAGTGTAGACCTCACATCCACAGCAGAAGGCGAGAAAGACAGACAAATATAATTCTTTCAAGTCTTGTCACCTACACAGGATCATCACACAATTAAGAATGGGATGTCAGGTGCTGATCTTGGAGGACTCATTCTGTTTGAACAAACAGCAGCAATTCTCCTGTAATGTTACACTGTATCACGATGCCTTGGGAAAATAGCCACATCATCACCTGGCTCATGAATCCTTACTGCAATCTAAAATCTAAATACACAGATGAACCAATGAGTCAAGTCGGTCTGTTCAAATTTGGCTATAAGCAAAGAGTGCTCTTCTGAGTCGGGGTGTGATCCATGTGGTCAGGCGCAACACTGTGCTTGGGGAATCAAAGCAAGTGAGCCACATTATGATGAAAGCCAAGAAGTTGTGTTTGGGAAAAAGTCTCATTACGTATATGTCACCATCTTCCTAATTCTCTAGATCAGGATTAGAAATGGGTATCTAATTTTGTTTCTGAGTCAGAGAACTCAAGGCAGCCAGTGAGCACTGGAGACGCTTAGTTCACAGGTTTGCAAATGGGTTAGCAGGGCAGAGTTGAGGTGTCTCCATTCATGGGTTAGTCTGTTCACTCACTGGCATGAGAAGCCAGGCATATTTTTTCAAGCTCTGAAGCAACGGAGTCCTATTCTTAAGGGTTTGTGAATCAACAAAGAGGAGTGGCGTTTAATAGTTAAGTATGTCTCATGTAGCCATTTAAAATCTTTTATGAGTGTCAAGCCATTATTAAAGCAAGGTGGGTTCTAGGTCATGGACCCTTTCACGGCACTCCCACAGTGCTAATAAGACAAATAAGGTCTCTTCACAGGACGATGGCTGCCTCCAGCACTGAATTCAGTGTGTCTGCTATAGTTAAAAACTCTAAAGGAAAAAAAAATTACCATTAGAATTATCCTACCCCAGAAACGTTTTCCTTTTCATTGTGTGAACAAAAACACAGTTTCTAAGTCAATCAGTGTTAAGTTGGTTTTTATTCACGTGTATGCACATGCGCGTGTGTGTGTTTATAGTTGGAGTGGCTGAGTAGGGAATACAGACCAAAGATGATCAAATACATGGATACGAAGAACACACATGGATGCCTGTTATCCACCGAACCACATGAGTTACGTCCCTAGAAGTTATTTACCGTCTTGTGTTTACAGATGGCATTATGTTCCACTCCAGACTGAGTCATCCACTCTTTCCATGGCAACTGAAAGGATGACAGAAGGAAAAAACAACAATGACAAAAGCAGGGAAAGCTAATAAAAGAAGATAAACACACAGCATAAGAGAACTATGTGCGTGAGCACAGATGTTGTAAATTCTATAAAGCAGGTTGTTTGGAAAGACCTACCTTCTCACAAGTGATGGCCTACACTTGCCACAAAGCTTTGTTATACTCCACTGCCACAGAGAGAAGCAACCACACAGATGAAGAGTAAGATATTTATATATGTAAATACTCCCAAATACATTTCTTTCACTTTACCCCAAAGAATATAGAGTGCTACATTCAGCTGCTCTCAGAACATGGCGTTCCCCACTAACACTAATTCAATGGCCACTATCACACCATGAGAATGAAACACAAATGTCTTATGGTTTCCAGATCATATGCTCAGCACAAAACTTCATGATAACCTATTTTTATGTCCTATATAACAACTTACTAATTTCATAAAGCATTCATTAAAATGAAATTATAAGGACTGCATAATGTGGACCTCTGAGCTCTGATATTGATAGATTTGATTTTTTAATGAACATCAATAAAAAGGGAGAAAACAATTTCCAGTGGTTTTCCAACTACAGTCTAATGTCCAAATATTTAGAGGAAATTTTCACAATTGGCAACTGGTAGCAGGAGGGCAACAATTACGTTGGAAATCATGTAGTTAACTTACCTAGGTTGCTGTGATACTGTTAATTATAGTGCTACAATAGTCAACAAAAAGTTATCAGACTTCACTGATGTTTTCAAGACTCACCAGGTCAGAAGGAGCAAAGATGCCTTGTTCAAGGTGCCCCAAAGTAAGAAGCATGGGTGAACTGAAATCGGAAGCAGAAAGCAGTTAGGAATTGAAATGGCTTCTGCTGTGTGTCTGTTTTTCTCCCTTTCTCTCAGGGACTGCATGGACCCCCACTCACGCCTTCTCAGTGTATCTCTGCTTTGTTCTCCCTCATTCTCTTGGTCCTCCTCCTCATAATTACAGCCTGTAATTGCTGTCCTGGCTCCCAGTCTATCTCATGGCCCTTCAATTCAGATTCTAAAGCCAACCGGCTCAGGCTCTGAATGTGCTCAATTCTAAATTCCAACAAGAGAGCAAAGAGAAGATGCCTCCTCTTTTCCTCCCAGACACCCCTACTGGAGTTCATGAACAAGCCTATGGACAGACCATCCTTGGATCAAATATGCTCCATCAGTCCAATCTGGTCTTGTCATACCATCACTGACTCAGCAGGGCAGAGGCTGTGAGGGGAGGCATCCTAGCCCAGCTCATAACACCGTGGACAAGAAAATGGCAAACACTACACCAGTGAGCTGTTGCTGTCAGGGAGGATGCTCAAGAGAAGACACAGGACCTGTGATGGCAGCTGTATCTCCAACAAATGGGGGATCCTGTTTTTACTTCAATCCAGAACAACTTGAAGGTAAGTCTTCTCCACTGTGTTTTTTTACTAAAAGAGAAAAAAATCTCAGCCTATAAGAGTGCACAGAAAAAAAAACAAGGCATTCTCTGCTAATAAGTAATCAGAGGAAGGCATTTTTTTCATACTACAGTGGGTGGAGATAGGTATCCTTGGAAATAAAATTGGTAAAACTAAACAAGAATAACAACAACAAAATTATACTTCAAATAATCTTGGATAAAATGCTCTTTTGGCCCTGATACATGGAAATGGCCTTGCCAGAACAGTCTGCAGAAGAGTAAAGGTGACACTGAGAAGAGAAGCAACACCCCTTAGGGGACCCTGAAGGGGAGACACAGTGTCAAGAAGATGCTGCTGCTATTAGCATCAGTCATTATTTTCAGTATCTGTATTAATTTCTTTTATTAGCTATCCTTGGTCTGAGTTTTCAACAGTCCTTAGTGGGGAGGGACTTAGAAAAAAATGTCCAAATCCTGTTGTGTTTTTGTTGATCATTTGTTACCCATAATCACATTTACGTCAGCTGAACTGTATATGATTTTAATCTGTGGTACAACTTAAACCCTTATCTCTCTTGTTCATTTAACCTGGTAGCAGATACTTCTGTTGCTGTTCATCCCAAGAGCAATTAAGAAATAGGAAAACTGCACACCAAAGCAGTCTAGAGCTCTTTCTTTCAATATGTTGTTTTTACGCAATCACTTAGAGTCTTATTATCTTCTCAGCCATCTCCCCAGCTGCTTCAAGGAAAGAAAGGAAAAGACCAGCAATCTTCTAGTTTACAACTCTATTCTCAATCCACCAGGAGAAGGAAGTGGATTAGCCAGACTTATTCTAACAGAATACATTTCAATCCATTGGTCATTTTGTTTAATGACTTAGAGGTGGTGTCCAGGATAAACTAACGCAAGAATACTCAAAATCTTCCTTTATGGTGCTGGAACCTAAGCTCTATAAAGGCAGTGAGAGAGCATGCCTGGATTGCCCCCCAGTGCCTAGTATAGTATTTGCCCCAAGATAATGGCTCAATTAGTATTTCTTCAATTATTCAATTAAGTAACTGATAGTAAGCAGGATAGGACAAAGGGGAGTAAAGGTCACTAATAACATTTTTACAGGATTTTCTTCCTATCTTGTTAGATATTATTATACTAGCAGAATCCAAATTTGGGCACTTTACTAAATACAGCTGTTAGATCAAGCTGAATGATAGAGACCTTCTAAGTTACTTGAATTTAGAAGAGCAAGACACAAAAATTCCAGTCCTCTTGTCCTCAACTAAGCCAGTGAGTAGTTTGGGGGCTCTAGAGTCACTGTCAAACACATCTGACTTTTTGAGTTGAGGTTTTGGAAATTGCTCGGTTAGTATTCAGATGCGACTTGCTACAGCGCTAGAGACTTTAGAGATGAACAATGATGACATTAACTATGATTGACGCCCCTGACCGTATTCTGATTATCATTTGTAGTTTCATTATTTGAGTTATAATTCACTGTCTATTAGCTCATATCAATGTCTTTTTATAAAAGTGTTCATAACATTTACAAGGAGAGGCCCTGGTGATTACACCCATATAAATGTGTGAATAATTGAAAGGTTACGCTGCAGTACACGCCTCATCAAGCTTCCTTTTCAAGTCTCAAGAACATATTTAAAGCTCAACACCAATCTTAATTATGTTTGAATTACCAGCAAGGAAAAAAACTACATTAACAAAGCTGTCAAAAAACACCCTCTGCTTTAAATTTACCTGGACAATGGGACAATGAAATAGTTCACTGATTTAAGGGTTGACTTCATGTGGTAAAGATTCCACTGCATTTAAAAGAAGACGAAGAAAAAAAAGAGCCTTAAAATTTATTGTCTCTTTCTTGGTCCTCAAGAAGATAGATGGAAAGTCAATCTTGATAAAAGGATTGTAAAATTGACTGGATTGTCCAATTTATATTGCAGATTCAGTACAATTGATACAGAGAGAAATGAAATGTGTATATATGTAGGATCCAACAAGATCATATTACAGTGGTCTCAATAAATTACCAAGACCCAGAAATAAAATAATCTGGTGCAGTGAGTACCACCCAAAGACTACAAGCAAGTCCCTACCAACTTTGCTTTGATGCCACAGGAGGAGCTTCCGCAGTTTGGAACTGAAACTAACCAGTCACATGCGAAGGGCTTCTATCCTTTTCTACTAATAAAGATGCATTTCATACAATGCTATTTTAAAGGATACTTCAAGTTTCAGAGATAACTCCAAATTGTTCTAATGCAAAAAAATGAAGGAAAAAAGTGTGGTAAGACTTAAAAAATAATAATAACCACGAAAGTTCAAAGACTTTATTAAAATTCTCATCCATGTTTACTTTTAATATAATGTATTTTGCAATCTGTACAATAGTCCAAGTGGAGATAATCTTGGCTTATTCCCCAATGCTAGGTTTTTCCTTTGAAATCATTCACAGATACACTTGATAAATTCCTTATCCTAAATCTCATATGTGTGTAAAATAATCCTTATCACTGAAAGTAGAATAGATTTCTTTTGCCTTGGAATCATCCTATCTGGTGATTTCCATTTTAAAACATCTCTTGATTCACTTGACGTTCTTCTCAGCACCTTACCTTAGATAAATGTAGCATAATACAGGAAATGTTAGAATCTCAAAGTCGTAAGGTGGCTTAAAGGCCAGCTCATCCTATTCGTTCATTATAAAGAGGAGGAAACAGAAATTCAGAGAGTTCAGTGACTCATTCAAGGTACAACAAAGCAGTGACAAAGCATGGACTACAGTGCAGCTCCCTGACTCTCACTCTGATTTTCTTTCCCTTTGCTGTCCGCCACCAATACCAGACGCTCCTCAGCAGCCACCACCATTTTTCCCTCCCAAGCAATTTCTATCGAAGAAATGTACTAATACAATTTAGAAAGCATTCATAGTGCACCTCCATGCATGGCACTCTAGAAGGTAAAGTCGACAAGTAAAAGCTGACTAAGGCTAGGTCCCAATCCTTGGGAAGAGGACATGTTCCCAGATGACCATTAGCCATGGTCAGTAACCTAACAGAAGAACTGCCAGGAAAATGGCCAGTGCTGGCATGGCACAAGAGCTAAGACAGAGTCATGCCAGGTTAAAAGTGTGTTTTTAGTGCTTTGAGAAGCGGGTGGCATTTGAGGGAGATGAGGAAGATTTGTGCAGGTGGCTTGGGATTCATTCTGGAGAATTAGTTTATTCTGCTGACCATTCAATTTTAACTAGTAGAAAATATAATCTAGGGGCCAGCCCAGTGGCATAGTGATTAAGTTCATACACTCCGCTTCAGTGGCTGGGGTTTTGCAGGTTCAGATCCCAGGCACAGATCTGCACACCACTCACCAGGCCATGCTGTGGTGGCATCCCACATACAAAATAGATGAAGATGAAGATGGGCACAGATGTTAGCTCTGGGCTAATCTTCCTCACACACCCACACACACACACACACACACACACACACACACATATACATATGTATACATAATCTAAAAATATAGTAGACTATGTCTGGTCAATGAATGGTGGGTCAGAATGTTACTTCAGACTGAAGAGATTAGCCTGAAAACCACTAAGTGGCAAGTTATTCATATAAGCAAATCTGTCCCCAACACAATGCTTTCATTTTATAGTAGGGCATTGAGGGAAAATGTTATTTTATTTGCTTTATGGATCTAAAAAAATGATGATCAGAGAGATTGAAGACTTGTCCATAGACGCATGGATGACAAGTGGCAGAATTGAAGCTAAAATCCACTTCTCCCCACTCCCTGCATTTTCCAAAGCACCTCACTATCTTTACAACTTTGTTGCTTTCAAACCCATTTTTATGAGCATTGAATAAGATGGGAAGAGGATAAATACAAGGTCACGAGCTTTCAGAATATCACTACAAAACCAATCTTGATAACTCGGATGTAGTGGTTACACACTGTGGACCCGCTCACAACCCCCTATCAAAACTGTGATCAGCAACCTAGTGTTACAGAGCAGAATCTTCTGGATACGGTTGATCAGGCATTGCATAGACGTTTGCCTTCTTTGCTAAGAAAACTAAAACACTTGGATCATGTTAGGTCACTTCTGGGTTTTTACAGCTGGATTTTATGTTTCTCCCCTATGAAAGAGTTGACAATTTAGAAAAATCCTGATATTCGGCCAAGAAAACAAGAGCCTTTCATTTTGAACATGGACATTTCTATATGTTCTGGCAAAGGAGTGGAGTGAGGAGAGTGAGTTGGAAATTATTCCTTATGGTATGTAAGTAAAAGTGTGGGCAATAAGAAAGAGGGGTCATGGCCTCCTAGCACAGATGTATTATGCAAGAAAAACCACCCCGTTTCCCCCTAAACAGTCCTCTTCAGCACAACAAGTGGCTGTATGACTCAATAGCCTCAAGTCTGTAGTGCCCAGTGGAAAATAACTTCAGGCCGCCTGTGTTTCGACTGGACCATCTGCTGTGTGGGTCCATGCAGCTGGGCCTCTGCTCTGTCATTCCTCCACCCTCTCTCAAAGAGACATTTGAAAATCTCCTTGATCCAAGCAAAGGGCTGGGGGCCAAGGGTGGAGTGATTCTGCTTACTCTGTAGCACACTATTTCTCTGGTTGAAAACTTTTGATGTCAAATTAGTCATCAATTTAGCTCTTTTTTTCCATGAGTCTAAACTCTGACTTTCTGACTGTAATGTGTAGATGTGAAACAGCCAAGCCAGGGGGAGAGCTACAGTTTCCATGAAACGAACTTTGAGGCCAGCACAGTTCGGAGTAAATTTGACGTTCACCAAATATCGCTTCCCTACTCAGACTGTGAGCTGAAAACTCACTAAACGAAACAACAAGAAAAGGAGGTTCCCTACCCAAGGGAACATGAAATGCCCCAAAACGACGTGAAACAAAGGCTGTTGGCTTTTCGCCTATGGCAAGAACAGGCCAAAGTGTACTCATGGGAGGGGTGATAAATGCCACTTTGCATTTACCAATTATGAAATACACGCATGACCCAGCAGGGAGCAAGCCAAGGGGAGAAGGCAAATTCCACCTGCTGCTGTATCATTTCCTTGACCAAACTAGAATTATTTACGTATATATTTAGTCCCATCAATGCATAGCTCAGTGCTTGCATGCAGCTAAGATATGAGGGCAGGTGTGTCTCTTGTTAAAAAGTCCCTTATGTATGGGCAGTCCCTGTCATATATCTATCTACCCCAATCAGATGCTATAATCCATGCCACCACTCTCACATGCTGACTTTTGTCCAGCCAATGGCCATTAAAGTCAGGTTGCCATGCTCTAGCTTCATTCTTGCAATTGTCCAAACCTTTCCTTTACTGGCCTGATCTTGCATCATTCTGGTCCCACCCGGCTGCTGACTCTTGCCTTTGTCTCTCACTGGCCAACCTGAAGGCAGCTCCTTGTATTTAATGGCAGCTCTTGTGTGTGCTGGCATTAAACCTCCACGCTCCCTCGGACAGTGGATCAGAATCATCCATTGACTTGTTTTGCTCTTGGGCACCCAGATGATAACTTCTTCTTCCCCCGACCCAGCTCTGGTCCCTGGGACCCAAACTGCCACACAACCTGTTGAGCCGAGTCCCCGTGGAACTGGGGAAGGGGAGGTAGTGCACATGATCCATTACTTTATTGCAGGGCAGCTTATTCCCTTCTTAAGGAGGCTCCTGCCATGGGATTAAGTAGAAAGAGTACCTTCCTTAGGTAAGAGGGTCAGAGGAAGTAAAGGGACATAAATGAATATTAATAAAACAAAATAAGAAAACTAGCAATAAGGAGTATTCCTACCTCCTCATTGTCAACAGGCAAAGGCTATGATAAGTTTGCTCCTGTGGAGAGACCTCTGCTGCTACTCATAAGAAATACTCCCTTCCAAGAGATAATACTGGCAATATCAATACCCACAATATTTCAGAAGGGTATTCCAAATACAGTCACTGCCAAAGCCACAAACAAATAAAGCTTGAGGAGAACATAAATAACATGTTCATATATTTTGCTTGGAAGGTGAGGAGTATGCAAGAGTCACTCCCTTTCAGTCAGAGAAAGCATCATACAAGAGGAAGGGTTGTTAGGATCCTTGAAAACCAGTAGTGAAGCAATTTAGAAAGGCTGACAAAGGAGGAGATTCCAAGGGTAAGAGACCCCAAAGCACTGAGACCCAGAGCTGAGTAGGGACATGGCTGGGGAGAAAGCATGTTGTGGAGGGGAACATATAATGGGGAAGTAGAGGAAATAATAGCAGCTACTGCTCATTACCCATAAAGAAACCAAGGTTTAGAAAGGATGGTAATGTGCTGGACCCATATTATGCTACCTCTCTGCCCTAGATTCATTCAGAAACAGTTTCCTATTGCTCATGACCCTTCAAGAAGCTTGCCCAGCACAAAGCACAGTCTCGTAGGCCACAAAGAAAGGTTTTGATCTATGTTGGAGGAAGGCTCATCTCTTCATTCATGGTGTCGGTTTATGTGCTGGGCCAGCTGGACCTGCTGCAGCAGCTTCTCTTGGAATCTGATGTCATTATGGACATGACTGAAAGCGTCTTTCCTCCCACCTCATACCCAGAGCCTCCTTCCTCTCGCCAGAGGCTTTGTTTTAGTCAGTGTGATGTTAGGTGCCATGAGACCCTCTTGGTGTGCACGTCCATGGACTGGTTCACCGGGTTCTACAGTGTGCAGGAAGGCTGGCCAAAGGGCCCTGGCTTGCTGCTACTGGCAGTGCACCCTGTATGCTGTGGCTCACACTGACCCGGCAGATGCTGTTTTGCGTTCAAGTTTCCACAGTGACTGTAGAAGGTCCAGCTGGTATAACCCAGAAGTACAGAGGAGTCAAGGGGCAAACTTTGACCAACGGATGATGGGAGCTAATGGATAAACCCTTCCTTCCCGCAGGTGCACTGCTCTGAGAACATGATAATTCCTGCAGCCTCTCTGAAGATGTCCTGAAGAACTGAGCAATCAACAGGACTGGCCACAAAGCTGGGACCAGCTTGGGAAGGTACCCCTTTGTATTTGCTCTTTCTCCTATGCTGCCTCACTCTCTTTTTCCTTCACTAGTATTTCCCTAGGATGACAATCCCCGTTAAAGTGATCACACATACAATGTTGCCTCAGACTTTGTTTTCCAGGCAAACAGTGGGCTAAGACAAGTGGCATCCCTAATGATGCACGATTTGTAGGTGACAGAGCTGTGATTTGAACCCAAGCCAACTTCAACTATGATACACAGATGCATGGAGACCACAAGTAGCCATATAGACAAAAGAAAGAGTCAGATTCTAATGAAAAAACAATGATAGGCCTGTCTGAATTCCTAAACAAGAAATGAGTGGAGCAAAGCCAGGAGAACAAGTGCCACGTTCTGTAATTTTGGCTGTCTTCATCCAGAGGAAGTTAAAGCTACTGGGTCTTCTGCCTCCCTTCTTTCCATCAGAACAAACTGTCTCACAATAATTGGTGGCCTTGATTTATCCTAGGAGAAGAAATTGAAGAAATGAAGATAGAGTGTGTTTCTGTGTGTAATTTTCACTCTGTTCTAGGTTCCTTCTAGTGCACTACCTCTAAAATGGGTACAAAACATTATTGGCTACTTCTCAAGAGATTGTTTACACTAGCTCTTTGGTTTTTAAGATAAAGACTTCAATTTAAGGCTCTTGACCACAAAACACCAATTACCACGATTGTTGCATCTTTTATTACCCTTATTATCTTCTCACTCGATAGGGATTCTTCAAAAAAATTTAAGTAAAAAGTCTCCACATGAGCAATAACAACAGAACAGTCTCCTGGAAAGTCCATCATCTTTAGCAAAGAGACGCAATTTTTCAGATGTGCCTATCTTTGATTTCTTGTACTGTCGTTAGGGGCTTTAGATGTTTACATTGAGCATTGACATTCCATAATGAAGAAAAGATCTCCAACATACATTGGCCAGCTCTGCCTCATGGGTATAGATCTAATTTTCTCCAATAGTGGAAGATGGGCCACACATTACCAAATAAATCTGTTCCAGCTTCCCTTGTAGCAAACTGTGCATCTTCTCCCTGGATTACTATTAAACAGATGAAACAATAATTTCCTTGGACTCTACCAACCCTCCTAGCTCATCTCCTTGAATTCTCATTCCACTCTCTACAGCATGTCTGAGTTCAGGCTGCACCATCGTTGTCTCATTCATCCTCTTGCATATACCTCTCCCTCATTTCCTTCATTCCATAAATGACAATTCATTACAGAGGAATCTCTGCGCACATGAAAACACCATGACCATCAGAAAACTAAAGTATTTAAGCTCTCCCTTCTGAAACCCTTAACCACAAATGTCTAGCATTAATGATATGTCTGGTATTAAAATCTTTCTTTTCCTGCAAATATGCCCAAATGAATAACCTTGAAGGTAAAACATCTTGAACTGAATCCATTTGGAACTTCCAGCTTAGTGAAGTTTGAGTTCCACATCAGTTGACCATCAGCCCTTCAAGGAAGTATGAGGAGAGCTGGAGTCTATTAGTAAAACTAGTTAAATGAGGTGCTCAGAAACATCACTCAGGTAAACTTCAGAACTTCCGTCTGCCATCACTATTGCTGTAAAATTTTATATCGTTTAAATAGAGATTAAAGGCAGCTTTGGATGGGAAAAGAAGTCACTTGTCCAAGTCCAAGAGGCCAGCCAAGAGGTGTGTATGGAAGTAGAAAGTGTTGTCCAACTCTATGCCTAGAGTAAGATGCTGGCAATGAGTACTTCAATGACTGACAATATATCTGAGGGCATCATGTCCCTTTTAGCCTTGTGAAGCTACTTTCTCTCTTCCTGTTCATATGCCAACAGCAGAGGGGTCCCCACTTCATAAGACCAATTACCCCATCATTGGGACAACATTGCTTATGGAGGACTGCTTGTCCATTGAACTCTATTTTCCCCTGAAATAATGACTACCACTCAAGATAATAGAATCAAATTGATTCTACTTTTCAAAAAAAAAAAACTTGACTATACAGAAATAGATTTTAAGAAATCTAGTCATTTGGAACAGAAGGAAAAAAACATTTCTTGGCCTACTTTAAAAAGAAATTTTTGTGTGTTTTGTTTGTTTGTTTGTTTTTACTTTGACTTCAGTGGTTTATTGGCATCCATTCAAGCCATTTCAACACAACCATGTGATTCACGTGCCATCCAAAGTGTACAGATCAAAGTACTTTCAAAGAAACCCAAGGAGCAGGATTATCCATTTGATCACTTTCTGTTTAAGGGAGAGTCACCACTTTGTTCCTACTATGAATACAGCTTTTGTGCTGTTGTCGTTATTGAAGCTGAGAGAGGACCAGGAAGGAATGAACCATGGCCTTTGAGGCAATGGTAAGTGTTGGAAAAATAATCTATATTTGTTGAGATTTTAGACAGAAGATGTAGCAGAACCATACAGTTAGGGAGTCAAGGATGCCCTTTCTCCCAGAGAGAATGCTACCCTACTGAGGATCCAAGGGGAAAGAGTCACACTTGCAAAGCCCATCTCAATGGTGATATAAAGGGAGAAATCCAGTGACCTTTCATGATTCCTTTCCCTCAAGTTTATAATTAGGGAAACACTAACATGGTTAAAAGAAAGGACAATGTGAAAAAACGAAGTCTTATTGGTAAAAATGACCATTCTTTCCTAGGGGACTCTCACAATGCGCTCAATCTCTTCATGAGTTTTCTGCTGTCTGATTTTTTCCCCATACTCAGATAGCTTTGTATTGTGCTCTACGTTGGGTGGCAGAATTTAATAGGAATGTTGGCAACGAAGAATGCATTCAGGGGAAAGGAGAAGGAAGCAAACATTTTTTGAAAAATATTACAACTGTGAAGTGTCTGGTGAGAGTTTCATGTGAAGAATCATTGAGATTATAGAAGATATTTAGCCGAGAGAAGACGATATGGGATAGTACTTCTGTGTGGAAGAGAAAAAAGACATCTTGTGTAACCTCTCAAGACAGAACTAGGACTAAGATTCAGCATAATAGGAAGAAAATTTCTGTTTACTTTAAGGGGAAAAAATTAGAGTTGTGTAACATTTGAACATGCTGTATAAATAAAGAGTAAGCTTTTCAGTGCTGGAAATATTTTAATAAAAGCTAGATGACTCCTTGTCAGGGGTGCTGCTAAGGGAATGTCTGCTTGAGATAATTGAACAATATTTCCAACAAAAAGGGTCTATGATTCCCTAAGTACTACTCAGCACGGGCAATTCTGATTAAAGTTCTTCAAAATAAACAAGCTGACCCCAAATCAACAAATTTACACAAAATCACCTTTAAAGTAGAATTATTCATTTATTCATCAGTTAATCATATAGTTCTTTGAGCCCCTACGCCTGTATGATTTTAGGCACTGCACAACAGTGACAGGAAAGTGGATACAGGCCCTGCCTTTATGGCACTTGAGTTCTTTGGGAGGTACCACACATTACACATTTTTACCAATAATACAGAAGCTAATTTTAGACTGTGATAAATTCGATAAAGAATATAAAAATGCAGTAACAGGATAGAGAGTCGAGCAGGCAGCTACGTTAGACAAAGTGAGCAGAGAGGGCCGCCCTCTGAAAATGTCATTTGGGCTTAAGACCAGAATGAATAGGAAACCCCAGCCACGCCTAGTTCAGGCAGAGGAAAGAGCAAGTGGAAGGGCTCCGGGGGCAGAAAGGATCTTGATCTGGAAATAGAATGAGGGCCAAGTGTCCTTGTGATGTAGGGTCAGAGAGAAAGGCAGGGTCCGTGTCATACAGGACCGTGTAGCCCATGGTGAGGCATTTAGATTCTACTCTTATTTCAGTGGAAAGCTACCCGAAAGTGATAAGTGGGAGAGTGATATGGTCTAATTTGCTTTTTTAAATTACTCTGGCTGTTGTGTAGAAAATGGGTGTCAGGAGTCAAGGGTGTAAGCAGGAGGTCTAGTTAGAGTCTATCACCGTAGTCTAGGTGAGAACTAATGAGGGCTCAGGAAGTAGCATCATTCAAGTAGCCTGTTGGCTATTCTTCAAGCATTTGAACATACCATCCATCTCAACGGTGTTCAAAATGGAAATTGAACAGTGTGTGTGTGTAGATATATATATGTACATTACACCTTGAGGAGTATACACGTATTATTTTTAAAACTGAGAACAGACATTGAATAGAAAGCAATCTTTGATACCCAAGTATGGATCAAACTGATGAAGAATTTAACAAAAAACAGAAAAACACATCAGTTTTCATTGTATTTGCTTCAAAAACACTTTCCCAGTTTTCCAAGGAAAGTGAAAAATCCATTGTGTCTAGTCACATAATTAGATCTAAATGACAATGAAATTGGTGTTTATGACACCTGCAGGGACGAACTTTCTTCTCCAGCTGTGAGAAGACAACGTGGGAACAAACTACAGACTGAATCTGGCCACCTCCTCATGGCCCCATAGAGCCGCACAGAGCAATTAACATAACAAGCAATGGGCACCTCCAGGTCAGTTGAACAGGGAGAAATAGAAAGCTAACTTGGAAGTGTGCATTCTCATTGTTTTGTATTTTACTTGAGGGGAAAATATGTTGTTTGGAAACTGCAGGTGATATGACCCACTCAAACCAAGATTTAAACCTTAGTTTTATACGCAGATGGATAAGCCATCAAACACTTGGCTGGAGGTGGAAAATCTTTGCTTAACTCATCAACACTCCCAAGTGTAATCCTACCTGTGTTAAGCAGGGGGAATTCTGTTTTTCTACTGCTATTTGATATTGAGAAATAACATGAGCAGATAAGCTTTATAACAGCACTGGAAATCCCTGTTATTTCTAACAAATGAGAACTGCTGGACTCAATGAGCTGGACTCTAGCTCATGGTCAGTGTGTGTGATGACCAAGGTAATGTGGCAGAACCTGGATCATTCAGAAAGAGCTGAGCAAGAAAGCAGAGCAGTTGACACAAACAACAGGGAAAGGTGTGGGTAGGGAATGAAACCAATGAGATAAAGAAACTAGCCAGCACCCAAATTTTCAAAATTATTCCTTTACTGTATTTTTCAATTCATTTCAATATGACATTAACTCAGGAGAGGTGCCTTTCCTAAAGGCTCTGTGCTCACACAGATCATCCTCAATGTGGTCTTGACCCTTGTCTTGAAAGCTCCTTCCCTCCCATTCCACTGTTAAAACTTTACGAAGAACTGTTATCTTTTCATGTCTGTTGAGTGGTTTCAGCTTGGGAGCTGTTCAAAACACCTCTCCCTTCCTTCTCTGTCTTGCAACCCTTGTGGCACCAAAGCTTCAATATGGCCCCACCCACTCTTTTCTTGTTCACATTTCTGACATTTTTCCAAAAAACCGTTGGGAATTCTAGTCAACAGTGAGGATGGTAGTGCAGCCACGTGAGAGAGAAGCTCCTGCACCCAGAGATAGTCACCCTTTTTATGGCTAATTCCTACGTGATTATTATGTAGTGTTTGGGAAAGAAATTTGTCATAGAAGTAAACATCTGTGTGCATATACACATGCCTGTGTGTATGCATGTGTAGACACTTCTAACACACACATGTTCTAAAAAAAAGAATTGGAATAATATAGCCATTGGTAAACTGTCAATGGCTATCAACATACTCGTTGTTTAAACTGGGTTTATAATCCAATTCAACTGTAAACCATAATCACAGGATAGCAATACAGTATACTGATGAAGAGCACAATCTTAGGACCCAGACTGCCTAGATTTGCACCTCGCTTCACTTTTAATTTGTCGTGTGACCTTAAGTAAGCTAGTTAAAATCTCTGTGCCTCAGGTTTCCCATTTGGTGTGACAGTATTACTTACTTATAGTTTTTTTGTGAAGATGAAATGAGTTAATACCTGAAAAAAATGCTTAAAACATTTCACGGTACGCAGTAATCGCTATGGAGGTGTTTGCTATCATCATCATCACCATCATCATCATAGTTGTCACCATCATTATGACCTTCCAAAATCAAGAAACAAGCTATAAAATATTATGCCAATATCAGCTATTATTATAAAAGAGAAATACTTGTCTTCAAAGATTTCTTGTCATTCAATTCAATTACAAACCATTTATTCTTTCAATGTTTTTAAGTGCTTACTATGTGCTAAGCACTGTTTATGTACCCGGTACTACAGACTGTAATAAGCAAGACAGACAAGGTCTCTGGTCCTTTGTAGCTTACATCCTAGTGGACTGGGCACTAGGTGTGGTTCATGTGCCAAGAAACGTTTAAATAAGATTCAGTGTTAAGGAACAAAGAAAACAGATTTCTCTGTTTATAGGCAAGAGATTGATGTGCCAATGTCCTTTAGAGCTTTGTCCTGATCGCATCATTCCTTTGCAAATATATCACTTCTGTTTTATAAGCCACTAGAAGACTTTATATTCTTTATATTATTGATTTTCCTCAAATTGGTCAGTTTCTTTTACAAGATGCCTGATCAGAAGGAGAGGGCACTATTAGGCTCCCTCACTGTACACGGTAACTCCTTTGACCCTCGAAGACAAGAGAATGTGAACAGTATGCTTGAGCTTTGAAAAATTCCTTAGCAGCTGTCTCAGTCATTTTGGGCTGCTAGAAGTGAATACCATAGATTGGGTGACTCATAAACAACATAAATTTATTTCTCATTGTTTTGGAAGCTGGGAGTGCCAACATCGAGACACCAGTCGATCCGGTGTCTAGTGAGGACCTGACTCCCTGTTAATAGACAGTCGTCTTCTTTTTGTGTTCTCACATGGCAGAAGGGGCAAGGGAGCACTCTGTGGCATCTTTTATAAAGGCCCTAATCCCAATCATGAGGGCTCCTCCCTCTTGATCTAATAACCTCCCAAAGGCCCCACTTCCTAATACCATCACATTGAGGGTTAAGATTTCAAAATATGTATTTTAGGGGGACACAAACATTCAATCGGTAATAGCAGATTGTTTTCAAACACAAAGAGAAGGGAATGTCAAATCAATCTCCATTTTAATTTGACGTTCACTGAGAAATCTCAGCGCAAACTATACACAAAGAAGGCTGACCCTGGCAAAAAGATCTAACACCAAGTGCATGTGCATGGGTGTGATAAATCAAGATATTGAAACTTAGAATCAGTCTATGACACTTAACTGAAGTCCAATGGTCTGGGTTCTAATCTTGCGCAATCTGTGGGAAAGTCATCAAACCTCACAGGACCTAGCTTCCTCTTCTGTAAAATGGGACAAGAATTCCTACCTTGTTTATCTCGTAGGTAAGACCCAAATAAAACAGCATTATAGAATATAAAGTCTAAATAATGGTCTTGATCCTGGGGCATGGACCATGTAGGAGGGATGACCTGCAGAAGACCATATTAATCAGGGTTCACCCGGAGAAGCAAAACCATTAGCAATTTGTTCCAGGGAATTGGCCTTGTGCAATTGTGGGAGCTGGATAAATGGTTTCTGTAAAGCTGTTGTCTCCACATCTGATGCTAGAGCTTGATGTCCACAGGGCAGGCAGTCAGGAAAAGATGGCTATAAAGTAAAGGATATCAAGGGCAGGCTGGAAGCCCATAGGCACAAGCTGAAATCCCTCAAGGGTAGATAAAACCTGTGTCTGACTTGGCGATGGACAGAAGCTGGACCCTTCATCACAGAGCTAAACACACATACACCTGGCCCACGGGTCAGAGAAACTGAAGCAGCGTCCAGGGGAAGCAGAGCAGTTGCAGGCCCAGCTGCTGTTTCACACCAATCATGAAATGACGCAGCAGATCAGCAACATGTGTGAGCTATAAGATGGCTGCTGCTTCCCTTCAGTCCTCCAAATCTCCCAAGAATATTCCTTGTGGTTTCTCCGTCACCAGAAACATATGAGAAAGTGAATTCTGGGAAATATAGTTCACCCTCGCCAAAGAGACACACTAAGAAACCATCACAAATCCCCGGATTACAATTGGGAAATTGACATAGCAATTTTCACATTCTTATCTGCACGAATGTCACTAGGTTCTAAAGCACTAGCACCGCAGTGGTTAAGAGCAAGAACTTTAGAATCTCCCTCAGCCAAGTTCAAATCCAATGTTTACCACTTTCTTGTCTGGGGACATTAAGCAAGCAAATTATTTAACTCTCCAAGCCTCAGTTTCCTCATCTATAAAATTGGGATTATAATACATGCCTCATCCTTCAGATCAAAGATTAGGGAGATGATACAAGTAAAATGCTAGAATAGTGCTTATTACATAGTCAGTGCTCAGTAAGTGATGACTATTATTCTAATGACCACTCACCATCATCTCTTAAGGCCTAACTACATTAGAATCAAACGTGAAAAGATTCCTGGAGATCTCTTTCCTCTGCTCAGCCACAGTGCATGCTTAAGGGGAGTGCAAAAGAAGTGTTAAGGACATTCTTGAGGCAAACCAGAATGGAATCAATTTATACATCAAATCATAGAGGCTGGCTATTTCCATATTTTCCTAGCTGTTGGAGATATTTACTGAAAGAACATTGGTATTTTCAAGGATTATGCTTCCAAGTTGACTTGCACAGTGGGTTCATCAGAAAAAGCATTTAATAGGCAAGGCAAATTATGCTGGACGATATATGCCAAGAAATAGAGCTATGAGTAGGGACTCATACTCTGGGGACAGACTGCCTGGGTTCAAATCCTGGCTCCATCATTTATTGTGCTTAAGCAAGCTATATAAACTCTATTTCATGCTGTACATCTGTAAGATGGAAGTAATACTAGCATCTGTGTTATAGAGTCACTGTGAAAACTGAGTTAAAATATATAAAATGTTTAGAATAGTAAGCATAGTAATCATCAGGTAAGTGCTTGCTATAATCATCATCATCATCATTGTTGTCGTCATCATCGTTGTCATCACCCACAGATCTCTCATTTTCTTTCAGCGAGGAAACCGGAACCTATAAACTTGGGTCTATCCACACCCAACATGAAGCATAAAAGCAAGCAAAGCAAACTTGACCTCCACCCAAGGACTAGCATTCAACTCGCTAACACCTGTATTCCTACTTATTATAATCTACCTGCTCCTTTTGCCTTGGCAGCCTTCTCTGGGTTTGACTCCTCACCTGCCCAGACCTGGGGAATCGATCAGTTCTTCATTTTTAGCTGGATTTTAAGACCTCCTTCCTGGCCAGCTGCAGCCAGCTCCCACTCAAACCCCAGAGTAATAGTCCGTTAGAAATGACTTCTATGACACCCTTGTGCCTAAAAAGAATTGGTGAAATAGTTTTTGATTACTTCTTTTAACAAGTCAAAATAATGGACTATTTCACAATCTCATTGTCCTAACAAGAATGCAATTCTTTAAGCTCTTCGTTCACCCAATGGAAAGCCTCGGATGATTGAAAACTGAGCCCTGTTGCTCTATAAAGACCAGAGCTTTTCTCAAATGTTTGCTTTTCCACACTTGCACCTGCACTTCACCACGATAATAAAGCCTAAAGAAGTTTAAGGAGAGATGTGCCTAATTCAGAACACAGACGCTTAAGGAAAGATTTCTGTTTTTAAAAGAGATTTCTATAAATGATTTAGCAAATCTGTGCATATAACCTGTCCAAAGTGCTAACACACTTTGCTTCAAGCAGCCAATTTTGCAGGCAAAGCTCTGGTTTTCTCGTTCCTTCTGTGAGCTGTGGCTGTCATTTCCTCATGGCCCAGCCCTCAGTGATGCACGAACCAGGGATGTATTTCTCATTTGTGCATAAAAGTGGTTTCCTTGAATTATGAGTCCCAAAGTTCCAAGACACTTACAGTCTGGGTGGCCACACAGGTATAAGCGCATAAAAGTCTGTTCTTAGCATGGCTGAAGGAGTGAACGTTTTCACTCCAAACAACTCATCTCTCTGGGAACATGCTACGCAGCACTCCGTCAGGGAGAGGCATATTTGTGGTCATCATGTACTACAGTAATGGTACAAGGAGACACACACCAAGAGAAGTTAGAAAATCAAAGAGCAAAATAAATCCCGCTCTTTATACGATAGGATCCTTTAGCTCCCCTCCCCACCCCCCCCTCCTCTGGAAAACATCTTAGCTCCTCGGAATTCAAAAGAAATGCCAAAGGGGAGGTTGTGTCTGTGAATTCAACCATAAGCCCAATAGTATCAGAAGTTAAAATCTACACTTTCAAAGAGAGTAAAAAATGAATAAAGATTTTTTGAAAAAGAGCCTCAACTTTTGATTAATTGCACAAAATAAAGACTCCTCTAGAGGCGAAAGTTTTCAACCTTTTCAGACTTGGCGAAGGGAGGCTCCCGTTGGCCATGCAGGGGTGCTGGAGTGGTATGTGTGCATGAGGATCTGATCCCGGAGGAGAGCGAGTCAGCATAGCCCCGCAGCAGGGCCCAGGCCTTGCCCAGAGACTGAGGACCACCAAGGGGTCACCTCTGCTCCACTGGAACAGAGGAAGAAAGCAGAAAGGAATGTGGCCCTCTGGAACTAATGCAAGTTCTTCAGATTCAGGAGATCCATTTTCTCTTCTGAGTGATTCCTGGGGCCCCGGAAACTTGTTCTTCTAAAAGCCAAAAGAACCCTTAAAAGGCTATAACTATTCTCCTGGAAAATTTAACTCAAATTGGAAGCGTCCAGTTTCCTATAAGCAGTATGTCTTATGCTCCTTTTTCCTCCTATGTACCTAGGAAAAGAATTATTATTGATTATAAAATACACATTTGCCTATTAAAACAAGGCTGCTAAACTGAGCAATGTTATGACAAGTCATTATGAACGCATGAATTTGATTCCGTTATACGTGTGCTTGAACTAAAATTGTCTACAGATGTATTTCTGATTATAGAGTAGATACACCCCTAAAGAGTTGCCAGGAAATCTTTGAAAACAGAAATGTATCTTTAGAGTGCTGGGGGAGCTCATTATTTCCAAGAGTGCGGAGATGAATTATTTAAAGAAACAATGTGCATTTACGGGGAGGCCTAATGGTGAAGGATATGAAAGAGATATATGACACGATCTTTGCCCTCAATCAGATTCCAATTCAGAGAATTGTTTCAAGAATTTAGATTTTCATTTATTGAATTTTCTTAAAGCGAGACCACCTGTACAATATATAGCATCGAGATGTCTCAGTCTCACCTTGTGCCAGTGCAGCAGACTGCAGTAACGCCCTGCAGTGAGGTATTGCTCCTTAGAGCTTGGACGGTCCTGAGCTTTAGACATCTTGGGTCATCCAACTTGCAAAGGTGATCTGCCTAGGATTGAGCAGCCGCTAAGGAAAGTCCAGAAGCCGTTCCTTCTTCTTCTTCCATTGTCTTCTCATGACATAACTGTCCTTTCTTCACTCATCATATGTACACAAACCTCTGGACACACATATCTCACACAGTTTCCCATGTCTTGGGGTACACTTCTCAGTTATCTCAGGACTTCCACAGTGAGGCCTCATTGGAATGAGCTCAGTGTCAGCAGCCCGATGTCCAGGTGCTCATGGACTTTATCCTTCCTCCTACCCAGAAGAGAATCAGAGGCAAGATGGGAGGGCTCTCTGACCCCTCAAATAACACCATGTAAGCAGCCTGAATCCATCTATGCCTAGATTCTACCCTATCTTGAACAAAATGAGAACAAACCCATCTCAGCACAGCTGTAGAGACTCTGCACTCTGTTGGTTCAGTTCATAAAGATGAAAAAGTGCCGATGGCTGAAAGGACCCTGGAGGTCGCCTGGCCCTGGTTCAGCAAAGGACTGTTGGTGGTTTAATGGCAGTAAGTGAATCAGGAATAAGCTGTTCTCAGAACCCAGGGAAAGTTAGAGCCCCATAGGTTCATCGCTCTACGAACAGTTAAATGTTCCTAAGGTAACATGTCTGCCTCTCGATTCTGTGTCATTAGGGTCACCTCCTCCTCCACATGCCTTCTTCTCTTGGCTTCTGTGATACCACGGTCTCCCGGTTTTTATCTGTCTCTACTAACAGCAGCAGCAGCAACAAAAATAGTTGTTGTAAGTTAGAATGATAACTTCCATGTATCGAGTGTTTTCTCTGTACAGACATAGTGCTGCTAAGCATGTTTCCACAAGTGCATTGTCTCAAGCCCCGAGTCCTGACTTCCCCCTTTACTCTCCCTCCTTATTTCCCCGTGGATTCAGAAACCTTCTAGGAGCTAATCATTCCCAAACTGCTATTGCCAGCATAGACCTCTTGTTTGTATTCCAGACCCACAATCTAAATGCCTGGTGGGCCTCTTCTCAAATATTTCTTAGGCGTCTCAAAGTGAACTTTTAATTTTTCCTCATACAGCAGCCACTCCTCCGATGCCCCCAGCTCAGTAAATGGCACCGTAAGGACCAGAATATAGGGGTCATTCTGACACCTCCACCCCTCAACTGTTATACTCAGTCCATCCCCAACCTTGTCAATACTGCCTCCACAATGGAGCCAAACCTGCCACCTCCCCCCCTCTCCATGGGCACCTCTCCCACACAGATCAACGCCATCACCTCATAACCATCCTTCCAGCTTTCATTCTTGCCCAATGCCAAGCCATCCTCCACAAAGCAGTCAGCATAATCTTTTCAAAACCAAATGGTTCTTGCCTACTCAAACCCTTCCTGTGGCTTCACATGGCACTCAGGATAAAAGTTGAAAATCACGTGGCCTCTGCCCACCTCTACAATCCCACCTCTTACCAGCTCACTCTCCCTCACTCTGCTTCAGCCAGCGTTAGTCATTTCCCCTAACACCCCAAGACCATCCCTACCTCAGAACTCTCCCACAGGTTGCTCTCTTTGCTCTCTTGATGTTGGCCTCCCTCCTAGTCTAACCCCATGATGAATGTCCACTAGCTCAATCCCATATCCACAGCGCTAGCACAATGCCTGGCATATAGGTATTGGGTAAACATTTGCTGAATACATGAATACGAATATTCAGCACATATCTTTCGAAGGTCTATCATGTGCCAAGATGGTGATAGATATGTGGAACTCTCCATCGGGAAGATTCTGCACCCAATTCTGTCACCAACTATTTGCCCTCTGGATCTCAGGAGTGGGTTTGGAAGCGTTTAACCATTTTTCCAAATTGTTTTTTTTCTTTTGTTACGTTAAGAAGAAGCCATCACCAACCACCCTGAACCAGACCCAGCCTCACTGGAGAGCCACACCTGTGACCTGTACCTTATTTTTAGTGCTAAGGTCTCTCCAGGAGGAGCTGAGGCCTTATTACCGTAACCTGCAGCGTATGTGGAAGCATGTTTTCCAACTGAGCCTGCGCAAGAGGATACTCACCTCTCCCTTTTGAATATTCATTCCCCATCTGAAATAAAAGGTCCCTGCTTCCCTTTGTTCAGGGACGTCATGACTCTGGAAATGAGTCCTCATGGTCTCCTATTTGCTGCAAATATACTTTGTGAGACAACTACTTCTGGTGGAGAGTCTGATTTAACTGCCCTGGAAGTAAACCCACTTTAATTCAATAACAATTCCAGTATGTGGGGTTTTTCCCCACACCAAGCAATTCTCTGACACCAGCTGGGTGTCCTGCTATTCAACTCAATCCTGACACTATCTACCCAGAGACAGTATCAGATTCCACAGGTTAAGGACTCAATCCCACAGGACTGCCCCCACTTCAGATGCCGATCACCAGTCCAGATTGTCACCTGTGCTTCTGACCCACCAGCTATAGATCATGGGTTCCAACAATCCCCTCCTTGGGTTTGATTCATTTCCTAGAGCAGCTCACAGAACTCATGGAAGCATTTTACTTACTAGATTACCAGTGTATTATAAAAGGAAATAACTCAGGAATAGCCAAATGGAAGAGAGGCATAGGGCAAGGTCTGTGGGAAGAGGAGAGGAGCTTCTACGCCCCCTGTGGGCACACCATTCTCCCCAAATTTCCACGTATTCACCAACCTGAAAGCTCTATGAACCCTGTCCTTTTGGGTTTTTATGGAGGCTCCACTATATAGTAATGATTTAATTAAATCATTAGCCATTGGCAATCAATTCAACCTCCAGCCCCACTCCCCTCCCCAGAGGTTAAGGGGCAGGACTGAAGTCCCAACCTAATAATCACATGGTTGGGTGTCGTGTCCCCCCCTCCCCCGCCCCCCCCCACAACCAGCCCCCATCCTTAAGTTACTAGGGCTTTCCAAAAGTCACCTCATTAATATAACAAAAGACACCTTCATCTTTCCCATCACTTAGGAAATTCCAAGGGTTTTAGGAACTCCGTACCAAATAAATATTTCTTCTTATTATTATAAATCACAATATTACAATAGTTCAGCATGCAATATGGCAGCTGACTTCCCTAAGAGCACGCAAGTAAGAGAGCAAGAGAGCAAGATCTAATTTCAACAGTGTCGTCCCATTATTTCTGCCATATCTATTTATTAGAAGGAAGTCTCTAGGTCCAAGAGGAGGGGATTACACCAGGGCATGAATACCAGGAGGCAGGGGTCGCTGGGGGACATCTCAGAGGCTGCCTGCCAGAGTGCCTATCACTCCACATCAATATGTATAAATCTCTCTCTTTGTTGTTAAAACTGTATGGTATTCTAAGGTAGAAATGAAATAACTGGCTATTTGAACAATTCTGTATTGTTGGCTATAGGATAGTAATATTTTCCCTCTAATTTTGCAATAAACATTCCTGAACACATACATTTTCACACTTATCATTTCTGAATGATCACTGTCTACAAGTGGAATTTCTTGGCCAAAGAATCTGCACAATTTAATTATTCATATATATTGCCAAATTGCCTTCCAAAAACGTTGTACCAGTTTACCTGTCAGTAATTTCTCACTAATAGTTTAAATGCTAAATATTAAAATGTTTTAATATTCTACTTTTCCACTACATAAGAAATTTCGGGATGATGCCCTCTTCTTCTCATGTCCTCTTCCCCAGTGTTCCTTCACTAACTCCCCCACAGGTGTTTGCTGATCAGAAGATGTGACCTCTGTTACTGCATATTTTACTTAATTCCTCCACTCCGTGCAGCTTTTCTTCTTCATCAGAGAGATGTTGCTGAAGGACGTATTAGCTAGGGTAGACTAGGTTATGCTGCAGTAACAAACAAAACTAGAAATCTCAATGGCTTACTCATGAAGATTTGTTTCGTGCTCACACAAAGCCCACTTTAAGTTTTGAACACTCACAGCAGCTTTTCTCTCTATGGTGATTCAGGGCCGCCTGCTTCTATCAGGTGGTTCTACCACCTCAACATGTGGTCTCCTTAGCTGAAGTAGGGGAAGACGAGAAAGCTGAAGGGGTAAGGAAGAGCTTTTAACTAACTCAGCCAGAAAGTGACGTATATCATTTTACTCAAAGTAAACATTCAATTATTAATTAAATTTTTAACTTTACTAAATATTAAATAAATAATACCAATAAACATTTAATATTAATAAATTGTAATAGATACTAGTAGACATATATGTTGGTAAATATATAATAATGATAAATATTTAATATCTGTTAAATTATATCCCTGTCACAAAACACAGATAAATATACTTTTATGGATAACAGAGGCCTCTCTCAATGGGCCTGGATATTGTCAGCAAATCGACAACCTTGCCCTGACTTCGGTAAAGTCATATAAAAATATAAAAGTTAAGTTGTGAGTCTGTAACCCTGCATTGCTTCCTACAGTCAGACTCGTGCCACTTCGCTCCACGTGCTGAAATGGCTGTTGCCAGATGATGTATTTTTTAGGTGGACACAACTTGGCACTGGACATTTCCACCTCTCCTGTTTCTAATCATGCATTGCCTACGCATGTCGGGGTCAGGCTTAAAGACTTGCTAGAACTGGATTCAAGATTTACGAGAACGAGATGTAACCAGGCCTCTCCCAGAGGTTTGGGAAGAACAGCTGGAGTCTGGCCCTTTGCATCATGACAAGGACTATTAAAAACTAAAGCAGTTTTTTTTTTGAGATGAATATAAAAAAGCAAAAAGCAATCCAAAGGAATATCAAAGTTATCCTCACAAGGGGCGCCTTTCAAGCAAAAGATTGTACCAGCTCTGGCTCTCTATCCCACCACACTTCAAACTCTTCGTAAATAAGAGGCAGAAATTATTAGGTTTGAACTGTGGGTTTTCCCCCTTGACCTATTCCTGAATGGAGTTGAATCATTCCCACTTAAAGCAGTCACGGGCTGTTTTGTTCTCCAGGACCCACCCTGTGCTGATGTAATGCACCCAGGCTGTGTTTTCCTGATGAGTGTGCTAGGGAGGGTCCTCCCCAGGAGGAGGGAAGCTGTTGCCCAGCGATCCTGGGATACAGGGAGAGAGGAAGCCTAAGAACACAGATGCTGGCAGTGGAAGGGACCGGCAGCTCACGCTGAGCACTGGCGAGCTCACCTCGTCCCTCCTTCTCCCACCCCACTACAACTGCTCCTGCTCCGGCCCATCCCCTCCAAGACTGTGCATCCCCGAGAGCTCATCGCTCATGGCCACAAAGCGCTGGTTTCCTGAAACTGGTTTTCCAGCCACACCTCTCCTCCTGAGCAGCATTAGTTGGTGACGTCGCACCCGGGGTGTGCCCGTAGGCTTCCGGCGCCCAGGCTCCCCTCTGAAGGAAGAGGAAGCAGTTCCAGGGCCTCAAACAGACAAACCAGGATCTTCTTCAGGCCTTCCCTATGGGCATTCCTGTCGCCCTCAAGAGAGACAGCTTTCTTTAACTGCTTGATTTACTTTTAATGCTGCATTTGTATTTGTGAACATGTCAGGGACACCAGGGCAGAGTGCAAGTTTTAAATGAAATAAGAAATACGAGGGGCCGGACAGGTGGCATAGTGGTTGCATTGGCGAGCCAAAGGGGCCCATGGTTGGCAGGTTTGGATCCCAGGCACTGACCTGCACACCACTCACCAAGCCATGCTGTGGCAGCATCCCACAAAAGATAGAGGAAGGGGCCAGCCAGTGGAGCAGTGGTTAAGTGCGCACATTCCGCTTTGGTGGCCAGGGTTCACTGGTTTGGATCCTGGGTGTGAACATGGCACTGCGTGGCAAGCTATGCTGTGGTAGGCGTCCCACATATAAAGTAGAGGAAGATGGGCACACATGTTAGCTCAGGGCCAGTCTTCCTCAGCAAAAAAGGAGGATTGGCAGCAGTTAGCTCAGAGCTAATCTTCCTCAAAAAAAAAGAAAAGAAAGAAAAAGATCGAGGAAGACTGGCACAGATGTTAGCTCAGGGCCAATTTCCTCACCAAAAAAAAGTATATATATATATATATGTATATGTATGTAAGCATTCCATTAATATAATCCCTACCCACCCCCACACATGCATGAGCACACACACACACAAACACACGACCCACACACATGTGGACACACACAATTCTCCTCGCTCCTAATTCACCTCTTTAGTGCCTTTACTTTTCCTATTGGTTTTCACTGTTTCCTGCTATTTGAGAATTATTTTAATTTAAAGAATTAAATATACAGTTTCTTAAAAAATATGAGAGTGATATCTAAACTTTTTGCATGCAATTTCTTAAACTTTCCAGGGTACTTCATAAAAATTGTAAACAAATTTAGTACTTTGAAGTAGTTTTATTGTCTTTCATATGAAAGCAACTTTAGTGAAAAACCTTACTAAAGATGACATATTCCTAACAGATTGGTGGAAGTGGCATACTTTTTGGGGAGCAAAAATGAGAGAAAGCAGCTTCTTTCTTTGAGAGAGAATAGAAGATATGTATATTGTCCAAAACAAAAAACCATTTTCTGCTTCTCTTTCAGCATCAGTGGACAGCATATTAGCTGGTCATCAAAAATTCGTGTGCAGATGACTAAAATTATAAAAGAATACAGTTCATCTAAAACCATCTTTTTCAGTAGTGAGAATTTGGTCATGAAAATTGAAATCTGATAATACATAAGAGCTTAACAAAATACATCCTGAAAAGTCCTCTAATATTTTGGATTGAAAATTTTCTAACCCCTCTTGTGCCCTCCCCCACCCCAACACACACAATGTTTCTTATTACTAAAGAAGTGGAGGGAAAAAAACCTATTTGAATTTACCAGCCTGAGACTAAAGAAAATTCAAAAATGGACTCTCTCCTTTGCAAAACTTTGCCTCAGGACTCTGCTGCCTCCTACGCACTCCGGGACGCCTGAATGGGCATCTTTCCACCTGATGGGCTTCCCTGCCCGGCTTGCCTCTGGTGCTCCCGGGAGTACAAGGGGCACTGTGGAACCCCAGGGTTTGGCTAGCCTTGATATTGGGATGGTTCCGTGTGACTTGGCTAATGGCATTGGCAGAAACCCAGGTAGTGGGAAGCCAAGCTCTTCTTCTGGAAGAGGATTGTGAAAAAGACAGCGGAGCCACTGCAGGTGGGATAGTCCAGCTCTAGGGTGAGCAACGGCGCTGCCCAGAGCCAAGAGCACGGGACACTCAGCCACCCAAGCGCTTCTGCTTCTTATTTTGTTGCCCTCTCTTCATCTCCCTCATTGCCTTCCTCTGACTTTACTCTCCTGTGCCCTTTGTTTTCTCTCTCTGATTTTCTCTCCCTCCTTTTGTCCCTTATGCCTGCAGGTGGCAGCCATTGGCAGGACTTACTCTGCTGGTGATGCCCACGTATGAACCTTCTGCTCCCTAAAGTAATGGAGGTTTCCTCAAGCTGAGTAGCTTCATCCATCAAATATTCGCTGCGGGTCTACTATACACTGTGCCAGGTATTTGGCGTTGAAAGATGACCCAGCCTTTAAAGCACCTATGTCTGGTTGGGGAGATAGTCACACATAATTATAGATTATTACAACTCAATGGGATAGGAAGAAGGACAAAGATGGCATATTAGTCAAGGTTTGCTCAAGAAACAGAAGCCACTCTCTCTCTATAAAAGATTTAATATAAAATTAGGGGACCACAAGCCTGTTGGAAGAGCTGGGCAAGCAGACACCGGGAAAGCTGCTCCTGAAAGTCTAGAGATGGACAGGGAAATGGCAGGCTGACCACCAGGAGTGGCGGAAGGAACCGGAGAGGTCTGGGCACCTGCCTTGTCTTCCTCCGCACCCCGCCGAGAACTGCGATGCCGCTTCACTCTCACGCCCCAATCTCACCGCAGTTCCTTTCATTGGCAAAATTAAATGGGGAGCTAGACAGGGGAAGTGATTCCAGGAAATATAGTTCCCAGCCGTAGACAGCAGTGGGGAGGAGGGGAGCCCAGTTGACTACAGAAAATTTACTATAGGCAGGGACAGGGTGCCGTCGAGCGCGGAGAAAGGCCACGTCCCCCAGCTGAGCGCGGAGGAGGAAGGAGTCTGAAAGCCTTCCTGGAGGACGTCGCCTTAAACGGGCCTAAAAATGAGTCAGCCAAGTCAAGAGAGGAAAGGAGGGCAGACCAGGCGGAGGGCACAGCGCGAGCAAAGCCATGGAGAGCGACAGGAGGGAGATACAGGAAGGAATTGATGTTAATGGTAACAATTTTCTCCTCCAATTTTGCTTTTGTTTTTAATCAAAAAATAAAATGATTCCTTTTTTTTTCTTTTAAACAGAGCCCGTTAAGAGCCTCCAAGTATCTCTCAAGTGAGCCTCCTTAGGACTTACTCAGCAGGTGTCAATAAAGCAAAATAGTGTGGGCTCTAGAATCAAACTGGGACCGCAGTTACAGCACTTATTAGCTGTGTGATTTCAGACAAGTTATTTATCTTCTCTGAACCTCTGTTTTCCTGTTTGCAAAATGCTGATAATCATAGTACCTCCTTTTGAGGTTAGTGAGCAATAATTGAGCTATTCCATGAAAGCACTAAAAAACTTAGCTATTATTATTTGTATATTTCTGACACTATGGGAGGAGCTCAACTTCTTACAGTTTCTCATTTGTTTTAATCACATATTTATAAGTCATGAATATATTAATATGAATACATAATGAATAATTCACATACTCATAGTTGACCCTCAATTAAAGTTCAAAAGCATAAGGAACACTGATGTTAAAATTATAACAATAATGAGGAGCATAAAAATAATAATTCTACAAATTCACCTCAATATTATCTTCATCAGATTCATAAAAGGCATTCATTTCATCATAATTTTTATATATGTGAAGAAATCTCTCATAATTCCAAAACTAAAGTTACAAAAAATGTTAGTGACAGTTTGACCTGAGTGAGCTCTCATTTACTGGCAATAAAGATCAGCCATATTTGAAATGCATTGGATTTTGTTTTTTTGTTAAAGATTGGCCCTGAACCAACATCTGTTGCCAATCTTCTTTTTTTCTTCTTCTTCTTCCCAAAGCCCCCAGTGCATAGCTGTATATTCTAGTCATAGGTCCTTCTAGCTCCTCTACGTGAGGCGCCACCTCAGCGTGGCTTGATGACCAGCGCTGGGTCGACACAGGATCCAAAGCAGCAAAGCCCAGGCCAAGAAAGCAGAGCACACGCACTTAACCCCTCGGCCACAGGGCTGGCCCTGGAAATGTATTGTTTATGCAGAAGCACTTGCGAACAGCAACCTCAAAACTTCTCCCAAATGTTAGATTTAGAAAGAAAACAGGAAAATCAGAAAACCAAAACTGGTTAAGCCTTTAAATTACCAAATGCAAGAATTACAAACGTTGGATAGTAATAGCATTTTTGTCCATTTTTTATGCCATTAAACAATTAAATTTCAACTTACATTTTCCTATGTATTTGTCCTCATACCTAAGTACAATGATAATGTCAATGTATTTATCATGCTTTTTACTACATAATTTACTGACAGAAAATTAAATCATATGTATTACTTATGAAATGGGGAACAGGCAAAATGGCTCTCTGTATTATGAATGATATTGAGACTAGATTCAAAATAAAATTAATAGTAGAATAATTTACAATAATATTTGATTTACCTAAAATAGCTTTTTTTTACTATACACCACACACATAATAAAACAAAAAATAAAACTCAAAGGAGGATCAAGAGATTATATAATCTTAAAAGAGCAAACAAGTCAGAAAAGATAGGGAAACCCTGCTATAGGTGATGAGAGGTTTAATGCAAAGGAGTGAAAGATGGACTTGAGAAGAACAAGATGAAGACAAAGAGAACAGTTGGGGGCTGTTAGAAGAACCCATGTGAAACAGGGTGAAGGCCTGGATTTAGAAGTTAATAGGATTTGCCCAGGGAGGAGAGATTTGGAATAATTTTAGGAGGTAAGATTGGCAGGATTTGTGATGGAGACATGGAGTAGAGTTTCTTGGTGAGAGAGAAAGAGAGAGAAAGTCGTGGATGGCTCCCAGTTACCACTTGGCCAACAGGGGTGATGGTGCCCCCAGTCAGGTAAGAAGTGCAGGAGAGGAGCCGCTAGGAGAGAAGATAAATAGCTCAGTTCTAGCCAATCAAGGGGAAGAGGTTTTTCTCTTCCTAGTTGAGCATGTCTTCCCTTTTCTTCTCTCTCTTTTCCTTTCTTCTACTCCACTAACCTCTTTTCCTTTTTTCTGACGGTAGCGACTTACAGAAATTCAGAATACACCTTGAAGGGCTCGGAATTATGGGTAGAGGGAAGGCATATTCTGCAAAACCAAAGGCTGTTCTCAACCTGTAAACCTGGCCTTAGCTGTAATCAGTAGACCCAAGCTCTGGTTGTAGTTCTTCCGCAAACCCACTGTATGATCTTGGGCAAGTCACTTCAACCCTCTGGGTCTCAATTTTTTCCTCTGCAAAATGAGAGGGATAAATTAAATGTCTTTAAGGCTTCTTCCAATAAGGAGATTTTGATTCCATAGAATCAGTGCTTTTTGCTAAAACTAGAGCTTAGCAGGCTTTGAATAATGCATGCAGTATTGTCATGCTCAATTTTACATTGACTACAATCATCTCTCATTTACTGCCAACTAGCAGCCTGCATCACAATGCTTTGGGGTTCAAGACTGATAGGTAGATAAATAGATAGATAGATAGATAGATAGATAAATAGATAGACAGATAGATATAGAAAGAGTGTTGTTGTGGACTGAATTGTGTTCCCCAAAATTCATATGTTGAATCCCTAACCCCCAAGGTGACTGTATCTGGAAATATGACCTTTAAAGAGATAATTAAGGTTCAGCAAGGTCATAAGAGTGGGCCCCTGATTGAATAGGACTAGTGTCCTTCTAAGAAGAGGAAGGGACACCAGGAGTGCGTGCAAATAGAGAAAAGACTATATGAAGACACAGAAAGAAGTCCAAGGAAAGAGGAGGACTCAGGAGAAAGCAAACTTGCTGGCGTCTTGATCTTGGACTTCCAGCCTCCAGAACTATAAGAAATTCTGTTGTTTATGCTCCCCAGTCTGTGGTTGTTATGGCATTTTGTTATGGCGGCCCTAGCAAACCAACATACATACATACATACATGCATACATACATGTATCTTCTTTCCATAGATTCATAGGTGAAAAGAAGGAAGGAAGGAAGAATGGAGAGAAGGAAAGAAAGAAGGAAGGAAGGAAGGAAGGAGAGAAAGAAAGAGACAGAAAGAGGGAAAGAAAGAAAGAAAACGTTATTTCATAAGGAAAACAATGACTCAATTCAGGCTCTTCACATTCTTTGCTCCGTTGCATACGGACAAGTCACTTTCTTCTCTGCTTCAATGTCCCAGTTTTAAAGTAGGAAAAATAATTCTCCATCTATACCCCAAGAGTACAAGGAAAAGATGATTGATAAAGTTAAAAGTTGAGAGAATAAAGAAAAAAGCATTGTACACGAGGTGGAATTTGTTCTTGAAGAAAAACACTCCACAATTAAGACTTAATTATCTTACTTTCTATTGAATATGCTAGGATCTCATAGTTAATTCTATGCCAATCTTTGATTCATCTTGCTCCTTCCAAGTGACAGAATAGTATGAAAGTGCTTTGAAAAACTTAAAGAATTTCCTAGTGAAAATGATATTTAAAAAATATTTACATTCTTCTCTCAAGCTTGGAGAAGAGTATTAAAATGAATTCAAAATCCACTAGATCAAGGTTCTCATTTCTAATCTGACACTTTTAGTAGATAAGAGATGAAAACATGTAACAGAAACCTCTGAACCTCAGTTCCCTTATCTGTTAATACAGAGATCATGATATCCAATTGCAGAATTGTTGAGATGATTAAATGCAATCTATACTCAAAGGCCTTAGCAGTGGACCTGACACAAAATATGTATTCAACAAATGTTTGTTCTCCTGCCCGTTCTCCTCTCCATTCATCCATCACTCAGCTTGATTATATCACTTCCGAGTTTACTTCCAACTTCAAATTTATCAGTGCTTCTGCGTCACCTTAGAGGTAAAGTTTGAATTCTCTAGAATGGTGCTCGAGTCCTCTGCCCACCCTGCCACACCAGACACTGCAGCCTGTTCTCCAGCTTATTCAACTACCGGTGGTTTCCTGAGGGGACCACATTTCTGGCTTCAGGACTTTGGAAGGTGCTGTACTTTTTGCAAGGAACTCCCTTCCCAACCTCATCTGCCTGGCCAATTCCTATTCTTCCTACGAGTCTCACTTCAAATGTCACCACCTCCTAGAAGCCTCCTCTGACCCTCCTGGTTAAACTAGGTACCCCTCCAATCTGTCTTGTGGATGCACTCATGCAGGTTTTTTGGTTTTTATCTTTGTTTGTTTTTGGTTTTTTTGTGTATGAGGAAGATTGGCCCTGGGTTAACATCTGTGCCAATCTTCCTCTATTTTGTATGTGGGATGCCTCCACAGCATGTCTTGATAAGCAGTGCATAGGTCCGTGCCTGGGATCCGAACCCACAGACCCTGGGCTCCCCAAGCAGAGCACACAAACTGAACCGCTATGCCACCGGGCTGGCCCTCCGCTCCTGCAGTTCTAATCACTGATGAAGAATGAGGGTCTAACCCGTCCGACTGGGCATCTCTCGACTGTAGCTTTGGTTGAATTTGTCTCTGAATTCTGAGTGCCCAGCACATGGTAGGGACTCAATATAAAGTTAAAATGGGAAGAAACGTGAGAAGAATGGGAAGAAGAGGTGGGAAGAAAGGAAACAGATTACTTTAAAAAATAATTTTATATTGACCAAAAGAAGTACGAGTATACAGGCCAAATCTGCAGCACATGGGAATTAGATTAGATATCAGGAAAAACGCCCTGATGGTGGAGATACGAATACGCTTGAAGACATCACTAAGGGAGGTTTTCAAGTCTTTTTATGTCGAGAATTTACAGAAAAGCTAAAAGAAAAAAAAGAAAGAGATACACAGATGCACATGGTATGACAGTGGAGGTAAGCAATTCTGAAGGTGATTTGACGGCAGGCATGCCCCTGGGAGTCATTTTTCAGGCAAGATTATTTCTTTGATGATCTTTTGTTCATGTGGCCAGATGATTAGGATCATGAACTATGACTATGATAACGAATTCATCCTTTCAAATTTAAAATTGAAAACCTTTATATCTCATTCACTAAATGCCCTAATTTTTTAAAGTCAGTACCAAATGAAGTTTTAAATCATGCTATTCCACATTTAGCAACTATAGAGCAGTTGAAAAGAACATGTTCTTCAAAATAAATACTTGGGTGCTATTAGCAAATCACGACACAAACACTCCTGTTGCTATTTGAGTATTTTCTCTCTGCCTACATCTCCAGCCACGTTTCCTCGATGAACCAAATAAAGTGCTCAGGCTGCAAGAGTCAGGGCTGCAAAGGTTTAATAAAACATTACTCAAGAACAATAAAAATGGCATAAGGACAAACTAAGCAGGACTCCCTTATGCCAGCAACTCATAACATCTTTTATGGTGAAGATTTTTCGATGTTCTTGAAAAGGACATCCTTTCTGGTGCCAGGGTCAGCCTCTGACCTTGCCTCAGGCAAAACTCTTCTCTGGTCCAGTTCTTTTGCCCAGCTTAGGAGAGCTCTGCACAATCTGACATAGAAAGACACCAAATGCGTAAAAGAGCCTGAGTTACCCCAGAGTCATCAAGGAACATAATTCCTAAGCAAACAGCTCTTGGTGGAGGAGGAAAACTCTCAGTACACCCTGCTGAAACAATTATTTGCAGTATATCCCAGATTTTTTTTCCGGGTCTCATTATGAAAGTTTCGCCCATTCACGTGTGAACTGTAAACAGACTGACAGATGGAATTCTTTTGTATAAACAATTTCAGATACACTCCTCCTCCGTGGCTATGTCAGTTGTTTACAGTATCAAAAAGCCACAGATATGCCTAAAAGTAAGAAAAATCCACATTTCTGCCAAACATTTGCACAACATCCATCCATAGTTTGTACCCGGCTGCTCAATGTGTTGCTGATGAAACACAGTTCCTCAAGTGTATTTATGAGCATTGTGTCAACAGGACTCCCCAGGCATTTTCTCAGAGCACCCCCTTCCAAAGTGGCCCCGTTTTTGTGAAGAGGCCACAGAGATGGCAACACCAATCGAGAGGCGAGTTGGGGGACAGAGTGACCCTAGAAGAAACGCAGCAGCTACAAGCAGAAGATGCCGTCCTCCTCTCTGCGCGCGCCGCTTCTCTCAGGCTTAGCACACTTTCTCCAAGGCAAAGGATGATTTCTCTTCCTTCCTACAACCCAGGGTTAAGTCTTTGGGAGCTTATTTTGCAAACATCCACATCCATTTTAGATTTCTCTCCTCATCCACTTCGGTCATTTAAGCATCTTAATCCTTAATTCACGTACTTCCTCTGAGGCAATCCTCTTTCCTGGCTATTTAAGCTATTTGGAATCTCCTTTTCATTTTTTTTTTTTTTCATGTTCCCTACTACCCCAGAGTCCAGCTTTTCTGAGGAAATGTTAGGTTTCATAAACCATGCCTAATGCTCTCCAAATCTGTAGAATTGAGACAGTCTACCCTGATCTATCTACCTTATGTACAAAAGTTGGTTTTTACAGCTCTATTGAGATATAATTTACATGCAACATAATTCATTCCTTTAAAGTGTACAATTCAATGATCTTTAGTATAGTCACAGAGTCGTGTAACCATCGCCATGATCTATTTTAGAACATTTTCATTATCCCCCAATAAGACCTTGTATCCATTAATAGTCGCTCCCCATTCCCCACCACACCTGCCCCAGCCCTTGGCAGCCGTTAATCTGCTTTCAGTCTCTGCAGATTCTCTATCCTGGACATTCATATAAGTGGGATTATACAATATGTGGTTTTTTGTGACTCACTTCTTTCATTTAGCATAATGTTTTCAAGCTTCATCCATGTTACAGCATGTGTCAGAATTTTCTTCCCTTTTATTGCCAAAAATATTTCATTGTATGGATATATCATTTTACTTACCTATTCATCAGCTGATGGATATTTGGATCCATTTTTGTAGGTCCTCTTCAATTTCTCTCAACAATATTTTGTATTCCTTAGAATACAAATTTTGCACTTCTGTTAAATTTCTACATAAGTATTCTATTCTTTTGGATGCTATTGTAAATGGGATTTTTTCCCTAATATTATTTTCAGAAAGTTCATGGCTAATGTATTGAAATTCAATTGCTTTTTGAATACTAATCTTGTAACTTGAAACCTTGTTGAGCTTATTTATTAGTTCTGTTTGGTTTTTCTTTTTTGAGGTATAATTAGCATATAGCATTATATTAGTTTCTTGTTTTCTCTTTTTGATTCCTTAGGATTTTCTATATACAAGGTCATGTCATCTGCAAATAGAGTTGTGCTTCTTCCTTTTTGATCTGGATGCCTTTCATTTCTTTCCTTTTCACATTGCCTTTGCTAGATCCTCCAGTCCAATTATGAATAGAAGTAGCAAAAACAGCATCTTTCACTGTTAAGTATGATGTGAACTGTGTGCTCTTTATAGCTCTTTATCACTTTAAGGAGGTGCCCTTCTAGTTTGTTCTGTGTGATTATCATGAATGTGTAGGAATTTTCTCAAATGATTTCCTGCATCTATTAATATAATCATGTGTATTTTGCCTTTTATTCTATTGATAAATTATATTGATAGATTTTTTTGAAGGTTAAACCAGCCTTGCATTTCTGAGATAAATCCCATTTGGTCATCGTATGTAATACTTTTACAAAAGCTTTTCAAAATATTTTCTTTTTAAGTTAAAAAAGGGAGGAGATATTGAATTTGCCACCCCTGGAATTCGTCGTTTGTGTGTAATACAGGCTAGAGGAATGCCTTTCTTAATGCGACCTGAGCTCTGAGCAGTGGACTCAGGAAGCAAAGCAGCCTCATAAGAACAAATAGGTCATCCCCACAGGTCTGTTGTACCTGAATCATTGCCAAGACTTTGAGTGATGGGTAAGAAATAACTGAATGTTGGTCTAATTTCAAGCTATAAATATAGATTAAAGATACATTTCAAATAAGAAGAATTAAGATGGGAGAGTGGTAGGTGAGGAGAAGAAATCACCTAACAGAATCAAAAAATATAAATACCAAAAGAATAAAGCCATTAATAAAAACAATAAAAACTGCAGCTTCCAAATGACACGTAGGACCATGGAGACTTAAAATTATTTCTATCATACTTTATTGTGAAACAAATAAAGGTAGAAGAAATGGAAACAGAGGCTCAAAGAAGTTGGATCAATCTACCAAGTTCAGATCATTTGACTCCCAGTCCACCTTCCCTCATACAGGCCACTTCCCCTTACCTACATTGCACAATGTGGCTGGGCAGCACTTTATGGTTTTCAAATCACTATCACATACTTGATCCCACTTCATCCAGTGGCCTTTACATACGGCCACCTGCCTCACATGTCTGTTAAGGATGGATGCTAAGTGAGCTCTTTTCTCTTCAGCGATGACAGTGGCAGGACTTAATCTCAAAAGTAATAGGAATTTTGTTCCATACTTTACATATAAGTTAGGGTAACAAATTTCATTCAAAATACGTGATTTGCTGCACTAAAATGGAAATCAATACAGAGGGATGACCTATTGAGCAATGATCTACATAAATCTGAGTTGTTTGTGGGTAGAACAGTAAACTGAAGAGAAGTCAGGGCTTTCAGTCTGCCGCTAAGTATGACGCAAATGTACCCAGACATTCATATTGAACTAAAACACAGAGAGAAAATTTACCAATTCCTGGCAGCAACTAGAGCAAGCCACATTTTTTTTTTTTTTTAAGGAAGATTAGCCCTGAGCTAACTGCTGCCAATCCTCCTCTTTTTACTGAGGAAGACTGGCCCTGAGCTAACATGCGTGCCCATCTTCCTCTACTTTATATGTGGGATGCCTGCCACAGCATGGCGTGCCAAGCGGCGCCATGTCCACACCCGGGATCTGAACCAGCGAACCCTGGGCTGCCGAGAAGCCAAACGTGCGCACTTAACCGCCGCACCACCGGGCGGGCCCCAAGCCATGTTTTTTGACATCTTGAAAAAGGTTTGGATAAACTAATTCAAAATCGAATGAAATTCACCCGTTTCTACCAGAAAGTGAACTTGTAGTAGGTCGCTGCAACTGATAGTCTACTGAAATGGAGATTTTTCTGGATTCATCCCTTAGGCTGGATTGTAGGGGTTATGCCTACGAGGATACCATATATGACGGGAATGAGGTCTTTTTACTAGCAATACGGTGTAGAATAAAGAGTGTGAGGTTGGGAAGCAGTCATCTCAGATCCTTTGGAGGAAGATTATGGGTAAACGGATGGATAAAACAGTGAATGGGCTTGTTATCAAAGGACTTGGGAATTTGGCTAAACTGGGTGTCTAGGCACATAAAATAACTGCTAGGCTTCCATTTCTTACCTAACAAATGGAAATAACCACATCTGTCCTTCCGCACAGGTTGCTGTGAATTTGAAATGAGATAATGTCTTTAAGGTAATTTCATACTGTAAAATGGCAAATAGATACAAAGTGGTATTGTTATTAGCTGAGACACTGATAATTTCAAGACCACAGCAGGAAGCGAAAGGGGAGAAACTGAGTTGGAGGAGTTGGGAGGGAGGAGAGAAGTGCGTAGTAAAACTGGTTCTTGTTGAAGAAATCCAAAGTCTCTAAACTGAAGGACTCATAAAAATATAGAGGTGTCCATGTAAAATAAATGCCTCCTTTTCAACCGCCACTTTGAATGTTACAAAGCACTTTATGATAGTGCGAACCACTCCAAAATGCATGCATATAGACTTACAGACAAAATTAATCTATGTAACCTTTGGCCACCTTCTCTCCTTATTTTCCTCTTATTTTAGTATGCTGAGTTTTAATCAAAACAACGTTGTGAAATATTTTGAAAGCAAATTTAAAACCTAAAACATGAAGCAGGTAGATAAAATAGAGACCATGGGAACCACAGAACTGCAAAGAAAACAAGTAAAATATCAGTTCAGGAAAAGTGTTTGCAATGTGTGCACTTATGTAATGGGAAGGAAGGAGGTTTGCTTGCAAGGGCAGAGAGAAAAAGAATCAAGGAGGATGGGAAATAGGACTTCAGAAAATAGATAAGCTAAAAATGCCTCTCACTTTGAATCAAGTAAATGTCCTCTGAAAAAGCTGGACCCAGGTTCAAGGGATGGAGTGGGGCACAGAACCCTTGTAAATAACAGCATTAATCAGCTATTGTATTGATAGCATTCATCAACCCAAATTTATTAAGCCCCTCCAGAGTGTGTGCCAAGCCCCGCTTTTTGAGACACACTCCTCTCTTTATAATACAAGTTTCAGGGTGCAACTTTGGGGTCACTAGGAATCCCTCCCAGTTTAAATTATTTCTCTTCTAAAACATTTGTTTGAAATAATATTGCTTGGAATGCTTGAGGCTTACCCGTCACAATGAGAAGTCCTACAACATAATCTGAATTCTTAGGTTACTAAGTGTGCAATGCAAAGATTAGCAGAACAAGGAGATTTGGCGTCCTTTGCCCAAGCTACGCAGATACTGATAAAACCTGTGAGGTGAACTAATTTATTGCATAAGCTTCATTGGCATTTCTATGACAAAATAAAGAAAGAACAGCTGTATGTCAATATAAAGCCATGACCTATTTTCAAGCCTACATGTCTCATAGTTCTTTTCATTTCTGATTTCTAAGATCTTTTCATGATGGTGTATTCAATTTTGTAGTACTTAATGTAAAAGCTTTTAAAAACTCTAGCACTGCGTCTTAACATATAAGAATTTATGTTACAAACACCTTCCTCAAAGTGGATGCCCCATCCAAATTCAAAAGAGGAAACAAAGCTAATACCATCTCCCCCCAAAAAGGTTCATGTGATCAAGAATCCAAAGGGTAAGCTCTACCTTGGGGTGAAAGCGGAACTATAGGTGAGATGGAAGCACTTAGAATTATTACAGATTTAGAGCTGCACTGCCCAAAATGGTAGTCACCAGACACATCTGAGCATCTGACCTGTGGCTAGTGCAACTGAGGTACTGAATTGGAACTTCGTTTCATTTTAATTAGCTTAAATCTAAAAACTGAGAATTTAGTTATTGGCGAACTTTCAAGTATGTTGAACACAACTTGGTATGTAAATCTACTTCACCAGTAAATTTTATGAAATCTAAATACACATCAAGTCTTGTATTTCTGATGAATATACAGTGTCTGAATTGAGATGTGCTGTAAAACGCACACAGGATTTCCAAAATTTAGTAGGAAAAAAGAATTTAAATATCCCATTAACAATTTTTAATATTGATTACATACTGAAATGATAATTTTTGATATATTAAGTTAAATATTATTAAAGTTAATTTCACGCATGTATTTTTACTTTTAAAGTGTGACTGCTAGAAAATTAAGACCCCCTGTGGGGCTCACACTGCATTTCTAATGGACAGTGCTGACTGAGGGCAGTATGCTCCTAGGCACAGGCGAAAGTTTACAGATAATTAAATAAGAATTCTCTTCATAAGGACAATCTCATAGCCAAAGGAAACTCAAGGCACTCTTTGAAGGTTCAGGCAAAAGTAGCCTATATTAAGAAAGAAAGGTAATACAGGCTTCCCTACCCAGTTCAGGGTGAGGCCACACTCATGAGGGCCCATTCAAGCTTTAGGGACCTCACATTAATAAAGATGCACTGTGTGTGGAGCTCAGAGCAAGTCAAGAGGAATTACTGAATGACAAGACAGGTTGACTTATGTGAGGGGGGTGGGCATTAGGGGTGGGGGTGGGATGAAAGACTGAAATCCAAGGAAAGACTGAAGATGATCTAATTGTCTGCAAAGACAGAGGAGAATTAGCTGGCTTGGCAAAAGAAGTTGAGCTAGAAGTAATGGGATAAAGGAAAGAAAGGAAAATTTAGGCTTGAGGCACTTCAAGTTGAGGAAAAACTAGAAAGGGCTAAGGGGGTAGGAAGGCTGATCCAGGCTTGACAAAGGAATGGAGGACTTGACCTAGAGGTCTTTCCAGCTGTGGTTTCTAAAATCCTGTCTTGGTGTTGTACCATCTGCTGATGGAGTGGGTGTGGCAGGCAAAGGTGGAGTTGGGAGAACAAATGGGATCGCTCTGCAGCAATACTGAAACGATGATTGTCTCCCTGCTCCTCTGGCTTCCTGAAGCATCATTTTGCTCCCTTTGGTGTGTGTCCCCTCTTGGGAACCCCTATAGTGTCCATCTGATACCGATATGTGTCTGCATAAAAACTCCACCACGAAAAGTGTGTCACAAGGCAAATCTGCTAAATGCCTCGGAGGGTTGGGGGTCTGCAGACAGAGTGCACCTGCTCTGCCTCCTTTGTGAAACAGTAGTAGAAAGAGCCAAGCCCACGGCTGAAGATTGAAAACAGATTGACGTTCACACACATGCACCAAAATTATTTCTTTCTCAGCAGCCTTCCACAGACAGAGCTGAGACTCCTTACAGCTACCGCGATGGGAGACATTATCTACAGGACGAAAGATAGATCACCACCCTGAAATATGTTATAAATCTAACATCACCCTGGCAACTTTTTGATAACGACATAGATGCATCAATAAAAGATTACCCCCAAAAATGTGTTTCCAAAGTCAATGGAAAAGAACTGAACATTTCACCTGTATTAATTCAAGTACGCTGTGTTAGGAAGGAAATTTTCACTACCATCAAGGGTATATGTGGGGTAGGAGGGGATATTGCATCCTTTTTCTTCCTGAATTCATAAAACGTCCTTGCTAATTATCAAAGAAAAACTCTCAAGAATACTCAAGAATAGAAAGTAATGATGGTCTAAACTCCTGCCCAAACACCTCTAGCAGTTTCCCTTTGTTCTTCTAATTTCTTAAGTGTAAAATGTAGATAGGCTAGTTTTCATTTTCAAAAATTAACACAGATTCCGGGTTTTTTTTATAGTACTCTAATTAGGAACATGGATTCTAGAATCAGAGCGCCAGGGTTCAAATTCTGGCTCTCTCACTTAAGAGAAGGCAACACATCCTCTTCTCTGAGCTGTTTCCTCATCATTCAACTGGCATTGTATCTCTTTCATAGGGTTACTTAAAGAAGTACAAGAGTTAAAATACACAACGTAGCACCTGGCACATAGTACACGTCGATACATATTCTTTGTTGTTACTGTTTCTGTTGCCGTTGTCATTATTATTATTAATACTACCAATAGCCATTGGTATGGTACGAGAATGCTATTAGAGACATATAAGCAGTTAAAACAATTGAAAGCAGAAATTTAAAGAAATCCTGCTCTCCATGGGAGAGCAACAGGTTGCCTTATCAGCCAAACACAGGCTGGAGAGTAGACTTCACTCTTTATTTAGCAAAATGACTCTTGAACTTTAAGATAGAATGGCTTGGATGAGTGTATTTGAAATAGCCATTGCATAATTTTGTTAAGGCTAAACTGGGATAAATTGTTAGCAAGGCCCTGGAACTGTCCTTCATTGTGCAATCAAGAGATTCTGTATGGTTTTACTTTTCAAACAAAAAACATTATCAAAAACTAGAACCAGAAAACATTTGGAATTTTTTTTTCAGTCCATGGCCAGATCTTACAACATCAGTGATTTAAACCAGGCATAGAATATGAACTCAGCTAGGCCTCTAACATCTCTGCCTTACTCCGTTACAGTGAACAACGCAGGCACTGGCTGCTGATGAAAGTCTGCGGCATGGGAAGACTGAAGGGCTGTGCAGGACGACGGGGCTCTCCCTTTCCCAGAGTCACTCTCCTGGCATGCTGGAATAAATTAGTACTACAATGCTTAAGTCTTCTGCGCTACAAGTAAAAAATAAAAATGTTAAATTTAATAAGCTCAGAGACTAAAATCAAAGCCACATTTACTGTCAAAGAAGCCAACTAACAATGATGAGAAACAAGGAGAGAGAAATCTATAGTCGCCCTGGGTTAAATTTCCAAGAAAATGATAGCAGAAGAAAGAATTATGTTTGTAACTCCAATACACCATGAGCTGTGGCCTCTTTTCCAAAAGTCTTCAAGAAGTACACACAGAATTTCATACGTCCGTTATGAACTGAGTTTCTAAATGGCTAAAATTCTACCAGCACTACTTTTCCTGAAAGAAGCAGCTGTTTACTTGCATCTCCTATGCCGTCCTTTCAAAAGAGCCATTAAGCCTTAGAAGTAGCATAGCTACAAACAAGCACCTGAAAAGAATGGGATCAAGGCGATGGCACAAAGCTTTGTCCCAGCAATCTGAATGCAAGTGTCAGAGACACAAACCAGGTGGCTAAAAGGCTTCTTTGTTTGAAGCTGTCAGTAGGAGGACCTGATTAATCTCATGCCCCATCCCTACACTCCCTTTTAACTATGTCAAGACATCGCCTCCCGTCAGGAAGTCTACAATGACAGGGCTATGTGCTAAGCTCAGTTAATGTGGCCCTAGGTTTAAACACTTCAGGTTGAAAGTGGATAATTGGTGGTAGTGGATTTTAAAAGCTCACACAGGTGCCTTTGAAAAGAGGTCAAAAGTCAAGTGCATCTCTCCTGAGAGCACTGGGGAGCCCTTCCCATGGAGATCAAAATTCCTTTACACAAACCCCTAGGGTCTTGTAAGAACTGTTATTAATTTAGTTCTGTATGTTCCAAATAATGGAAAAACGATACCACATGTGTGTATTACCAGTAACCTGGGCATATTTATTCCAGAGAGGTAGATGCTAGATAGATTTTCACCTGGCACTTCTGGATTGCTGATGAAGTAATCCACTTTCTACCAGTGCAAACCTGGGAGTTCAGGTCAGGGTCATGCACCTTGAAAACAGTGAAAAGCCTGAGGGAAAAATAGTATAAACCTAGGAATATGTTGCCATATACTGAACGTATTTGTAAAACCAAAGCTACGGAGTTTTAACTACAGCTCATAAAAAACAAACATTACTGTATGTAGTCTGGCTTCAAAAAAGAGTGTAAGTATTTTTTCTCTTTTTATTTAGTATAAGTTACAAAGTTTCATTATCATATGTTCCCTGTTTTGAAAAGCACCCAAACACCCCAACCATTAATTGGTATATTTCAAATCCTAGTTGGGAAGAGTTTTCTGGTTCATTCTGGAGATCTTCCACTGTCCCTTTTTATTTTTTCTTTCCTCCACTTCTTAGACATTTTTATTCAATGTGTCTACTATTCTATTACACTTAAGATTGTGTTATTTATTAAAATACCATGTTTGAAGTGAACTTTAAAATAGGGACACATAATGAGGAAATTTGATGCTTTTGCATATATCCAGGAAAGATACTTAATTTTATATCTTTGTGTCTGCATATAAAAAGCTACAATAGCATACCAATAATTTTTTTTAAAAAAACGAAAACCTTTGTATATACCCATTAGAATGGCTGTTTAAAAAAATACAGTGTTGGGGAGGATGAGGAGAAATTGGAACCCTGTGCACTGTTGGTTGGAATGTAAAAAATGGTGCAGCTGCTATGGATCCTCAAAAAATTAAAAGTAAGATTACCATATAACCCAACAATTTCACTTCTGGGTATACATCCAAAAGAATCGAAAGCAGGGACCCAAGTAGGTATTTGTACATCCATGTTCAGAGCAGCACTGTTCTAAACAGCCAACAGTCCATCAGTAGATGAATGAACAAACAAAATGTGGCGTATATATACACAACGGAATATTATTCATCCATTAAAATGAAGGAAATTCTGACACGTCACAACATAGAAGAACTTTGAAGACATTATGCTAAGTGAAATAAGCCAGAGACAAAAGGATAAATACGGTATGATTCCACTTTGAGAGGTCCCCAGAGGAATCAAATTCACAGACAGAAAGTAGAATGGTGGTTGCCAGGGGACAGGGGGAGGGGAAATGGGAAGTTACTGTTTAATGGGTACAGTTTGGGAAGATGAAAACATTCTGGAGATGGATAGTGGTGATGGTTGCACAATAATGTGAAAGTACTTAATGCCCCCGAACTGCATACTCAAAGTGGTTAAAATGGTACAATTTATGTTATATATATTTTACCACAATAAAATTTTTTAATTAAAAAAATTCTAATTAAAATTAAAATTAAGCCCCTCTGGAATTGGGGTCTGGATTGGGTGCTCTTGCTTGATGGACTGCACGTAAGAAGAGTGATGCACTGTTACTAATCAAAGGAAAATGTCTTTCTTCCAAGACCTTAAAGAGCCCAACTGGCCTGAGCAAACAGATGAAAACAAGGGTGTAGCTGACATTTTGAAACTGGCACACAAATTCTTGGACCCACTCATTCTATACTGATAATTAAGAAAGAATGTTTCTCACTAAAATTTTTAATGAAAATCACAGGTTTGTCATAGAAGTTTTGCCACAAAATCATGGTTTCACTCAAGAAATGGGGAAAGAAGAGGAAAAATCTCTTTCAGAAATAACACTTTAATTCAAATTTAATATCAAGCACACATGTTCACAGTGTGTAGCAAAATGAAGTTAATAGCATAAAAAGTAATATGACATTTGATTAACAGGTGTTAACCTGTGTATGTTAATTGCGGAGAAGAAAGACTTGCCAAGGCAAGTTAGAAACTCAGCTTCTGATTTCAACTAGGATTACAAAGGAAATGGCTCTCAGATCTGAGTAGCTGCTTTAACGTTTACCCAAGTCCAAGAAATTCCAAGCTCAGATCCCAGGAACCTGAGTCTATTTATTCTACTTAAAGTGTTAACAGAGGACAGTTCAATTAACAGCATGTAACATTTTTTGAGAAGACCTCAAAACCTCTTAACTTGCCAATAACAGTTTAAAGACTCCACAGTGTTTAAAGTCTGGGAAAGGATTCAGGCTCTACCAGAAAGATTGCCCTGGGAGAGCTCGCTAAAGACTTTGGTTAACCAAGAAGCTATAAACCCCAGTGTTCTCGTGATTATTCACATATCTCTCAGCGTCGATAGCTCACAGCAGTTCACTGGATTGTTTCTAATTGGCAGTATACACTGCTAGAGCTTCATCAACAAGGAGAAAGTTACCAAACTCAATCTGCCCAGTTCCCACTTTCCCAGCCAATTTTCACCTACCAGTAAAATCAGAAGGAGAAACAACAATAATAACCAGAGCAAAATAACAACGACGACGACAACAACAACTGTGATGATAACCAGAGAGATAGGTGGTCATAGAGAGATTGGGGAGTCAGGCTTGACTTCTGCTGTTTCAGTCTCATTGTTGAAGATTTTCTTTTTTCTGCTGAGGAAGGTTAGCCCTGAGCTAACATCTGTGCCAATCTTCCTCCGCTTTATATGTGAGTTGCTGCCACAGCGTGGCTAATGAGTGGTGTAGGTCTGAGCCCGAGATCAGAACCTGCGAACCCGGGCCGCTGAAGCAGAGTGCACCAAACTTAATCACTATGTCATAGACCCAGCCCCCTGAAGACTTTCTTAAAGAAACAAAATACACACACACAAACACACATACACGTAATTTTAGTAACATTAAGGGCCACAGAGGTTGAAGCTTCTCGCAGAACTAAAGTTTGGGGAGTGCTGTTCATTATCCCGAAGAAGCATTATTACTGAGTAAGTTTCTAACTGAGATGCTAACAAGTAGTTCCCTAGTTTTGACATTGGCTGCCTAAAAATTCACTTGATTACAAACTTCACGAAGTCAGAGACCACATCTGCCGTGCTCACAGCTAAATCCTCAGCCTCGGGCACAGCACTGGTCCATATTAGGCGCTCAGTACGGACCTGTGTGGGATGAATGAATGACTAGAAAAATAAAAACAGGTGATGTTATTGACAGCCGCTGGAAGCAAATAGAACTTAAAGAACATAAAACAAATTATGAAATGTTCACTATGTGCCCAAAACCGTTCTAGTAGTTTACATGGAATGAGTAAGTTCATCTTTAAAATGGTCCTATGACATAGTCCTATTATGGTGTCCATTTTATAGTTGAGAAAACTGAGGCACAGAAAGACGTACAGCTTAAGTGGTGGAGCTGAGAAGCAAGCAGTCTGGGTTCAGCATCTGCACTCCTACTCTTGTCCCTTATACGAAACTCTTAAACTAAGATCAATGATGTGCAAATTAACAGAAACTCTAACCCTCCAGTCCCTACAAACAGTCAGGGAATGTCCACCATTTTCTTAAGTACTAAGGTGGGTCATTTCAGTCAGAAATGCTCACTTGTAGGCATGAAAATGCAGTTACTAAGGGAAAAGCATAGCAATGTCTTCGTGTGTCAGACGAAGCAATGGTTTCTAAAAGTCACTTCCTCGGAACCATCAATATCAGAGAGAGATGCCAAGGGGGCCATCTATTCCTGCACTTTACCCTTTGCAAGTGTTTTGAGAGGCACCTGGCAAGGTATAAGTGCCATGTAAGCGTTCTCGTCACAAAAGTCCCTTCTTTGATAGAGCTATCTGATCACATTTTTCATACTTCAGTTCCCTCAGACATTCACGGGACGGCCAAGGCCGTTGCAAGCAGCTGTAATATTAGAAAACCATTTCTTATATTGAGATAAAATACAAATTGATGTTTTCCTGCCCACTTTGGCAATTCAGAACAACTCTCGCACAAAGCTGGAGGTGGCACCTTGTTCCCTTAAGTATGCGTCAGACATCCTCAGGTTCAGTAACCACTCATTTGGTGCCATGAATTCAAACCATCCTCACCAATTTGAAAGGCCTATTGTGGATACAATCTAACCAGTCACTGTTGCTCCTAAATTACAGCATCAGAATTGGACAGAGTATTGCAGCTGCTTTCTGACCAAGGCAGCTTTTTAAGAGATTATTCGGTTTCATGATCCGAAAACTCCCTCTGTTAATGTGGTCTATTATTATGCTAGCCATTTCCGGGCTTGCATTGTACTGTTGGTTCATAATCAAATGGAGGTCAGCTAAAACCCCTGACCCATTACTGTATGCCTTTTAACCCTATTTAATTTTACTTTTATTGAATTAAATTTCATCTCTTTTGGTCTAGAATTTTGAGATTATTTTGTATTTTAATTCTGTTGTTACATGTGAATTTCACGATAAAGAAAGTAAAACTTAAGTTTTCGGACCCCTCACTTGCACAGATCCCTTCTAAGACCTGAGAGCGGCCCTAACAATGTGTCCATGTGGTCATAAGGTTTTGTGGAATTAGCATAAGTAAGACATTGTCATTGTAATCAGGTTCTTCATCTTCCCACCCCAACTTCCCCTCTGTCACACCTGTCCGTGGTGCTCAGCACAGAAGTATGTAGGGATGAAGGAAAAACAAGATGTAAAATACATAGAGCCAAAAGGTAATCTGTGGAAAATTCCCCCAAATCTCACAGCTCATATACAAAAGAAACCTAGAAAAGTTTTCCCAAATTTGACAATTCTAAAAATTTACATAGCATGACCAAAATAGATTTCAATTAACCATGCTAGAGATGAGACAATTATCTTTACGTTCTCTTGCTAGAAAGACATTAAAAAACTATTCCCATATGAAGAGACAATCAAAGAGTAAGCAGTCAAAAAATGAAGGGAAAAGGGTATTGCGAAGATGTGTACACAGTTACAGATAAAATTGCTATGTATTTTCCTATATAATGTAGTGTTCTTAGATTTTTACACTTGTAATTTGTTGTGTTTTTTTCTTTCTCTAAATAAATACGTTACAGATCATAAATGTTGATAAATACTCCAGATATCGAGTCTCGGCAAAATTCTGTAACAAGTAACGTATGGTTTGCTAATAGCTGAGGAAGAATGGAATAAGCACTGCGAGTCACGCTGCGATAGCTTCCTTTGTATTTTCTTTGTAGGGGCAGCCTTGTGCATGAGGCTAACTGCAAAAGGTGTGATGATATTAGCAAGAGTTGCTGGATCTGACCAGTCTCCCACGATGTACCTGTGGGTAAAATGATGCCCGGGGGTCTATGGCAGATGTGGGATGGTGTGGTGTGGTTATCTTTTAGCTATTGAACAACTCAACTTGGTGTCAGCCTGGTGAGGGTCCCCAGGAGCAGTGTGCTCAGGCTCCTTCAGTAATACGTGGTGAATAAAACATTTGACCACTGATGGGAGCAGATTTAGGTTGTGTGGGGCCTAAAGCTTACACACCTGACGGGGCGGGGAGAGGTGGCAGAGATCTCATGAGAAAACAAACACAAAATTACAAATACAGTTGGGCGTGAACATTTTTTAGAATAAACAAAGAAATCACAACAAATTTTAAAAAGCTGACATGCCACAAGCACCACAAAATCCAGGAAAATAATGTCATATTTTTATTCATTCACTGCTTGACACACCTTTATAATACCTTTTTTCCTACAGATTTTTGGCCTTATCCTCTTTGAGGACAAGTTTGGGTTGTTTGTATCTGCATAAAATTCTCTTCAAATATTGATTTATAGATAGATTAATAAACATATAATAAAACCTTAGCAAACTGGAATAATTGGGGCAGACTAGTCGAAGTGGAAAATATGAATTACAGAATTCTTAAAATTGTATGAATTTCAAATGCTTTTCAATATGTATTACTAACGCACGGCTAAAATGTAAATGCATAATTTAAAGCAAAGTTAAAATTTATAATGCAACTACATCACGTAATAATGTAACATAAGTATAAAATTTAACATAAAAAATTAATAAATGCAGACAGTGGGTTTGCTGAGCCATTTACTTTGATAAAGAAATAAGGTTTGGATTCAAGTTACTTTTGAATGCTTTATTTAATTAAATCATATTTTGTAATGGAAATATTACTTTATCAAAATGAATTATGGTTTTCAATTAGAAGTTTATTGCATATCTGGATTGGTCAATTATATTTTCTAGAAATTAGATTGAGAATATAAAATTTATTTAACGTGTGATTTCAAGAATATAGGATTTAATGGTAAGCCCTTTGTTAGCATACACTAACTGATTTAAAACAGCTCCATATAGTAACCTAAAAGAAAAGTAATTATTCTGAAGTTAGATTTTTATCTACAATAATAAGTATCAACCATGAAAATTAACATCTGTTCACAAGCACAGAATTTCACAGAATCTTCACTGTAGAAAGTGATAAAGAAGAGCCAAAAGTACGTAAGTGAAATCTATAACCTACGTGTAACAAACTATTTGGAGAGCTGGCAGTGTACGGGAAAACTATGGTGAAACCTTCCGCAAACTTTCCTTCAAATGTGAAATTTACATATTTGTACATTGTATAAAAAGAGGCTCACACTCAGAGAAAAGCAACTAAATTTCTTCAGCGCCATCAGGGACTCTTCCTTCTAATACTAATCAAAGACAAGCCAGAAAGTCTCAGCACAGCTGGGAACCTTGATGCAGATTTCAAGGCTGCTGCAGGATGCTGGAAGTAGGGTTCCATCTTGTTTCTTAGAATCCATCCGCTCACCAGCTCATTCTTTCACCCAGCTATTTCTGGTGATAATTACACCCCTTTTGTTTCATTTGCTTAAACACTAGTATTTTTCATTGTTTTGGGTTAGTGAATTGCTCAATAAAATAAAATTTATACAATGCACCAATTAGACAAAGAGTTCTCAACCCTGCATGCACATTCCAAACACAAGGGGAGATCTTTATAAACCTCACGCTTGGATTGCGTTAGAATCTCTAATGTTGCGTCCCAGTAACATTAAAGCCGCCGAGTGATTGGAACATGAATCCGGGATTGAGAATCAGGCAGCAGAATAATGAATGAGCCTGTCCAGATGATTGTCGGAATAGCAGAGTGGCAGCAAAGTCATCAACTCATTTTGTTATACTTTTTAGAGTGCAGTCAACTAAGAAAGGGTAACCATAAAGACTTGCCAGTAAATTCCAGTGCCTCCCAGAAGTCTCCAACTCAAATCTAGCGGGTCTGGATGTAAACCAAAACAAAACAAAACACAAACAATAGAGAGTCCCCACAGTGGCAAACAAGAAAGCAAGCTCCACCTGAAGGGAGTGCCTGTGACTGAGCTCTTGTCAATTAAGATTACATAGAATGTGAGTCTGTGTTGCTGCATATTTCAATTTTTTAAGAAAAATGAGGTAGGGATGTGTGTGTGTGTGTGAGAGAGAGAAATCTTCTGACTTTTCAAAATATTTTATGAAGTTGGAAAGCAAAAAAGCGTGCCTGCCTGAGTTGTCAGTCCTGTACCAAGGACCGAAAATGAACAAATTAGACATTGGCCATGTGACATGCAACAAAAGTAACCATTTTTTCCACACTGTCATTTATCCCTCTAAAAAATTACCTCACACTGCCATTAAAAAAGAAAATGAGTACCTGCTTAAAAACCACATTAAAGTCATTTTGAGAGATGCAAGATCATAAAATTCTATTCTAAAAAGGAACACATCAGTGGCACACACATATCCTGAAGGGTGTCCATGCAGATTTGCCTAAGAATGAGAGTGCTAATACGAAAGGAACAGATGGCTACCTTTTTTCTGTGATCACTGAAATCAATAGATAAGTCAAAAAAAAAGAGAAAAAGTCCATTCTACTCTTAAGAAAAAAAATATTTAATAGGTAAAATGTAAAAACTGCAATAATCAGCTCAAAGTGAGACAGTTGTTTTTAGCAATACATTTTTCAAATCTTCCAGATATTTTTATAATATTATTTCTATGCATCTGTTGAAATAGCATGGGCTGGGTTAGCAGGCCATACCCAAGTTCTTGCATGTACTAACTGTGAACCATGAGCAAATTACTTTGAACTTAGTTACCAAACGAGTCAAACAAAATAATAATACATAAGATCGCTCAAAAAGTTAAATTAGCTAATACAATTTAAAGTGCCTTGTGTGCAGTAGATATTAAACTAATGTTTGGCTTATCGTTTGTGGAAATAGTAATTATATATGCATTTACATTATATAAAATAGCCACACATTTTAGGGGGGATTCTGAGATTACCACTATTCATTTTTCACTTCTTTACTGTCTTATAAGCTATATTAACTCAGTCTGTAATGTTACCTACCTTGTGCAGCTGCAACCATGTTCAAGCTAATGTGTTCCGAACTGTAGAGATCTAAAGAAGATCAGTATAAGTCCTTCCATGAACAAATACATCTTCCATTCATGTTGTTCATCCATTTACTGAAGGCCTTCTGCGTACCAGGCACTGTTCTAGACAACAAGGACACGTCTCTGAGTAAGACAGAGACTATTCTGGCTCTTAGGGAGCTTAAATCATAGCGGAGCTAGTTAAACACAAATAAGAAAATTACGTAGTAATAGGTGCTATAAAAACACAATGGGCTTACATACTAGAGAGTGACTGGGGGCTACTTGAGATTAGGTGTCGGCCAAGAAAGGGCTCTCTGAGAAAGTGAGGTGACTCTTAAATGACAAAAGAAAGCTAGTCCTGCAGAGTGAGTCTGGGGAAGAGTGAACTCTGCGACAGGAACAGGCCTGGCTGCTGGGGAGCTTGATGAAGCTCATGGGTGTGCATCCAATGGGCAAAGGGGAGCGTGGTACGAGGTGGAGAAGGAGAAGTGAGCAAGTCTATAGCATCTGGGGATGAACAGGCGAGGGTAAGAAACGTGGATCTTACTGGAGCAGGGAAAGTAAACACTCACTTACAATACTAAGGAATAATTAAATAACTGCCATAAAAGTGAGGTGCTTGGAAACCGAGACAAAGGCTGTTAATTCCACATGCCTCGAGGGGGTTCAGAAGGCTTCTGGAGAAGTGGATTTGAGGTGGCCCTTAGAGCAAGCAGGACTTCATGTAAATAGGGAGAGAAAGATGAAAAGAACATTCTAGGCTGGGAAAACTGTTAAACAAAGAACACGGGATGGTTGGTGTGGGAACCTAGAGAAATATGGAGATAGATCGAGCCAAAGGAGAATCCTCGATGGGGAAGAGTCTGATCCTGATGAGGAAAGAAGGCCTGGTCCGTAGCCAGGGAAGCTGCTTAGAACATGGTTGGAGGGCAGCCTCCTGCAGCAGTCAGGACACACCTTCTCTGTTTATTTCAAAGCGGTGTGTCCGTTACAGACACTCACAAAACATCTGCAGGTTGGCTAGACATCAAGAGTGACTGTAAGTACACTCTGTCATGTTCCTTCAGTATCTCCAGCCCCCATATTCATCATGTATTCCTCAACACAGACCCGTGACTTCTAGGAAAGCAATCTGGACATGCGGATTTCTAAGGCACACACTCTTTAGTCCAGCCTTTACACCCTTAGGAACATACACTATAGAAATACTCACACAAGTACACAAAAATTTTATGTGCAAGGATGTTCGGTGAGGAGGGAGCTATGGGATTCCTACATGCCACCACTCTGAGTCCTGGAGCCACCTCTGCGCACTCAGACATCCAAAAATAAGCAGGGGGACTCAGAAATGGGAAAGCAAGGAATTACCCGAAAACACAAACTCCAAGGTGAACCATTTAAATCAGTGTTTTTCAAACTATAGGTCACGATCCATTAGTTAATCATAATATCAATCCAGAGTGTTGCCACTGACATTTATTTTAATTTTTATTTCTATTTATTTATTTACTCATTTTTGCTGAGGAAGATTGGCCCTGAGCTAACATCTGTTGCCAATCCTCCTCTTTTTATATGTGAACTGCTGCCACAGCATGGCCACTGACGAGAGGTGTAGATCCTTACCCGGAACCGAACCCAGGCTGCCAAAGCAGAGCACACCAAACTTAATCACTAGGCCACCAGGGCTGACCTGACATTTTTTTTTTTTAACTTAAAAGAATAGAGTTAAAATAGAACAGAACAGGGACCAGCCTGGTGGTAGTGGTTAAGTTCACATGCTCCGCTTCAGTGGCCCAGGGTTTGCAAGTTTGGATCCCGGGCCCAGACCTAGCACCACTCATCAAGCCACGCTGTGGTGGTGTCCCACATAAAATAGAGGAAGATGGGCACAGATGTTAGCTCAGCAACAGTATTCCTCACACACACACACAAAAATAGAAAGAACAGAAAGCATTAGAGTGAATTGAACACCATAAAGGCAAGGGTTATGTTTCATAAACAGTTTCCTTTTTTACATATACACAGGCATCTGTGCACTGGGTTGTGATGTAAGATGTGTTTCTTACTGCGGATCATAAAAAAATTGAGAAGTATTAGTTAAAATTATTTTTTTTGACCAGTGTTAAATCAGACATTGTATTTTTTAATCCACTGTTTGCAGATAGGGGCTTATTAAGAAAACCCTCTCCATTGCATGTATATGTAAATATATGTCACCTGCAGAGCCGCAAAGAGGTCCAAAAGTATACACACCAGTTACCTGGGAATATGTCCAGAGAATACGGAAGATGTTATAAAAGCAGAGAACTTTTACTTTGCATTTTATATACTTTATATACTATTTACCTTTATATACTTCTGTGCTGTAATTTTTTAAAATAAAGAAAAAGTAGATGTGAAAGAATACCCTGCCTGTTGAGTATTCAGTCAATCGATAGGAAATGTGCCAATGTCCTTCAGCCAAAATTCAGAGAGAAATGGGAGGGAAGGAAGCCATGTTCCCGCATGGAAAACTGGTGGGAAACCGGAAGGAATGTGAGTGATAGAAGTCAGCATGTGGCCTATTCATTTATGTCCTACCTAATTTATAAAATGACTGAGGCAGCTAAGTATTTGCACAGCCAGAAGACAGTGCAAGAAAGAAGCTGAGGAAAAAATCTCAGAAGAAAATCTGGCACTAGAAAAGAGACTTGAAAAGTGGGAAAAGGGTGAGACTCAGGGTAAAGGGAAGGAGCTAGAGAAAATCCAGCGCTCACAACTAAAGCTCTGAGGAGTGTTCATCCATTGGCCAGAGGGTTCTGACCCCTTAGGAAACTATAGAGTTTGGAAGAAAAGAGCTACTACCTAGAGCTCCAAGACATTGAGAGCTCCTGTGAACACACGATGGGGGCCGGGGGCCAGGCAGTTCCCTCTGTTCACCATCATTCAATCATGCCAGCGTGTCACCCCCTCCTTCACTGCAGGGCTCCACCTGCTGCATGGATGAGGCATTCACGCTCATGGGCTGGGTTCTGGACAGTACCGGGGGCACTCAGGGTTTATCTCTTTGCCTCTCCCTTCTTTATGATTCTGCGATTGAACAGCCTCATTTCTAGCAGGCACACGCTTGCATCAGATATGTTAATATCTTTGATTAGATCTCATTCAAGAAGCAGTGTGGGTCATACTGGGTGGCACATAATTGCTTGGCTTTCGCATTAGACCAGCTCTCGTGCACGAGGACAGCAGGCTTTGATATTCTTCTAGCTTGCCTTGTCTTGCTGTTCCCAACTGGCTCTATGGCCTCTCACTTTTCCCAAGGTGAACTGATTGACAAGTGGTCATTCTGTGTATTTGGTGCTTACTGGCTTGGAGGTGATAGCACAGATTTCTTTCTATTGGCAATAATATACATTTGAATGGCAATTATACTACCTTTATAAAGTTGGATGCAGCCAAGTACCAGGATGCCAGATGTAGTAAGCAGCATTTTCAAAGACAGCAGGCTTCTGTGTCCTGGATTCTAATGAAAACATACAAAAAGTACAAGGCCTCGAGTAAATGCATCATGACCCACTGGAGTAGACCAACCCCAAACTAAGCCTTTACAATTTCTCGTCAGTTAGAAAATCCATTTAACAGTGGCAATGGGTAAACTGCTTTCCTAACTAAATATAAAACCACAAATTCTCATCACATTACTTTACGTATAAAATTACTTGAAAGTAGCAAACATGTCTTAGTTATATTTGAAATGTCAGTACTCGGCAGTGGCGTTGCACATAGCACATGCTTAATGAAACATTGAGTACACTAATGGGTAAGCTCATCAGGGTAAGGTAGGTGTAAGGCCTCGTTTCATTGATGACTGTTAGCTCCTCTCCACAGAACTTTTGAATTATAAAAGCAAAGGCTGATTCCATTCATGAAATCTTACACTTGTAAACATTAATTATTCTTTTTTCTGGCTTTCCTCCATTCCAATCATCGAGAAAGCTGCAAGATTCTTTGATCTCAGTTTTTATGGCAACTAAAATACATCAATTCCCCATGTGCAAAATATCAGTAGAGTATTCATTCAGCCACTCAATATTGGCAGCTTAACTCTGGTAAGTTCTTCCTAAATCACATTGGTGATGCTTAATTTTTCTGAGCGGTGAAATCTATTAACTATCTTTTCTACTAGTCTTTGGTGTTTTATTGTAAGATAAAGGAAATCTGTTCCTTTTATAAGTAAGCAGAAGGAACATAGCACACTCATAACCAAACCTAACTCTCTTTTTCTCTTCCCACCCACCTTTTCTTCTTTCACAACAGTTTGATTTAAGACCAAAAATCCATATTAAAGTCAGGCTCTTAATGTTAAATGTGTTTTTACAGAGGCAAGTGTCTGTGAAGGATATTTTATAAGAGCAAATGATCAATTGCGTTTTTAAAAGCAACTCCTACACATACTGCTGGGTAATTTGCCAAAGGGTTCACTGTATTTCCCATTCTAGGACCAACGGCTAAGGACACTCAAGAAGTAGCTAAATATTTCAGATTCCTGGGTTAAGCTTAGAATTAAGCTTAGAAGCTTAACTGTAAAAAAACTTGATGGAGATAATGCAGGAGCAGTTTCAGAATAATGACCGTTATTTAGATTCTCTTACCTGGTTTCACAGGACTATATTTTTAATGATTCTATTCAAAAGTTAATCATTCATCTGATTGGATAAAAAATAAATATTTTCCAAATGCTTCTTATTGAGCAACAGATTTATAGTATTAGCCATATTAGCAGTGCTTTTCCTGTTGTGGGCCAGAATTACAGTCTTTATAATTTTTAAACTACGGGCATTAGAGTCATCTCAGAGCAATTCAACAGCTGGGATGAAACTACCACAGTATCTCCCTTGTGGTTGAGACAATGGTGGCAAATTCTCCGTGGTTAACTGTAGGCCCTTTCCTAACCATTGGCTTTCTGGGTTGACCAGTGGCAATATTAACGGTAACTAATCCGAGGCCAGCCAGCTGTAGACACCTCACCTCTTCATTTGATCAATCTCACTTAGTAGAAATGAACAGTACTATTTACTGTGCATGGGAGATACTCACCCATCTTATTCTAGAAGCAAGGTTCTCTCACAAATCAATTTTAAGACCACATAGCACATAATCAAGTGCTGATGCCATGAGCCTGTTCTCTGATGTGGTGGACATAACCTTAGCCGGCATGGATGCTACCGTAGATGTGAAGAATCCTGGTAAAGAAAGAAAACTTATGCCAGTGGATGGAAGTGGTTAGCTACCATGGAGGGATAAGTGGTCTCAATAAACTACTGTTCTTAAGGCAAATGGAGGAGCTATGGAAGTTGGATAAGAAAAGATCTTCCTCCCCGATACCAGTCTAAGTCAGTGATTCAAAGGAATCGAGCTTTACTGCCTCCCAAAGTCTAATTTTCCAATGAGAGAGTAAATGTGCTGCCATTTTGAGTAAGTGTGTACATCACACCATGTCCCACAGTTAGGGGAAAAAAGGCACTTTGCACGTGAGATAAAGAAGCAAAACCAAAAACAGAGATAAAAACAGGGATACTGTGTCTGCCTGCAGGCTCCTAAGCACAGGAAGCTGGGAGCCTTGCTGATGAGTTCCTAACTCCCTCACAAAAACCGCTTTCTCCCTGATGCTTTTGCGATGGACACAATATGATAATCAGTGAAGAAACTGCTCTTTTCCTTTCCATGTGCAGTCAAATGCTAACCTTCATAATTTTGACACTTTATCCCTCGAATAGCCATCTATCCTTTGAGGAGCCAATCCTTCTGAATTCTAGTCTTCCTTTCCAAGTAAACTACTTTTCTTTTCTTAAAACTTTTTGTCCCTGAGTCTTCTGTTTTCTTATGACACCCCTGGGGCCCAGTAAGCAGAAAGATTAAAAAACAAACAAAGAGGGCCAGCCCCAGTGGCCTAATGGTTAAGTTTGGCCTGCCCCTCTTCAGTGGGCCAGGTTCAGTTCCCAGGCCCACACCACTGTTAGTGGCCATGCTGTGCTGGTGGCCCACATACTAAAAAAATAGAAGAAGACTGGCACAGATGTTAGCTCAGGGCAAATCTTCCTCAGGAAAAAAAAAAAAGAGTTGGCAAACAAACGTGGCATCATTCATGATTCTCCAAGTTCAGGGAAGATAATTTGCTTTCAAACGGGTGTGGCAAAGAAGGTTGAAAACAAACAGGACTCAGTGGAATGAAAGGACAGCATTACTCAAAAGCATCTCTCCAGGAAAGAATGTCTTGAAGTGTAGTCTCAAACTGTTTCTGTGCAGGAAGTTGAACCAAATGGAGAAGAATTTGACATGGTTGGAATTTCCCTTAACCTTTACTTTTTACTTACCTTTCTAACACATACAAGAAAATCCACCTCTGGAAACACATAAAACGGGCACCTCCAAGAACTACATCTAAAGAAGCCTGTGGTACAGATGTTAGACCCAACTTGAAACTTCAAGAAGTCATTTTCAAATCCGAAACACTTGAGATCAACCAGGACAAAGTGTTGCTTGACTTAATGAGGTCGGGAGATTAATTTTTCTTCCTTTTCAGGGCAGAGATTGCTGAATCAGCCCAGATGCTAAGAACTTTCAAGAATGAGAAAACCTTTCAGTGCCTGGGAACCAAGATGGTGTCCTTCTTATAAGGCATGGTTACACACTGTCCGGGCAAGTAGACTCACTACATGGTAGGAGAGCCAGCCATCCTCAAACGAATCAAGGTGAAGAGAATAAATTCAATACGCACTTAACAATGAAGGCCAGGTGTTGCTTTTTACTGTAGTTTTTGAAAATGAGTCTGTTATTAAACTTTTTAAAGTTATAACTTATGTAGGAAAGAACTGCAACTGTGACATCAGCATGATCTGTTGGCCATTCCATGTTTAGTCCAAGACTCATAATCATCCCATTCAACTGGAAACAACCTTCTTGATCTTTGATTCCTGGAAACTGAATGATAAACTGAATGCTAAAAATAAGAAGTGAAGAAGGCACATAACGAAGAAAGTTGCTCTTAGAGGCAATAATGGCTAGAAATGTTCCAGTACCACTCATGCGTTCCCTCACGTCTCTCAAGTGTTCATTCCCTCTCCTATTTACACTCTATTAATCTCCTTTAGTGAACTTCATCTTTCAAGTTCAGTCACTCCTTAAATTCTCCCAACCCCATTTCTCATCATCTCGCCCTGTACATAATTAGCCCAACGAAAACCAAAGTTGGATTGAGGGGAGCCAGCCCCGCGGCATAGTGGTTAAGTTCAGCGCACTCCACTTTGACACAATACGTGTACTAATACAGTCTAAAAAGGCATTAATTTTGTTGGCAGCAATGCCACTCAGCTGACATACAAAGCATGACTAAAACTCCTAATCTTCTAAATTATATAAGCCAAAGACCCAGTGCTATAATCTTTGAAAGGACCCAGAAATTCGCTTCATAATCTCCAGTCTCCATTTATGTCCTTATCTTCATCTAATCCAACCTACTAGTCTTCAAGCATCAACATTAAAAATTAATATTAAATGTCTTATTATTTCATATTTTCTGTATTATTTAATTAGTGTTCTTCAACAGTAGTCTTTCTGGTATTTGTTTATGTTAATGTATAGCTTTTTAGCTACATTTTGATTTAAATATGTTGGGATAAACCTAACTACATCTTAGAACTTCATATCTTTAGGAAATATATCCTACCTCCAAACAAGAAACCCAAAATGATTTTTGGAAGCATAACCTTATTTTGAATAGATGATTTCCTACAGGTATAAAATGACTGAAATATCTTTATTTTCATTAATATTTGTGTTCTAATTAGAGTCACAAGACTATCTCAGTCTTAACTCTGTTTTCTTGCCTTCACTCTCCATACAAAACTATTCAGTTTTAGTCTTATCCAACATTTGTGTTTATGTAACCATAAACTGTTTATAGATAAGCACAATTTTGCAAATATTTCAGGATCTCTTTCCCAGCTTGGTGACACGTGGATAGACCGCATAACTGACAGGAGTCTTTAGAGTAAGCTTGCTGAAGTCCACAGGTTCGTCACTAAGTTCTATAAAGTGTATCTATCTCCTCACATCTCTTACATACATCTGCTTCTTCCCATCCCCGGAGCCATTATCTTAGTGCAGGTTGTCATCATCTTTTGAGGAGAATTTGGCAGCATTTGTGATTGCCCTGCCTCTAATACAATCCCCTCCACTGTATTCTTCCACTGCAGACAGATTGATCTTTCCAAACATATACATCTAATTGAGCCAAGCTCCTGTTTAAAATATTTCAGAGCCTCAGCATTGCCTTCAGAATTATAAGGAGTTGCATCTTACATGAGAATTAGGCTCCAAAGGTAGCTAATAAAACATAAATCCGGTACAGTCAAAATTATTCTGGAAAGTTCCCAGAGTGACAACAAGATATAATATACATAAGTTAGCGTGTAACGTCCTGTATAGGAGGAGATATGTATAAATACATAATGTATATAGCAATGTACTATATATAAAATGAGAAGAATGCACAAAATATAATTTTATGACATTGTAATTAATTTTTTGTTTTGATTAATGTGCAAAGTTAAATACTTAAGTCATGTGTCAATTACTCAACTTTGCTAGAAATCCCAACATATTAGAATGTATTTGAGAAACATTTATGGAGTGCACACCATACACCGTTCCAGGCACTGAGGCTACATCAAGAAACAAAACAGACTAAAACCCGTGCCCTCATAGAGCTTACGTTCAATATACCAGTAAGTCAGGTACACAGAAAGTCTTATGGCAGTAAGTGCTACTGGAGTAAACTAAGGCAGAAAAAGGGATAGGGAAGGCGTTGAAGGCAGGATAGGGAAGGAGAGGATGACAATTTTCATTAGGATGTTCAGAGAAAACCTAAGGAGAAGGTGGCATTTGAGCAAAGCCCTGAAGGAGAAGAGAGTGAGCCAGGCCACCAATAGAGGAGGATTGTCCCAGTGTGAGGGAAGAGTGAGTGCTTACTCCCCAGAGGGTTTGAGGAATTAATGACAAAGAGCTGATAGTAGTTAGAATGGAGTGAGAGATCAGACAGGTGGCAGGGAGCCAACTATGTAGGGCCTTTTAGGTATCTGCTCTTTGAGCGATGTGGCAAGCCACTTGAAGGTTTCACCCAGTTGTGTCCTGGTCTGACTACCCACCTCAGAAGGGCATCTCAGACTGTCCTCCTGGCTAGCCTTCCCCTGCCATCCTGGCCTCCCACTGTGGCTGTGTTTCCCTGAGGGCTGTCTTTCTCACACCTTCACTTCCCTGCCGCTGCTCCTTAGCAGCCTCTGCCTGAATGATCCCCCCTCTCACTTAACTCCACCGCTAAGTTGTACTTGGTCTCTAAGTCTCCAGGAGCACAGGTCTGCCTCATCCAGGAGTCATCCCTGATTCCCCCCAGCCTGAGCTGGCTAGACATGGTTCAGATTCCCTGAGCGTCTAGACTGCACTGCTGAACAGTGGTAACCATCTGTCTAACCATCTCCAGGTAACCATCTCTAGACCAGACACTTTTTGAGAGCAGCACTCACACCTTCTGTGTAACTCCAGCATGTAGCACACCCTCTGTGCACAGAAAGCCCCCGGTAAATGTTTGCTGAGGGAAGGGATAAACAGTGATGAAATACAATGAAGCAGATGAGTATGTAGGAAAACCTCTCTTTGTGTGAGGCATTCCAAATTACCTAGGATCCTTATATGTGGATTTCTGGTCTCTTTTTTGGAGAATTAGACTTTAATACATTTCCTTTATTGTCTTTCAAATTTGACCACATTCTTCTGAGCTTTAAACTTATCATGCATCAAAATGAAAAGGAAAGTTCTGGAGTCATTCCTCTGGCAGACTCAAACTTTCACACTTGTGAGATAAGACAGACACCCTAATCTGAGTCCCTATGTTTTTAAAATTTTTTAGTATTTTAAAATTTTTAGTGCGCTTAATAAATCATACTAATAGTTACAACCTAAAATGCAACCTACTTGTAAGTGTAGGTATACTGGCTACTTTGCTGGAAAAAAGTGTGGACAACCTATATTTTAACCACATTTTGAAATCTGCGTTGTAAAGTGTGAAGACAGAATAAGAGATTACCAAGAACAGTGTTCAGTCTGAGTCTAGATATGATGAGCTCCTGAAAAGAAAAGATTATCAACGTTCATGTTAATATCTCCCACAGATAATAATTTCAGCTTTTTGGGTGAAAAAGAAAGAGGAACAGAGTGTGGAAAACAAGAGTATTTTGTGTGATATAACCTGGTCAAAATGTTAGCCTATAAGAGTGGCTACAAAGTCCTTTAACATATCCGAAAAAAAATTTCTTTCTCCCTTCGGGAGAACACAGTGTTTAGTGTCAGTTTGAAAAGGCACGCTCTCCCTTTCAACATAAATCGAAGGCCCCATTCTCACAAAAAGGTAAGATAAAGTGCTCTGTAAGGAAGAGTAAAGGACCCACTGCCTCTTGAAACTGCCTGATGAGAATGGATGGCCTTTGCCATCCTCTTTTAAACAACTTTAGCCAGGTTTTCTATAAGCACCTCGTTTATCTTGAGACTCTTTCATCTATTATCTGACTGTAAGCGTGTTCATAGTTCATCCGCTCAATTCACTTTGACAAGAGAAGTCTTATGACGAGTAGCCAACAGCCTAATGTCAGGTCTGTGAATGTCTCTGGAATTAAGGTGATGGGAAAAGGGTAACCTTTTGCTACTTTGCTGAACAACAAAAATAGAGCTTTAAATCATCCTCTGTTTAGGAAAGCAGGTCCTCTTTGCTAATATTAGAGCACAGTGCATCTGGGTTCCCACTTAGATCAGAAACACCACTTGGGGCCACCTCTGGATTAATACTTGTATGTGGTTTAGATGTGAACCATGACATTTCCAGTTGTGTAAATGGATGTTACCAACCAAATTGTTTTTGCTTGACCCCGAACAAGTCTATTCGCAGATATTTTTGACAATAACAAGGGAAAGAAGAGATCATCATCCTCTAGCCCAACTGAGCACACCTGGGCCTCTGAGGTTTATAACTGTTACTTCTCTTCTTCCTGAAGAACTGGGAATGGGTTTTGTGATGAAAACAAAAATATCTGCGCTGCAAACATAAAATTCTTCTTTGTAAACAGCTCCGGCTTGGTTTGTGATCATCTGAAAGTGCAGGATCATCTGAAAGTGCAGGACGCTTAAACCAAAGACTTCTGTTTACTATAACTTGTAAGAATTATATTTCAAAACAAGTTTAAGGCTGCTGTACACATTCATAAATATTTTGAGTAACTGAAGGAGTCTTTTGAGAAAGCATGCCACCACAGAATTCAATGTTTATGCTTCCTGTGGCCAGAACAGGAGCTTTTTGAAATTAGCATTTTTACTAAATTGGCAGGGAGATGCCTGTTGTTCCAAATCCATCACTATTCAACCAGGATGGCCGCATCTACCCAGCCGAAGAGGAAATCAACTCATTGGAATGTGTTTAGCTTTGCTAATCACCTGATGATTATTCAGAAACATGAAAAACAGAACTTTTCGGTCCCCAAGGTAAAACTCTGCTATAAACAATGGCTTTCAGTTGCTCAACACTTGGTCAACACTTCTGCTCCAATCCTGAGAATGTAACCTCCATTAAGACGGAAGGAACCTGTGTGGGCATACGCCAAGCAATACTGATGAAAAAAGTGTTGGCATTTTACGGACAAATTTGTTTCAATCTTCAAAGTCCTTTCAGCAGAGCTACAGCCAGGTGCTACAGGAATTGGGATTAAAGGAGTATCTGTGTATCACAGCCTCCCTACACTTAATGTGTTTCCATTTACACCATCTGTCAGTCAGCTGAAAAATAATGTACTCAAATTTCCATGGACAGAAACAACAAAGATAAAGGCTACCCTTTGTTTAACCGTCACTCTTTTATTCTTGAGATATTATGAGAATAATATACAGAAGCAAGTGTTTACCCTTTGAATGGGGCAGATGATCCAGCTGAAGTATTTGTTGCTAGATGTCTTTCAGGGTAAGATTTGCTTAAAGTTATGTTTTCCCTTTATGAGCTGTTAAGACTGAAAAGCAAGAATTACTGTAGAAGTATTAATAACAGTAATGATTCTTCAGATGCACCCCAGAAGAAATAAAACAGCTCATTGGAATATTGTGATTAGCAAATTCGGGCTTTGGGAATTATTGCTATTTTAATCTCTGCCTGAAACAAAAGAGGAATCTGTCGGAATCTGTAATATAATTTTAAAATAAGAACGCCTGCAGCCTTCCACCTCTCTCTTCCCCTACCAGACAGACACAGAAATTTCTCCAAACTCCCAAAAGACCTTGAGTGCCCATCACTATGAGTTCGCACAGGCTGAGCCACAGCACCCTGCTCCCATCTCCCTTGCAGGAGCTTCCACCAGGAATGCTCCTCCACATCTTCGCGTGAGCCAATCCAAATCTGCAACTGATTACCGAGTCTTTCCACTTGGGCAATTGCCAAAAATCAAACGGACCTCCCTAAAAGCAAACTCATTCACGCATATGTCTCCCTGCCTCCTCTCCCTCAAAAATACCCGTGTGGTGTCTCCTCTCTGTGGCTTTCCTGACTTGGTCAGTGGTATAGACAATCTCCCGGTCACCCATATTATGGTCTTGGGGTTGTGTTAGACTCCTCCTTCTCCTTCATTCATTCTCTGCAGCTACCATTTTACGAGCCATTTTACAAGTTACTGTTTCATGAAAATGTCTCTCAAATCCAAGCTTCCTCTTCCTTCCCACCTCCACCATCCTAGGAGAGCATCCATCACTCCACATCTGGGTCATAACGATCACTACCAGGTGACCTTCCTCATGACATGCTCTCCTGACTCTAAACCTTGGGAGATTGTTGATACCATTGACAAAGTCAGGAAAACCACAGAAGGAAGACACATTATGGGTATTTTTGAGGGAGAATAGGAAGTGGAGAAGAGGCAAGAGAGATATATGCATAAATGAGTTTGCTTCTAGATATGTCAGTTTGATTTTTAGCAATCACCCAAGTGGAGAGACTTGGCAGTTATCTGGAGATTTTGAATTGGCACAGGTGCTGATGCAGGCAAAACACATTCTCAAAAACTATTACCGACACATTGCTACTTGATCGTAAGCCTTCAATGGCTATAAGCATCCTTGCATACTTGTACAAGTGTGAAGACGCTTCCCAGCTCAAATCAAACTGTTTCCTATATAAAATTACTTACCTCCCTGTAACTCTACCCATTTGTTCTAATTCAGAGAGGAAGAACTTAATTCTTTCTTCTACCAGGCAGTCCTTCAGATATTTGAGAACAACTCTCATGTATCTGCTTGATATTCTTTCCTTGAACATAATTCCTTTCACCTCTCTTCAAATGACTTCATTTTTTCAGATCCCTTGTCATCCTCATTTAGACCCACTGTCATAGCCCCACTTGAAATGTACAACACTCTTGAGCTGAATATTATAATTTTACTTTTCCCCCTTTTCAAATTCCTCCATGCCTATGCAGAGTAATAGGAAATCCTCCATAAGATTGTTGATAAATTGCTAATAGCATGAATGTGTTTGAGAATTTAAGGTAATCTAAGAAATTTTCTCTTTTACAATGTCCTTTCCTCTTCAGCGTGGCACATCATTTGCGTTTAGTAAATATTTGGTGGCTGGCTAACTTCAGTTAGTTATGAGTAATTGTGGTTGAGAAGATGCATGGGAAAAAACAAATCTAGGCTCCTTAGATATGATATAACTGAGGCAGAGGACCAAAAGAGCTCACTTTACAGAGACATTGTATCTTTAGCTCCCTGATATTGTCCGAAAAAAAACCCTGTAGCTACCACCAGACAGGAGTTAAGCATCTTTAAACATACATTCAGGAAACAGTGACTCCACTTTCATTCCCTGGCTCGTAAGCCAGTGACCTCCCTTGATCTCTGAGATGACAGTTTGCCAAGCTGCATGAAGATAGCTTTCACAGATGACCCCATCAGATTTCCTAAAGACCTTAATTGCCCAATTCCTTTCACCCAGGTTTCTGAGGTTCAAGGAATGCCATCCTTCAGTCACTCTCTTGCAGAAGTTCTAGCGACTGCTACCTTAATCCTTTCTGAGTCCCAGAGAATGCAAAGAACTGAGCAGACTTTGATTCTCCTACTGAATTACAAGATACTTTACATACTTCTGTCACGAAGTCATTCCCTTGTGTTTACTGTTCAACAGTGACATTCACTTTCATGTCTGAACATAGCAGGGAAGCACCATTGCAATAAATATAATCTTAAAGATTCCGAAGCTGATCCCCTTCAAAGGACCATGTTAAATACCTAAGAAAATTAATCACTTCCTACTGTCCTAACCCCATAGTTCAATCTTATCTGGACACACTGTAGGCTGAGGCCAGGCCAAGAATCCACTCTGCAGCCATATTGGAAAACACTGTCTGGGCTTTTTCTCACAAACCAAATCAACATATACGTAGTGAGTACTCAGTATTTGCACGGCAGCCTACCAGGGTGAATCTATTGAAAACAAAGTAATTTCATTTACACTTTAGCTTTTCTTTCAGGGTTTGTGATGACCTTGAAGAAAAGTATTCCACAGCAGATCTCAGATCTACTAACTTGAAACCAAAATGAGTGTATGACATGGGTGGGGGCACCAAAATAAGTAAGAATAGATTAATAAGGTAACCAAAAAAAATTAGGAGCTCTTCTATATTTAATTAAGTCATTTCAGAATCATAATGCTTTAATTTTCTTGTCTAAAATTCTTGACAGCATTATATTGAAACTGTTTAAATTAAGACTCTCAATTCCATGAAACTTTGCTGTGCCAAGTGGAACATCTGTGGGTACTAATGTTTCCTTTACTTCCGGTGTAATTTGTTTCCAGTGGCAAATGACAGTTTATGAATTTTATATTCCCACCCCACCAACACTCTCCACACACACAGGGTACACATGAATGCACCACCCCCACACTCAAAGCATTCAGAGGCTGATGAAGGTTAAATACTCCTCCGTTAAGGGAAAAACAGGGTAAATGGAGGAGGCTTTACCCAGAAGGCAGACCAGGAGGAGAATAATCATCCCATAGAACACTAAGGGCTTCCAGCATCTCCAAGGAGCCGTGGCATTATCAGAGAATAATAAATACGCAGCCAAAGCACTCAAGCGATCCGTGAAATAAACCAAATATTTCTTTTGTTAAAACAGTTATTGAAACTGTCTTCTATTACTTGAAGAGAAACTGGGCTAAAACATCTCCAAGACATACACACCAACTCTAAAATTCTGTAGCTCACAAGATTTGTCCTGGAAGGAAGAGAGGAAAAATAGATAAACTGAAACAGCGTCTGTTGAGAAATAGGCTAATTACACTATTTCAGGATGAATAGAGTACACTTCAGAATCAATATTACGTGTACTTTTCTGCATTTATGTCTTCATTTCAATAAAAGTGTCCAAAGATGTGTTATAGTAAGCTGATCATTTATCACTATCTCTACTACTGGGGATGAGAATCTCTGCTGCAGATCTCTACTACAGAGGAAACAGAATAGAAAATGTGGTCCACGGATTAAAAGGAGAGAGCCAGAAAATAAAGAGGTGTCTGACCAAGGGAAAAAGATAAAAAGATTATGGCATTGCCTCTTCACCCTCCATAAAGGTTGGGTCTGCAGTGTGACACTAGGCTCCATCAAGCAAAGCCAGCACAAAGCGAAGGATATGCCAGAGACCATATCCTTGAAACAACCAATGAGTCCCAGGAAGGCGTAAGGTACTGTGCTGACTTGTAATCCTGCTGGATTGGCATGTCAGGATCCTGAATCATTGGGAGCAGGTAACAGAAGCACTGGAATCCAAGCCAGAAGACACTTCACATCTCCACAAAGAGGAATAAAAGGAAGGGCACCCCCAGTCTGGGAAGCCTGGGGAAGGGAGGCTGGTCATCTGCATATTCCAGCTAGCAATGTTCTTATTTACTGTATTTGGGGGAGATCCAGTTATTTTCTCCTGTGCGTCTCCTTTTCTTTAACACGGAACACTTCATTTCTGACACCAGATGTATGGTTTTTTCCCCCACACCAAGCAATTCTGCAACACCAGCTGGGTGTCTTATAATTTAACTCAATTCTGAAGTGTTTACCTATAGATAGAGTGTCAGATCCCACAGGTTAAGTGTTCAATCCCGCAAGACTGCTCCCATCTCGCTTCAGATGCCAATGGCAAATCCAGGTTGTCCTCTGTGCTTCTGAATGATGGGCTATAAATCTGAGGTTCCTGTGATGCACCCCCCCCCCAGATTCAATTAATTTGCTAAAGTGGCTCACAGAACTCGGGGAAGCAGTTACTTATGTTTACTAGTTTATTAAAGAATATGATAAAGGATACAGATGAACAGCCAGATGAAGAGATACATAAGATGAGGTCTGGGAGGTCCCGAGCACAGGAGCTTCTGTTCCCGTGGATTGGGGTACACCACCCTCCCGGTACGTGGATGTGTTCACCAACCTGAAAGCTCCACGAACCCTATACTATGGGGATTTTTATGGAGGCTTCCTCACGTAGGCATGATTGTCACTAACCCCATTTCCAGCCCTTCACTTGAGAGAGAGAGAGAATGGGGCCTGGGGCTAAACATTCCAAGCTTTTGTTGGAACAAATTTCTAGGCCCAAGATGGAGCCAATTCTGCCTGGGGTGCCACGTGAGCAAACTGAAACTTAGACAACTTTTGTGTCCCTGTAAATGCTCCACTTGACCAGAAACGAAGTATATCCAGTCAGCCCATCCCCAAACACCAAGCCAACTCTGGGCTCTATATTCACTTCCTTTTTCTCTATTAATTTTCTATTTTTCTCTTCCTTGTTCTTTATTCTTTATCCTATAGAAGCTTCCTGATTTCTGACCTTATTTTGCAGTTCTCTGGACCCTTGGGAACAGAGATTGCCCGTTTCGTGAAATGTTAAAGTTTGTGTCACCTAAATTCTCTTCTTTAATCATTTTTAACACTTCTAATCATGGCTTGGTCTTCCTGGTGACCAGCCCTCATCTGGGAACCATTCAGGAGCCCACTCTGAGTTGCCTCATTAGAACAAGACATTGCTATCACCCAGGAAATTCCAAGGGATTTGGGAGCTCTGTGTCAGGAGCCAGAGTCAAAGACCAAATGTTAGAACAAAAGATGTTCCTAGTGCTCTTATCACTTAGGAAATTACAAGGTCCCAGGAGCTCTGTGCCTGGAACTAGAGGCAGAGACCAATATGTATTTTCTATTATTTCATAATTGTTTTCTACTTTTTAAACTTCTTGAGGTACTCTTTCCAAGAGTGCTTACAATATATGGTTAGTGGAGAACAACAAAATTGCCTGGTTCAGTCTGGTTAATATTCCAGGTTCACGAGATGCCAAAGTGAAAGAGTATTTATAAGCATCACTCTGTGGACCCCCTCAGATAATACTCTTTTGGTGGGCAAGAAGTTTCTAATAGCTGTCCTCTTTTCTTTTATACGTTAAGCCTTTTCTGCTTCTAGGAAATCCAGTGAACACCTCTCTCCTAGGCTCCCTGAATCTTAGAAACCACAGACTCATTCTTGCCCTGACCCCATGTCTTTTTATGCTTCAATATCTCCCCTGCTTCCTGGTATCAGCTAGAGCAGCCTCCTTCCTGGACCCCTGTGTTAGGCGCCCTGCCCCACCCCTATGCTATAACTGGGACCCAGTAGGCCAGGAGTAAGCCAAGGTACAGCTCTCTCTCTCCAACCCCCACTCCCATGCTGGCCTAGTTTTACAACTGGATTTTGAGCTTTTCTTCCTCCTTAAATCTAACCATTTTCTGCTTGGCACTCTAAATCTTCTCCCTAGACACAGAGTTTAGCCACAACTTCCAATCTGAGATGTGGGCCCTGATACTCTGCCTAGTAATTATCAGGTATAGGAGCATGCTATTTCCCCTGTAAATACTGACACGGGAGCAACCTGGTGTGTGCAAAACCCTTGGAACCACAAAAGATGCCTGGGCACCCCCAAGTCCTCCACTGCTACCTGCATTTCATGCTACTGGGCTAATTCAGCAAGAGACAGTTGAACGAGTTAGCACATGTGTACACGTGGGTGTCTGCTATAGACAAGACACATGGGGAGGTTCAGGTTCTTCCCTGTGAATCAGTCACTTGTAAAGGGGCCAAAACAGAAAAAAACATATTAACATATTGGAAGGAAGGAAGGGAGGGAAAGCGGAAGGAATGGGACTTGCTACAGATCCTCACTCTGCCACTAGCTCGGACAAGTGACTAAACTAATCTGAGCCTCCATTCATTTATGGGTAAATAGAACAGTAATGCATACATAGAGCTATTGTGAGAATTACACGAATTAACATATGCTATATCTGGACCATGAAAAGTGCTCAGTAAATATTAGATCCTTGCTTTCCCCTATTCTTCCTGAAATACAACAAAGATTATCGTGACCTTTAAGAACGGGCAGAGATTCTTTCCTCTCATCCACCCCTTCTCTGCCCCTGCTATTCTCATTTTGTCATGTCATTCTCTTTGCCTCTGTGAGGCAGTCTAAAGCTTGTAACAATTCAATCGAATTCAATTAATGAAATTTTAAAGGGGCCTGGAAAATCAATGCTATATTAAATTATAAATGCAAAAATTAGAGCAAAACAAACTTCATGCCTCAGAGCAAAAGGTTATCCTTTTAATGTGTGAGGAAGCCATTTATCCTTGGTCCCAACCCCACCCTCCCTCTATGCATCCATAGTCAACCTTTCCCAACCATTTAGATTCATGATGGAAATACGGTTGCCTCCCTCCCAAGAAACAGCTACTGGTGCCTGCTAGGAGTTACATGCTAGACTTGACAGCGACGCATTCTGATCCAGCATGTCGTATTCTGCTTGAATGACTGGGCAAGAGTTGTAATCAAGTCATTTTAGCCACCCTGCACCACCTTAGTCAACACACCAGCTGTGGAGATCCTGAGGAAATGATATTGATCATCACTCCATTATTAATGTACATCTTGCCTAGAGGAATTTGAAAACTATTAGAGGGACATGATTCTCCACTTTTTGTCACTATGAAATTCCTTTGGGACTATGAACTGAGTGAATCAGTGAATTATTACACCTGGCATTATTAAGATGCATTGGGGTATAAAAATATGACTCCCCACTAACTTCTGTCATGGAAAAAACTAAAAATAAATGTTTTTAAATTTAAATTTAAATTTAAAAATAAAAGTGTCTGTTTTCTAGTCCATAGGCCCAGAGCCTTTCCTATAGCCCAGTTTGCTTTGTTTTAGCAGCACCATTGCTTTGGATGGTGTCAGTGGACATTTACACTTACAAGAGAGTATTTCTCAATTGGTTTTATCTTTTCTCAATACTTGGGTTCTTAGGGTTCTGTTTATCCCAATGAGCCATACTCCCTTATCGTATCCTCTTTCCTATAACTTTCAAGCACTATCTTCAAGAAAAGGAAATACCATAAGATCCAGCTATGCTACTTCTGGGTGTTTATCAAAGAACATGAAAACACTAATTCAAAAAGATATATGCACCTCTTTGTTCATCACAGCATTATTCACAATAGCCAAGACTTGGAAACAACCTAAGTGCCCATCAACGGATGAATGGATAAAGAAGATGCAGTATACATATACAGTGGGATACCATTCAGCCATAAAAAAGTCAAAAATCTTGCCATTTGTGACAACATGGGTGGACCTTGAGGGTATTATGCTAAGCGAAATAAGTTAGAGAAAGACAAATACCATACGATTTCACTCATATGTGGAAGAGAAACAAATAAACACATAGGTAAGGAGAATAGATTGATGGTTATCAGAGGGGAAGGGGTGGGGGGAGGGCAAAAGGGGTAAAGGGGCACACATGTATGGTGACAGGTGGAAACTAGACTTTCAGTGGTGAACACAATGCAGTTTATACAGAAGCTATATAATGATGTACACCTGAAATTTACACAGTGTTATAAACCAATGTAACCTCAATAAAATAATTTTTAAAAAAAGAAAAGGAAAAACAACTTAATCTTAATAACGTTATTATGATAATCTTCATGGCATTATAATAAGTGAGAACTTCTCATTTATTTTTTCCCACTGAGAGTGCTGACTAGCTTCATAAATTCCCCCAAATTGATAAATATTATTTCCTTTCTAGATAGAAAATGAAAGCACTGAGAATTCTGCCTTTCCCAAATCATTCGTCTCATATTAATGATTCTCCAGTTCTCTGAAAAGCAAATGACCTCTGCTTTCTTCTGAATGGTGTTTGTAAAATGATGGAAACATCTAATTGCCTAAGGGCTCTTTTTAGCTTTTCAATTCAATGAGCCTTTTTAATGGGTCTCCATCTATTTCCTGTCTGCTTTCAGCCATAGGGACCGTGTTCTGTAGATTTCTTCCTTCCTCTCATCATTTCTGTCCTGAGCCTCCTGCAAGTGCCTTTCCCTCTCTTCTTTCTTTTAGCAAGGCTCTGTTCTGGGCTGTGGTTTTTCCACTCGCGGCACCCTCCTCTTGGAAGCTCCCGTCAGATGGCTTTAATTACCACCTGGAGGCAGATGACTCCCAAATCTCCAGCCGCAGCCTTGACCTCTCACCCTTTCTTCATCCTGTATTTCTTTCTGTCTGCAGAATATCTCTACTTGGGTGTCCCAGCACCTCCTAAAACTAAACATGTCAGAAACAGAACTCATTATCTCTCCACACCCGCTTCGTTCTCTCTGCTTCTCCAAGGCTGTCAATAGCATCCTCTCCTCGGGTTCCAAACTCTGGAGTTCCCAGATGGGCAGAGAGCAGTCTGTCCCGCCAGGCTTCAGAAAGCCAGATTTCGTTCCCCACATTCCAACACAGCTGAAGCCTATACTTACCAACCTCGCTTAGGATCTCAGACAGGGACTCTGAGAGAACAACATTGTGATCTCAATTGATTTTGCTTCAGTTTTGTAAAATTTTATGTTACTCTGCTTTCTCATTCATCCAACCATTGACAAATATTTAAGATCTCTGCTGCATTCTATTCCTTAATACATCTTGGAGTCCTGGAGCCCTCTGAATTGACTAGCAAACCATGTACCTCCTTCTGATTCATGACTCTAAATTATAGAACATATGACTGCCTATTTATAAACCTTTTTATTTCCTGACATAATTAACAGCTGTAGTTACCTATCAAATAGTAAACTAATTAGTAATTAGCCTGAGAGATTGCTGAAATGGAAGTTTGAAGTGATTGTTTCTATTCTTAATGCCCATTCTTTGCACCTAAAATCACCACCACCCTATCTCTGGGGCTTGGCTACATGTCATTATCTGTAGCACTCCCACTTCTCCCCCAGCACGTGACAGTAATTGTACCAGGATGGATGCTGTCTTAGAACTCACCAGGCATGCTGCTAAGATATTTATTTACACACAAACCACCCTAGAAGTAAGCATACAAATTGGTTTATATGGGAAATAACCCAACTCAAACTGGTTTAACAATCTGGAAGATTTACTGAAGATATAACTGAAAAGTCCAGTGGCAATGTGGTCTTCAGGCATGGCTTCGTCAGTGCTCTGGATCCATTTCTGGGCAATTTCCTCATCTCTGTCCTCCTCCATGAGTTAGACCTGTCATCAGGTTCATTCCCCTCACAATCACAAAATGTTACCCGCAATAATCAGGCCTACATGCCTTCTTCATCACATTCAGTGGGGTGGACATCATCCCAGAACCAATGAACAACGTGGCTCTTTATACAGAGCTTCCTACTGAGCTTGAGTTATCTGTACATCCTTGACACCATCATTGGGACAAGGGGTGAGAATACCGTCATAGACCAAGACTAGTCAGAGCCCCCTCCTGAGCCAGGGGTGGGGTCAGTTTCACCCAAAGCAGTATTACTCAGTGGGGAGAGATGAATGACTATTGAGGGACAACTGTAACATCATGGTCCCCACTGTTTACAGGAGAAAACTGACCATCACAAATTGAGTAAGTGATAAAGCTTGGATTCAGATTTGGATCTTTCTGACTTCAGGATTTGCTCTTAACCACTAGCTAGTACTACTTCCTCCCTATAAACAGCTGGGTTCTTCAAAGCAAGAAGGTGACCATTCAGAATGCTGATCTCTTGGCTCTTTGCAACTTGTCATGGGAAGGTCACCCTTTGCTCCCATTTGTTCATTTTTTACACCTGATCTGTAAACCACACTGAATTTATCTTGCTCTTTTACTGTCCTGTTGATGTTCACAAGGACTTTCTTTCAAGGGGAAAATGTGTCACTTATACTTCAACGAAACATTTTATATTGAAAGCAATTATGCTTATTCACATAAGATTATAAAATCCTCAAGATTTGACCAATGGCTGATACGTGTTCCAGGCCACCACACATTTGACAGACCATTGGCACAAAGAATGTCAGTGAAAGGAGTAGATCTTATAGGTTCTCATCACAAAGAAAAAAAAAATTTGTAACAATGTATAGTGATGGAATGTTAACCAGACTCATTGTGGTGATCATTTTGCAATATATATAAATATTGAATCATTACACTGTACACCTGAAACTAATATAATGTTACATGTCAATTATACCTCAATTAAAAAAAAAAAAAGAATGTCATGACAATGTCCTTGGCCTATGGCTCTGAATGGTATCTGCCTTATGTAGGGCAACCGTTTTGCTCACAGACAGTTTCCTATTGAAGAGCCATTCAGAACACAGTGACTTCTCGGCACAAGTGAAGGCACTGTTGAGAAGCTGGAAATCCTGTCTTTCATGCCTCCATTCCTAGGCGCTTTTCTTCTGTTGACAGTGTTATTCAGCACTCACTATGGTATAAAAGAAAAAACATGGATTGGGAGAGAAGTGGGGCAAATACTGGCTCTTTCCCTTCCCCAATGAAGCTATTTAACTTCCATCAGTTCTAGTTTCTTCTGGTAAACAAGGCTACTTCACAGAGTTGGTTTTCTGTATTTAACAAATGCTTAGAGAGAGAGCTTACTTTTTGCCCATCACCCTTCTCAGCACTTTACAGACATTAACTCCCCCTCCCAAGCCTCTGAGGTAGATACGATTATTATCTTCACTTTATGGACGAGGAAACTGAGGCACAGGGAAATTAAAGAATTCCCCAAGGTCACAGAAGAGCTAAATGATAGACCTTGGGCTCAAACCCAGGCAGTCTGGCTCCAGAGTCTTTGTTCTTAGTCACTAAACTGTGTCGAGTTATTAAGAGGAGTGCACCAGACAGCCAATGTGAAAGCATGTTGGTATAGTACAGGTGCCAACGTGTACTAGACTACCTCCCTTTCTTGCCCTTTAAGGTCCCTCCCAGCTACCAAAATACAAAAGATTAGATTTGTAATTTGATAGGAAAAGGTTTTATTATTTTATTAGATTTTTTAAGCCTTTTGTAGTAGCACACAATTGTATGTGCTATAAAGGAATTTCAAGTGCCATTTAGTAATTAAAAAGGGTATTTCAGGGACAGTGGAGGATTCTCATTCCAGGGACCCTGGAAAATCACACTTTTCCTACCCATACAGTTTCTCCTTAAGAGTCACCAGTAACTCATTGCACAGGGCCGAGGGTTGTAGGCAGGATGTTTCTAGTTCTCCTCTTTCTGGCCTTTCTCCCAACTTGAAGAAAAACATGGCCATGTGACTTTGGCCAATGACATGTGAATGCAGTGACTAATGTGATATTGGGCAGAACTTCTAAGAGCCAGCGTGTGATCTGCCTTCATTGATCTTCACTTCGTTGACTTCCCCAGATAGCAGAGGCTCTGTCAGCTCACATGCTGAGTGAGGATGACGTGGAGAAAAGGGCCAGCCAGCCCATGACAGACATGCAGAATAAGGGAGAAATAAATATTTATAGTGTTACACCCCTGAGATCTGAGAGGTATTTCTGGTTTTGCTTTTGGTGAGGAAGATTGGCTCTGAGCTATCACGTGTTGCCAATCCTCCTGTTTTTTTCTTGAGGAAGATCGTCCCTGACCCAACATCTGTGCCCATCTTCCTTTACTTCGTACATGAGATGCCACCACAGCACGGCTTGATGAGCAGTGTGTAGATCTACGCCCAAGATCTGAATCTGCAAACCCTGGGCCACCCAAGTGGAGTATGCAAACTTAACTGCTGCGCCACCAGGCCTGCCCCTGAGATCTGAGGGTTATTTGTTACAGCAACATCATTAACCCATCCTAACTGTTTCACTTGGGGCCAGAATAAAGGGGCAATGTTCTTTGGTCTCTCTCTCAATATCTTTTCTGTTCTACTGAAGAGAACAGGTAAGAGACTATTCCAGCTTCTGTTACTCGCCGTTCATCCCCTAGAGTTGCTGGATGAGGAATGTCCCTCTGGCTGGAAACTATCCTACTCAAGCACGTCCCCTTTCTTAGCAAGATGTTTCCTCCTATTTTCTCAGTCTGAACATAGGCTCTTTCTCCTAACCTGTACTTTCCCTTCCCTAAGGCAGCTTCTTTCCAAAGAGGAAAGGGCCCTTCCCCCATTTCTCTACTCTCTAATGCTATCCATTCCCTCATGTGTCTATTAGTCCCCTGAGCAAGACAGTCCTGGGGTCATGAACTAGAGTTTCATGGTGTCCAAATATTTACCATCCCAGAAACTTAGGATAGAAAATGCTGGTGGAGAACCCCTCCATGCCCAACAGCAGGCAGGAAGAGGGCAGGTGTGGGCGAGCAAGGTTGTCTATGGAAGAAGGAAAGGCTCTCTGAGGAAGTCATATCTCTTATTAAGGAGAGCACAGAGTAGGGATACAAGACCGTTATACAGGAACACGTGAGTCCCTCTGTAGCACCTGTATGATTCCAATTAAAGTGTACACAGAAACTTCTCAATTTTAAGGCCAAGACTGTTCATATTTATAACCCCTAGAGCCCAACACAATACTTGGAACATAATAAAAACTCAACAAATGTTTGATAAATAGATTTTAATTGATGGTACATGAGATCAATGAAAACTGCTGACAGATCCATTTTAAATTAAAAACTTAGACAGAAAAAAAAAGTATAAAAAGTTGATTTGAGTTTCATCAATATGAATTACAATATTTTACAAGAACTACATACCCCCTGTGCCTAATTACAATGTAGTACAATAATGAATATTATTAAATGTATGTCAGATTAATTTTGCTGTGTGTTTTATTTGATGACAACAGGCTTCGTAGTCTGCTGCTTATATAAAGTGGCTGTTTGTGTAGCTTGCTTCCATCTTAAAAAATTAAACACAATATTGTTTATTGGCGCTCTGCTCAAATGACTCAACCAGAGTTGAAGTTTAAGCAAACTTTAAGCTTATGTGAATGATAACAGAATCTCAAATAATCATACATTCTTCTGGTTAAAAATAGTAGACCTACGGTTCTTACTCTTCTTAACCTTACAGGGTCTTAAAAGAGGCCATCCCTATTTGTTATGAGCAGGAGGTCCCGCTCTGAACTTTGCATTAAGCTACCCAGCAACTCCTGTTCCTCCATCCTCACATCCTCAGGGAAGTCAGCTACTGTCGCCCTCCTCACTGTTGACGCCACCACTTTAGTTCTCATTTGAATTTCAGTTCCATTTTACCAGATGCCTTTAAAATATGGCTACTTGCATATCCCCATTCCTGGATTCATTTCTTTTCCCAGTTTTCCCAGTTTTGTACACCATCATCATTCTCTCCACTGCCAGGACAGAAGCCCTGTCTATTCTGCTCCTTCCTCTCCTCATTCCCTATTTCTGATCAAGTCCTGTTGGCTCCTTTCAACCTACAGTTAGCCAGATGAACCTCTTCCCCTCCATGCTCTCCATCCCCATGTAATGCAGGCCTCAAGCTGTTCATGAATGAAACAGGAGCTGATGAGTTCTCCTTATACTACGTCTCAGGAGAGCCTGTATCAGTCAAGTCCAGTACAGAGACAGAAGTAATATAAAGAATTGAACTGGGTATTGAAGAACAGAGGAAAGCTCTAAGGTGTCACAGAGGAAACAATTACAGGAAGCAGCTACCACTCCTGAGGCTGTAAGAACAAAAGGCAGAGGGTGGAATTATTAAAACTTAGATAGAAGGGCTGCACAGAGCTGAAAACTCAGTCTTCTGAGGAGGGACACTGTTTGGCTGTAACTGGTGTCTCTGAGGTAGAGAGGGCCTCTGTGTGGTTGGGACCCCAGAGCTCCGAGCAGGGGCTGCTTCTTGGCTATGGTTGGTGCTGTGGGACGTGGAGGTGTAAGGAAGCAGGCTCTGAATGTTGGATTCAACTACTGCTCCCAGAACCAGCTACCGCTTCCAGGTTTTGTAAAGAAGTGAGGCTGGAGTGATGCTCACAGGAAAAGGAAGTAAACAGGAAGCCCACAGGAGACCGGAAGGAGCAAGTCTTCCACTCCCCATCAGTACCCCTGGTTGGCAGCGCCTCAGAGGGAGCCAGCTGGCAAAGCTGAGTGGTTTGCAGAGTCCCAGCCCTGGCATCGTTAAAGGAACATAGAAGTGTCAGCTTGAAGTTGAAAGACAAGAAATGGCATATGGTAACATAATGAATCAAGGTCACTTCTTTTCATCATAACACTCATCTTCTTAATTTCTTCTGGCTCGAGTCCAAATGCTAAACCCCAAGTAACTATATCTTCTGTCGAAGACAGAACTGTATTAACTATATCTTCTGTTTCTTTTCATGTTTCCAACCTTACTACTCAACACCACAGATGTTCTGCCTGAATCGATTTGTCTCCTGACGATGTCTTACCCACCAACCTTTGACTTTCAACCAGTGCCACTTTCAACTGCCTTGGTATTATCTTGCCAACTAGGTTACAGTCAAGTGCTGCAAGAAGTTAAAACTCTGGAGCTATGTTCAAATCGATTCATCAAGTTCAGGCAAGGGCCCACTCTGGGATGTATTCTGCCATTCTGAGGGAAATCCATCTCTTCCCTTAGAGAGAAGCTCCTTCTGAGGAAGAGCGGTAAACACTCTAGCTGGGGTGTGGAAGCACACCAAGGGGAAGTCTGTGAACATGTTGAACTCAGTATAGTCCTAGTGAGAGGCCATTGGAGAGACGTCCACCAAGCCAGCCACAGAGATTGCCCAAGCTTTCCTCTATCACAGCCAGGGATAGGCCGGACCAAGAAAACAAGTCAGGGACTCCGGTTTCTATATCTTTGCTCACAGAGGCTGCCCTACCTGGAATTTCCTTTCTTTCCTCCTATCCATGAAGACAAGCCCTAGATTTTCTTCAAGGTCAACTTCCAGACTCGCTTCTTCATGGTACCATGTTTATCAAGCCTCTCAATATTTGGTAATGTGAACAAGGAGGCAGAGAGTGTAGAATTAAGTTTGAAGAAAATAGTTTAAATGCATCCAGTTCTTACCCAGAGCAAATCCTATACCCAGAGATACCAACTTTCACTCATTAGTCAGGAAAATTTTTTAAAGATTAGTAACATGTTCTGCTACTTCAAGGAAAAAGTGGCAAAACAGCATTTATGTTATGATGGAGTTTATTTATAATTGCATACACACACAGAAAGTAATGCATTTTACAAAAGATCTAAAAGGATATATACAAAACTGTTAAAGGGGTTACCTCTAGGAGGGGAGTTTGGGGGAAAGATAATACAGGAGGCCTTCCACTTTTCATCCTATAGCTTTCCGTACTGTGTGAATATTTTACAATGCCAGTGTACACTTTCCCAATTTTTTAAAAATTTTAATGACAGACCTCAAGTTAAAAATGATAAGATTGGGGAAGTCAGAATAGAAGTCATAAGAAGTCTAGTGAAAATATCAGAAACGTAATTAGTTCTTTTCAGAAATACACTATATTTATCTACTTGTTTACAAGAAAATAAAAATTCAATTCAGTAGATTGGTTTGTACAAGCAACCAACTGCGCTTTATCTAATGATATATATCAAAATATGTGTTTCTCTATATATTTCAAAGAAGACTGTTCATCCTTAAAACCATATTTTTGAGCTTTTCTGTAGCTAAAAATCATGGGATTCTATCCAGTGCAGTCTGCAGTGTGCATTTTGGCACACGCAGCAGAACATGTGGACAGAGCAAAGATCAATGGGAAGCCCGTTATCCTTGAGTTTGGCAAAGTGTTTAAACCTGTTTGGGTTTAAGTATTCAGAATGATGAAATGTTAGCCCATCTGAGACTTCAGCCCTTGTTCAGGTGCGATTTCGACAGCTGCGTAAAGGATTTATGCAAGTTTGGATGAATTCAAACACAGGTGTAAAAGATAAACAAGTGGAACAAACTACCTAAGATCATTCTTCCATGTTTCGCTGTCTTATTTGTGACTGTTGATTCCAATACCCTTTCATGCAACATCTATCTTATGAGTCATCAGAAAGCACTACCTTATTTTAATTTACTGCTAACAAAGAGTAAAATTTTGAACAAAATTATGCCTGGTTCTTCTCTCTCAATTCAACTCTTTCATTCCCTTGCGTTTCCTCCATCTTTTCTCCACAGCCTTCAAGTGGATTATTCTGCCTCCCTCAATCTCTTTGACTTGTAGACGTATTTAGCAGATCTTATAGCAGTGTCTCAAAATGGCACAGCAAAATCTTTCATATAATCATTCAACTATATTCTAATTGAAAGCCTTAATATTTTGTGCTCAGAGAATGTAAGGCCTGGAGAGTGGCACAAAGTCTTATGTGCTTTGTTCCTTCCTTATCACACTGAACACAGTCTTTATTGATGCATTTTAGGCAAAACATAATCAGATTCCTAAAATCCAATTGTTAAAATGTTATACTCCATGAAGGAATGTTTTTAAAAAGGATTTTGTCTCAGTTTTGCATTGCCACAATACCTCAAAGTGAATTCAGAATAAGATGCACCATTCTCACCTAGATTTTGTCTAAAATACAAGAAACACCCCAACACAACTAAGATCTCACCACAGCAACAAGTAAGAGTGGCCTGACAGAAGTGACAGCCATGCCTGACAGCAGGGCTTGAAGGAGTAGGGTGACAGCAGAAGGGACATGACTGGCAGATTCGCTGTAGCTGCCCAAACTTGTTCATAAGGTCCTGTGCCACACAGCAGTCTCAAAGTCTGCCAGGAATTGTTGGAAGTACTTTGGGGTCCTTTATTAAAACAAACAACAAAAAAACCCAGCAAAACACAGAAGAGAAACTCAGGTTATGTGTGCACCCATTTTTGGATGCTTGGAGCATTAGACAGGATTCAGGATCTCGGATTCTAGCTTAAATTAATAGCTACATAAATCCAGGAAAATCCCAAGTCCTGAGCCTCTTTTTCCTCATATGTGAAGTGGGAATAATAAATTCTATCCAATTTACTTTCAAAGCAGTTATGAGGCTCAAAGAAAAAGAAGAAACATGAAACCGTTGTTGCAAAGTGTTGAACACCATGGAAGCTAAGATTGTTAGTGTCATTTTACTAGTTTATAGACAAAAGAATGCATAATTTAATTTGCTCATAAAATTGTGATTATGATATTATTGTTGAAGAAAAGCCTTAATTCCTCTGAAAGAGTTTGGGATATTAGAGTAAAAATTATTCCTTCTAAATTTACTCACTGAATTTACTTTTAACAGTCTAATTTTTGTTGCAAATGGAATTCTTAGCTGCAAAACTTTAAGACATTTCACGTCTATTCATTTGTGGCAGTTTTTGAAATCACGGAAAACTCAAATGTAATGAAAATCACAAACATTACAGTAGTAATGATTATTTGCTTTTCCAATCTTTTGAAAACTCTCTACTGCAGATTTCTAAAAACTCATTTTCTAAAAGAGCAAAGAGAAATAAAGACTCATTATAAAAATACTCAAGACATCTAGCTTTTGCATCCAGCTATCTGCCTAATTATCTTCAATTTTTTGAGCTACTGATATGCGAACTTTCCAAATTTTTTGTTGCTTTCTTTTATCATCCTCGTAGATTTCCAGCAACCAAGGGTTTAAAGTAATTGAATCGTGCTTCTATATTGTTCCTAGAAATAGAGCTGAAAAGGACCTCACCAAAACCTCCTTTTTTTCTTTTAGGTAAGGAAACAGGTCTAGAGAGTGGATGACTAACTCAGCAAAGTACTGAAGAAACCAGGATCAACCAGGTCTCCTCATATGCTCCTCAGTCCTTTCCAGAACACCAGCCAGCTGTCCTAATTTGATGGTTCCAAACATAATCCACTTTCCTTTATATGCAGCACACAATGGAAGAAGCCAAACTAGAGAAGAAACAATTGGACACCACATTGGAGGGGTGTGCTGGAATCCCAAGCTGCATTCCTTTCCCACTGAAGGCTTCTTCGTGACAGCAAAGTCATTTTCTAACGTAAAAGTCTTCCACTTTGCTCCCACCGTGAGTCCTTACTATCTTACAGCCACCTCCCCGAGAGGCCGTTCTGGCCCTCCAAACGGAATCCCCGCCGAACTCTACCGCATCCCCTCGTGTTAGTCCTCGGCATTCAGAATTGTTTCTTTGTGTATTCCATCTTCCCCGGTGAAATAGAAGCTCCACGACAGTAGGGCTGCTGTGTTGCTCATCAATCATTTCCCAGCGTCCAGAATAGTGCCCGACACTTAGAATACATAGAGGTAAATATGTGCTGAATGAACGTGCTGCTTACTTTGTAACTGAATCAAACGCATTAACAGCGCTCCCACCACGTGCGTTTCTGCCGGGGCAGATTTTGAGCAGCAGGAATTAACCAACAAGATTCTTCCTATTTATTTTCCTATTACCATGGTTGATAATATTAAGAAAATATTTTATCTCGCTTTCTTCTGCATTTATAAGAGAAAATACACTTCTCATGGGGAAAGAAATGTTATCTTTGCCCTTTAATTGGACAAATGTCTGAATCGATTTTTCCAATTTTTGGAAAACAAAAGTTTGTCTAGTACTCAAAAGAGAGATTTTTTTCTGTCCCCCCTTAACTGTCCAGGCACTGTGGTCTCTTTGCCCAGAAGTCCTCTCAAAATGTTTCTCCTTAAAAGCTTTTAAGAACACCCAGGGCTCTTTTGTGAAGAAGGCTATTTTTAAGAGAGCGGAGAGGCGGAGGAAGGAGTCAAACAAAACAAAACAGAAAGATTGAAACCTCTTATCTATTTGCCTTGTCCACTGGTGCTGGTAAAACACAGTGGCTTTGTCTATCACACTAAATGGCTCCTACACACTAAACACTCCTCACAAGGAATTAAGCGTTTTCAGCAACAGCCGGCTCACCTACCTAATTGGGATCCTTAAAAGTCTGTGCATAGCAGAGACGGTGGAAACAAACTAGCTAAATGTTACTTGTCCGATAAATTAACATATAGTGTTGGAAGCTGACTTCTAACTCCACATGATAGCAAAACTCAAGCCAACTAAGGCAAGGAGGAGAGGATGAAGTTCCACTGGCACCTTTTCTTTTGAAGTGGCCCCAACCTCAAAGCCTGTATTTCATTTGGGAAAATCTTTTGCTAAAACCACTTCCCATGTGCAGCCCATCTGGAGGACCATAATCTAGTCTTGCCTGCAGCAAACCGACAATAATGATGCCTGCCTTTCATCACAGATCCCCAAGCACGAGACAGACATTAATTAATGCCCCAACACACCTGTGAAGTAGGGAAGTATTATTATCCCTGGCTCACAGATGAGGAAATCCAGACACCAAGAGGTTAAATGGCTTGCCTCAGGCGACAGAGTGAACCAACTACAATGCAGAACTTTCTAGTAAGCGGGGCCCTCCTTACTGGCTTCAGCTCTGAGAAACTTTGAGGTCATCCCCACGAGCAGAAGCATTTCTAGTTGAGGTAGGCTGCAGACAACTTACTTATCTTTCTCACGGTAAGTTTAGACCCATTCCAGAACACAAACGAATTCCGTGCCCAAAGGTGTTAAAATGCAGAAACAAGAAGAGAATCTGGCATATTTATATCTTTCAGGGCCCTTCCCAAAGTATCCTTTAGTGATCATGTCTGATGGGAAACAATCAACCCTCCGTCCCCAAAGTTCAGAGAACATTAATTGAGCGCCTACTGTGTACCAGGCATTGCAATTTCAGACCCGGCTCCCATCTCCCCTCCAGAGAACTCCAGTGTGACTTCACTGAAATAACTACAGCAACTCTAGGGTCAAGTGGAAATTAGAAATTAACTAAGCATGGCTTCTCTCTTACGCAAAGTTTGGCAAGAGAGATACAAAAATAACCAAGAGAATCTGAAAGGTAAATGACACGATCATTCTACACCAGGACAGCCTTCCTGCTAAAGTCACAAAATCTTGCAGCCACCCAACTTTTAAACAGCCTTTCAAAAGTTCTACCAATATGAACAATCCTAGTTCTATTAATAACAAATAAAACTATTCATCACTAATTGAATCTTTCTATGTTCCAGGCTTTACAGAAAATGTCACATTTAATATTTGCAACAACCTTCAAAGAAGTTGTTAGTATTTTCCCTCATTTTACAGATGAGGCAATAAGGCTCAGCGTGTCAGACAACTTGCCAGTAAGCAGCAGAGCCAGCATTTGAAACCAGGTCTGCCCACCAAGTCCATACTCTTAACTGTAAGATTTTACTACTTCTTTTCTGATGCTGATTGAGGATTCCTGATTGATCATCTCTCCTTCTTTTACTATTCCTTTACTCTTAGCACTGTCTTTGAAGGCTTTTGAATAGTAGCCAGGTATCCCTAGCATGAGAATAAACCTCATAGCAAGACTTTCCTCGAGGAGTCTCTGCTCCCCACTGGCCCACCCCCCAGTTTGCAGCACAGCCACACTTTGAGCTTTCAGACCTGTGCTGTCCAAGCCCTGGGAAGACTATCTTCTGCTGATGTTACATATAAGATTTCTGTTTGAAGTAGAGCTCCTTATTCAAGGTGTACTGGGACTATTTCTATACTCTTGACCTCCTATTTGGTTCGAGCTCCTGATTTTAACCTGACCTCAAGCTTGTGCGTAATAAGTGGTTCATTTCTTCATCCGTTCGTGTATTAGTTTAGGCTGCAAGTATCAGACTAACCAAGTCAAACTGACAAACAGTAAAAAGGATTTACTGGTTGACTAAGTGAAAAGGCCAGCAGTAATGTGGGCTTCAGGTAAGGTTTGATCAGGACTCTGGCTCTGCTTCTCTCAGATTTGTTCTTCTCTGCATGTTTCTTAGAGTGACTCCTTTCCTGGTTGAAAGATGGCTGTTGGTAGCAATTCAGGTTCCAGCTTCCTTGTTCATATCCAGGACATGGTGAGGAGAGGTGGACGGGAAGAGGGAAAAAGAAAGAGAGATGGAGATTTTGACTCAGTGTCAAAATCATTGAGTGAGAATTATTGAGCTTTGTGTTAGTTAGACCACTCCTGAACCTATCTCAAGGCTAAGGAACTGACAAGAGCACTGAATGGCTCACGCCTGGATTACCTGATCCAATCACTGTGCCAAGGGCATGGGATTATCTGAAGGGTCTCAGATCAACCCACTCCATTCTGTATGGCTGCAAAACAGTGGCCAAGGGCTGGTTCCCCAAATGAAAATCTGGAGAGGGTTAGGAAGGAAGAAAAGGGGGATGAGGGCTGAGAAGGCGATCAATGAATGTCCTCCGCAGTCCACCCCTCTGGCTCCCCAAATGCATACAAATTCACCTTCTCATACATGCACTTTGGAAACTGTCCACACTTGTGTAAAGGAACTCACCCAGTGGGGCACAGTGCATACCTCATGTTGTCACTGCATCCAGCTGCAAGCCGGGGAACTGTGGCTGATGGTCAGACCTCTCTGACAAATCTTCCATCAACCCCTCATGGCCCAGTGACACATGGCTAAGAGGCAAAGTAACCTCCATCAACACACTTAATGCACAATGGTGGAGAGAAAAGAAGACAACTGCAATCTTTAAAAATCCCATTTGGAAAAGAGGGAGAAGGGAAGCAATGCTCATTGGCCCCAAGCCCAGAATATATATCATATCCTACTAAATGGTAATGTCAAGGCTAGAATATATGTATTGCATATTATTTACATATATTATATAAACATGTATTTAATCAACATAATATTACAATATGCATATTTCAGTGTCTTGGCAGTGGAATGAGTTCCGCAGTCAGACAATTAGCAAATTTGTCTTCTTTTGCAGGTAGGAAATGATTAACACAAGTGCTTGGAAAGAGCAGGGGTGTCAGACTTCTCTACCATTAGCCAATCAGAATCTACCTCTGGGGCTTGAAGTGAAGTCACTCTTGCCCACACTTCCAGGCTGCTACATAACACGCAATGGAGGAAAATCTAGATTCTGTTAAGATGTGAGAGTGAACAGGTGCTGGTAGAGATGCTAGTTGCCCAGCCTAATAGTCATTATCCTCTTTTTCTTTAATAATGGAAATCCAGATTTTGCTTGACAAAATTACAGACCTCACTGCCCAGCCTCGTTTATAGCTAAATGTGCACATGGGCATGAATTCTGGCCAGTGAGATATAAGCAAAACTGTTATGTGACAGATTCCAAGAAATTTCCTTTAGGGACAGCTGGCATGTCCCCTTTGCCTCTTCTCCTTTCCCCCATCTTGCTGTCTGGAACATGACTGTGAGGGCTGGCACTTTAGCCACCATCTTGGACTGTGAGGACAAAGGCCACTTCTTACAGATGGTGGAGTAATAAGCTGAAAGGAACTGGATCCCTAACTTCATGGAGCCACTAAAGCATCCATGAATTCTGTATCTCAAGACTTTGTTCACATGAAAGAGAAATAATCATTTACCTTATTTAAAGCCCTTGCGTGGGAGGGCCTTGGTAGTTTTGATTAACATTAACCTAGTTAGGCAACCCCAAATCTTTCATTTAACCAACATTTATTTGGGATCCTCCTGTGCTAGATTCCTTCCTCTTCAGCTCCTTTTACTCATTCTGTATCTGGACTAACGCTCAACCTACTCTGACACTCTGTGCCAACTCTTTTCCATAGTTTTCCAGGTCCCAGTTGAGAATTCTGCCTCCACGGTCCCCGCTTCCCAGGGCTTGGGGTGGCACTACTCCTCTTCTGGGCAAGCTTTCCTCTCACCCTGCTTAGATGCACGAGTTCAGATTTTTGCACGTCCTTATTCAGTTAAGCTGGATTTTATTTCATATTCAGGAGGAGAATGAATTATTGCATAGTCCTAGTATTTACCAATGCATTTGACCTGTTTTGTCTTCTTTCAAAACAGCAAACGCCCCTTTGACCCTTCAGCTCTGGCTTTCTCCTGTGAAATGGTTTTCTAACTGAGCGTCGCCAACATTTCCCAACTCAAACAAAACCTGATGTGAATTATAGCACAACATAGTGCACATAGATTCTTTATATTTTTATGGCTTTATGTCAGTGATTATGTGTCCTTGGAATAAGAATATGTGCTTTCTTTAATGCTTCTTGATGAAAAGAGTGACGATGTATTTGTTCACTGATTGGAGATAGGACAATGATGGTACCTGTGCCATTTATTGAACACTTACTGTGTTGCAGGAACCATACTTGCCACAGTAAATTACATTATTACACTTAAATCACACAATGACCCTATGAAGCAGGAGCTATTATCACCTACACTTCATAGATGAGTCAACCAAGAAGTTAAACAACTGCCAAAGATCACACAGCTGGTAAGTGGCGGAGGCAGGATTTGATCCTAAGTCTGAATGGCACCAAAATTCTCTGAGCCCACAAAAGGAACGGAAATTTTCCTGATGATGGTACCTTCCCTGCAGTCACAAAGACAGCCTGCCCTGAGCTCCACAGTCCATCTTGGATTCTATGGGAAAGCATATGCATAAGAAAAAACATCAATGCAGAACTTCCTTTTTTCACCTTTGGAAAATAATGTATGCTTCCCTTTTATCTGTTAAGTATTAATCTCTAGAATTCAAGCAGAGAGTCAAGGAGACCCCTCACTGAATAATTCATAAACCAGAAAACCCACCTGCTCAGGAAATTACAACATCCAGCACAACACTGTGTGTGTATATTTATATATAAAATAGATGTGGTTTTTTAATGAGGCTCTTTTGAAATTCCAGCATTCTTTTCTAAATATAACAGCAGTCTTTAAAGGTAGGTTCCCTGATATACATACAAAAGTCAAAATACCTGGCTCCTCCTCACCAGCCATCGCAAATCTTCTGACTGTAGTGCAGAGTTAGAAAATAAGCAGGGTCCACCTTACTAATACCAGCCCAGGCTCTGAGGGCTATTGACAGAACACGTGACAGTTAAGCCACCAGCAAAGGATATTTGTTTTAGCTATCTACAGTTTTATAACCGAATACAAGGAGACTGGAATGAAAAGAGTTCCAGAATGCATAGCCATGCTCATACTGTGCCACCTGGGCGCAGGACCTGGTCATCTCAGTGAACACCTGAGATATGAGAAACAGGCCTTGTTAGTCACTGGAAATGAGAGAATCAGTCTGGAAATCAGTGGGGCCATTGAGACAACAGCACAGGTTCAAGCGTCAACCTTGTGGAGGTAGACAAGGAACACATCTACCACATGCCACCTTTGGCTTCTGAGGGCTGCTATGAAAGATCCAAATCTGTATTTCAACCTTCCATACTTTAAGACACTAAAAGATTCTAGAGTGATACAGTTAAGTCATTGTATTTGGACTTATTCTTATTGTGGAGGCAAGAGGGGGTGTTTTAACCTTCCTTCCATTCTTACTCTACCTTTCCAAGAGCTCACTTCAGTTAGCTGAACTGGCTTCACCAATCCATTGATCATTTTCACTATTCAATTTTTTTTCTTAAAATGTAGCTCAAATCAAGGAAAATTGTGGATGCGTTGTGGATGCATCAAGCTCACAAAGTCAGAGCTGTCCTATTCAATTCAGAAGCCACAAGCTACATGTAGCTACTCAAGTTTAAATTAATTAAAAATAAATAAAATTCAAAATTCAGCTTTTCACTCACAAAAGCCCCACTTCAAGCGTTCAACAGCCAGGTGTGACGAGTGGCTTCCACAGAGATAATCTGGATCTAGAACATTCCATCATCTCAGAAAGTTCTGTTGAGTGGTGCCAGTCTGGTCTAGATCATCAGAGTAAGAGATGCCACTGCTAAGAGGTTAAGGCTGTGTATGACAAATATTAACTGCAAAAAATATCACCTAATTGTCTCAGTGAATTTGAGCTATACTTTCATGATCTCACAATTATCCATGAGCTGGTTATCTAGTTCAGCTATAACTTTCTACTAGCTATATGTAGCTAGAATTAAATTCAGCTGCACGTGACAAAAATACAAATTAACAGTAGCTTAAACACGCAAAGTTCTCTATTATGTCAAAGTTCCAGAGATCAGCAGTTCAAAGCTGGTATAGCAATTAGATTTATTCATTAGGGACCCTGGCTCCTTCCCAATTCCTGTTGTGTCACCCCCAGGGGATGGACTTCAGTGGCTTGTTCCAAGATGCTGACGAGTTCCTGTATTTATGTCTACCTTCCAGCCAACTGGAAGGAGAAAAGGGAAAAGGATGGGTAGGCCTTTCCTTTAAGAATATTTCCATAAGTTTCAAACAACATTCTTGCTTGCATCCTAGCGTCCAAAATGTAAACACATAGCACCGCTAGCTGCAAGGGAGGCTGGGGAATGTGCTCTTTATTCTGGTGGCCATAAAATTAATCGTCTTACTATTATGGAAGGAAAAAAGATGACTATTGGAAAGTAACCAGGGCCCTCTGCCACATTAATAGTGTTGAAAAATGTAAAATGATGAAATAAAAAGAGATTAAAGAGAATTCATTTTCTTAAGTGCAAGCAACATTGGTTAAAAGTCGAAGAAAAAAATTTTAAAGTATTAAATAAATGAAAATCTCTGAGTTTTTGGTGATTTTCAATAATCTGTATTTGTTTGGTGGTCATCTAAGTGCTGTGATTTCAGGAAGACCCTCCGTTCCTACACTCCCCTCCACAGAGCTCAGAATTCTTCATTTAACTTTCTCAAATGGGTCAAAACACCATCAACTACAGATTCATCTCTGTTAAGAAGATCTTTACCAGATACAAACATTCCAGGGGATGGTAAGAATACACATTCAGGGGCCAGCCCTGTGGCCCAGTGGTTAAGTTCCCATGCTCCGCTTCAGTGGCCCAGGGTTTTGCTGGTTCGGATCCGGGGCACAGACCTAGCACCACTCATCAAGCCATGCTGAGGCAGCATCCCACACAGCACAGCCAGAAGGACCAACAGCTAGAATATACAAATATGGACTGGGGGGCTTTGGGGAGAATAAGAAGAAAAAAAAGGGAAGATTGGCAACAGATGTTAGCTCAGGTGCCATCCTCTAAAAAACAAAACAATATTCATTCATTCTCAAGTTATTATTAATTAGTCAAATCCAACTTTTGATCTCCAAAGACAGAGGGATTGACTGAACTGGAATTTTATGGGGAATGAGGAGAACAAGGAAAAAGTAATTTTGCAACTTTGGGATAGGGAAAACACGAGAGGAAAAGCACTGGGTATTTTGTAGACTGCCTGAGGGTGCTAATGAGCAGAATCAGGTCACTGGAAAGTTGAGAGAGAGGGCAGGTCAGGGTAGGAGAGAGGAGTGAAAGACAGAATGAAGGGCATCAATATGGAAGTGAGAGCTGAGAAAGCCTCAAAGATGCATTTTATCAGCTTGAAATTGTGCCTAGAGTTGACCATGAATATTATGTTTACATGATTTATTAGCAAAATATGCAAGGATACTTTTTTCTGTTAAGAAATTAAAAGGCATATAAGAGACTAAATTGCAGGGCTTGCTGAAGCTTACAACCTTTTTTTACACTCAACAACAAAAAAGAAATTCTGTTGTCTGAAGTAAAAAGCCTCTCTCGTGGTGTTTTGGAACTGTGTCAACTCATTAACTTTTGCTTTTAATTTAGCTGTTACTTTTTTAGAGATTCTACCTACTGAAAATAATAACAATGATAGCATTCAGCAAGACCTTGAATGAAGGCACTATCCTAAGTTTTACCTCTATTATTTCCTTTAATCTTCACAACATGTCTTTGAGGTGATGTCATTATACCCACATGACAGAGAAGGAAACTGAGGCTCAGAAAGGCTAAGTGACTTGCCTGATAAAACACAACTAGCAGAGGTAGAGTCAGCCTCCAGACCTACAAAGCCAAGCGTCAGATTCCATGTTCTTAATTCCTTCACTTACACTGCCTCCCTACTTGGTGTTCATCAGAAATATCAATGACTCACATTTAGATCAAAAGTGACACCTGCCCAGGCCATATCCTGCACTCCTTTCTCAATGAAGCATCCTCCACGGGAGTGACGTGACTTTGAGTGTTCATTACGGAGATGGACTGCCGCTTTTTCCTACAGGCTTTTTCAGAGTCCTTCTCCCCCCTTCCCTGCCTCAAGCTCCCCACCGCAGCCACCATCACCACAGCAACCACGGTGTTTTCTGTCAATGGTGTCATCTAGTGGTCAGAGAGAGGAACTCATTTATTTAGTGTCCCTTGTCTTTGCCCTATCCTATTTTCTTCTTCAAGGATTTTTTGGGCAGAACATAGTCACCTCTTTTAACTCATCACACACAGGTCATTCAATTCTACCTTAAATAATCTCTTTTGTTCATATCCATTCATCCCCTTTAACTCCCTTTCTTCCCCTCCTCTTTCTCTCTTTGACAGATGTCTCTCCCATTCATCGTTTATTTTACTAGATGAAAAGTCAACCTAACGTATGGGGATAGCGGGCTCTGGAGTGAGACAGAACTAGATTTGAATTCCAGATTCATCATTTGTTAATTGTGAGACCTTAAGCATATTACATAACCTTTCTAAATCTCAGTTTTCAAATTGAAAAAATGGAGATGAATTATCTACTTCAAAGAGTTGTTATAGGAATGAGATTAACTAAAATAACTTAAGAAAAGCCCGAATGCCTACCTGCCACACAATAGCTGGTTAATGAATATCACTCATTTTGATGCCATCATGAGTAATGCATAAAATAATGATGCTATTGAATCAAAAACAGAGAAAGTCATACTTTTGAGGCTAACTGGTTCTGCTGAAGTGTCTGTAATACTTAAAATCTTTTAGTGAAGTCTCTTCCAAAGCTCTGTAGAAGCAGACTTCGTGAGGGAACACAGCTTGGGAAGCTCCTCATTTTGTGCTATTCTGATATTTCTCGCAATGTGATTAAAATATAAGATCAAAGAGAAAATACTATTTTTTAGATTGAGATATAATGACACATAACACACTAAAATCTTTTAAATAAGTTCCCATCCAAATCTCCACAAGCCTCTATCTACTTTCAGGGTCTTCTCCTTGTTGTAAATGTGTGATATTTCTTCGTCATGATGGCTGAATCAAATATTTGCGGGATAGCCTAGGTATGGAACCATCATTTGCAAACACTATTTCTACGCAAAAATGCATTCTAAATTTCAAAAAACTATAAATTGGGAATTTCTTCTAGTTTTGGTTTTAAAATTACGAAAAGCTTTAAAGTAAATTCACCCAAACTTAGAGTAGTATTTTTTTTTCCTAATGGAGGCCAGGACTTCTAAGTGGGTCTGCTCACAAAATAGAGTGGAAGCTGTTTGCTGATACACTGGAGAAAAATGCTAAAATTCAATCTGCTCTAAGAAGCACTGATCATCTTCAAGCATAGTTTGTCATCTTAGTTACACATGGGGACAATAAAACAGATCCAGCCATAAGAGCCTACGAACTGGCATTTGGCAATATATGCAAATTACTGATTTATGTGATTTATCATAACGTAATGTTGCAAAGGCACTTCAGTGGAGAAAGGATAGTCATTTCAACAAATGGTGCTGGAACAATTGGACATCTATATGCAAAAGAATGAACCTTGACTGATACTTCACACCATATATAAAAATTAACCTAAAATGGGCCCTAGACCTAAATGTAAAAAATAAAACTATAAATCTCTGGAAGAAAACATTGGAGAAAATCTTATGACTTTGGGTTAGGCTGTGATTTCTTAGACTGACACAAAAAACATGATACACAAAAGAAAGAGTTGATAAATTGAATTTCATCAAAATTGAAAGCTTTTGCTAGTCAAAAGACTTGTAAATAAAATGAAAAAACAAGCCACAGACTGATAAAAAAATTTCCAAAATACATATCTGGTAAAGGTCTTGAATGCAAAATATATGTAGAACTCTCAAAAAGCAATAATGAGAAAGCAAACAACCCAATTTAAAAATTGGGCTAAAGATTTAAACACTTCACCAAAGAAGATATACAAATATCAAATAAGCACATTCAAAGATATACAACATCATTAGTCATTGGGTAAATGCAAATTAAAGCCATAATGAGATACCACTACACAGCTATTAGATTGGCTTTTTAAAAAAACCCTGACAATACTAAGAGCTGACATAGATGCAGAACGATTAGTACTTTCATGCATTGCTGCTATAAACAAAAAATGGTTCACCCACTTTGGAAAACAGTTTGGCAGTTTCTTAGACAGTTGTTCATACATATTCTATATGACTGGGCAACCCTCTCCTGGGTGAAAAAAGAAATGAAAATATATGTTCAAACAAAAATCTGAACACAAATGTTTCTGGTGGCTTTATTCATCATCATCAAAAACTGGAAACAAGTCCAATGTCATTTGACTGGCAAATGGGTCAGCAAACCATGGTGCGTCCCAGTGATGGAACAAGACTCAGCAGCAAAAGGAACACAGTACTGGTCCCCACAGTAACATGGTGACTGCATTGCACTGAGTGAAAGCAGCCAGCCTCAGAAGACTGTGGACTCTGCGACATTCTGGAAGAGGTGAAACTACAGGGGCAGAAAAACGATCAGTGGTTGTCAGGACCTGGGGGTCAAGAGCCAGTTGACGACAAAGGGGCATGACAAAACTTTTGGCACTGATAGAATTGCTCTATGGCTTGATTTTTCTGATTGTTCCATGACTATATGCTTTTTCCAAAACTGTGCACTAAAAAGGGTGAATTTTACTGTCTATAAATAATAACTCAATAAAAAATGTAGTAATATAAGTGAAGGAATTCAGTTTCACGGGTTTTTTTCAGGAGGTAGATAAAATAAATATTTAAAATGTCTGTTGTCTTGCAATCCATATGTACAAAAAAATGTAAAGTGTCACAGTTATTAAATGATACGCAGAGCTATTTTTGATATGTTATTAAATAAGAAGCAGGTTGTATAAGAACATGTATGGTATATTATAAGTTCCATTGGGAAACAAACATCCATAGAAAAAAGATTACACCCAAAACATTAACAGTGGTTATCATTGGGTGGTAAAATTATACATTTTCTTTCTCTCCTTATCTCTATTTTCTAATTCTCCTACAATGAATATACGCAATAAGAACAAAGGTATAAATCCTTCTTACCAATATCATTGGTTTTGACATATAAATAAAGAATTTTAGTGCAAGAAGGTATCTGAGATCATTTTGTTTAATGCACAAATTTAATGGACAACTAAAACTTCAAGAGGTCAGATGACTTCTCTGAGGATCGCAGGGAAGGAACTGGCATAATTAAAGGGAACACAAAACTTTTATACAAATGCTTGTGTATAACAATAACTAGAAAGAATCAATACGTAAGCTGACAGTTATTATTTTTTTAAATTGTGTCCAACATTTCCTTTCCAACCTGATAATGGGGATGTATTTCTAGAAAAGAGGCTGTCCACCATGAAAACCACCTTCTGCTTCATGCCCCCTCTCCCACAGTGGTAAATTAGACAGACAATGGGCTGTGCCCACACACTGCACCTTAGCAGGAATTATCAGGGCAAGAAATTAGCACACGTTCTGTCCTCGCTTCCACCTGATGAAGGGAACTTTCACTCTTTTGCAAATATGAAATGACACTAAAACAATTTTGAAAGCATTTTTTAAAAACCTTAATGTACTCTAATACTCTAATAATTGAGTGTGCATTAGGAAGTAATTTTTAAAGAATTTATACTTACCAGCCTTAAGTCCCACACAGATGAAGTAAAGGAAATCAAAATCAAACATATAATTGCCAGTATTACAGGATTTAGATTGATAAATAAAGGAGATTCATTGACTCACAGAATATTAGAGTTGCTAGGAAATCTAAAAGATCTACTCACCCACCTCCTATCCATTGTATCATTTTAAAAAAACATAGCCAGAGAACTTAAGAGCTTTGTCCCAAGTCTCACATCATGTTAGGGCCACTGGACCTCAGGTCTCCTTCTAGTCCGCAATGGGAGAGGGAAGAAGCCACAAAGGAGAATGAAGAATCTAATAGCACCCTCGACTTTTCCATGTGCTAATTGAAAGACAAAGCAATTTTTGTTAATGTCGAGTTTAGTTGACTCATATTTTTTAAACTGGAAAGAGAAAAATCTTGGCCTATACAGTCACAGCAGATGATGTTTCTTTTGGGGAGGTAGATTTGGCAGATTATTATTTACTATCAAGTAAGCATTGTGTTACTTCTGGTACATTCCAGACGTACTAGTGTTGATGAATTACATTGCTGTGCTTGCGGCCACTGTCTAGCAATATCTGCAGTCAACAAGCTGGCTCACATAATAAGAGAAAGAAAAGTGGGGAAGAAGGGGAGACATACTATTAATCCTAAATCCTAAATGTGTCAAGAAATCTTCTGGGATTTATTAGGTTGGGAAGTTGCCTTAAGGATCCATTTAACATAATTTCAAAGATAAATGGAGCATGGAGAGCCATCCCTCAGAGATTGTTCTTCAATTGGATCAGCATAATTTGGTGATGGTCTCAAGACATTCAGCAAAATTTTTTAATGAATATAATTTTTGATGCAGAAGTAATATATGCCAAATGTTTTTTAACAAGAAAATGACTCAGAAAAATATTTAGAAAGAAAAAAAAATAACCCATAATCCACCATACCAAGATCACAACCACAGTTATAATTTTGATATATTTCCTTCCAGATGTTTTTCTGTATATGTATTTGTGAGTAAATTTTAAAACATTTACTTAAACATAAAATTAATACATAATCCTGTTTTGTACTTAACAGTAGAATCATAGAAATTTATTTTCATGTCAGCAAACACAGATTCACAAACTTTTTAATGTTGGACATGCCTCTGTAAATGGCTATTTAGATTGGAAACAGATTTTTATAAATCAAAAATGTTATCTGCTACATAACTGATTTATATTATTAGTAGATTGATAAGTGTTTCCTGCACAAAAATATCTCGAAGAGAAATAGCCAGATAGAAGAATATGTACCACTTAAATGTCTTCTGTTTCTGCAAAAAATTGTCCTCTAGAAAGGTTGTGCCAACTTATACTACCATCAGCAGTACGTGAGACTGTCAGGTTTGCTACTCCTTTGTCAAGAGCAAATATTAACAATTTTTAAAAATAGATATTTTTCATTTTAAAGGTGAGGAAATCATAGTTTTTATTTGTGCTTTTGTTCATTAGTGAGATTGAATATTTTACATATATTTATTAGCCATTGGAATTTTTTCCTTTGTAACTTGACTTTGCCCAATTTTCTATACGTGTTGATATTATACGTGTGAGAGCTTTTTTCACAATAAGATATTCACAGAAATTCTGATCGATACTAGGATAATGGCAGCTGGCTGAATCTAAATCTCTTCACACATCCTCCCCAAAATCACACGATCAAAAAGAACAAATAATGCACATATGTCCCAGGAGACAGAGAATGCTTCAAATTACTTTTCAGTAGAGAATAAACACTAAAATCCAAGAGATGCTACTACATTTCCTGCTGCCACTGCAGTGTGTAGAGAGCAGTGGGAAGGTAGACTTAAGACACTGCATGGGACATGGATAAAACAGACTAAGTCACTCCACAAAGAGAAAGTCCAACACTAACCTCTTACAGTAAAAACAAATCTGGAACTTGGTGGATGACAGCACCAGTGACAGAGAATTCAGCAAAACTTGAGGTGGCAGTCTTGAATAAGCATTACTTCTGGAAGAAAACAAAAGATTAATTGAGAGGGAGGAATTACTCTTCTGATATGTAGAAGTGAAGGAAAAGTAAATAAGAGGAGGAAATTAGGGTTCTGCATAAATAAAAGAGAATCACAAGACATGCCAACAGCTCCACTTCCCAACCACCATCACAACGTCATCCTTTGAAAAACTGCACTACACTATACTGACAGAAGAGGACGGTATAAATTAGGAACTGTCTATAAAATGCCTGAAAATAAGAGAAACCAGAACAAATCTAGTCAAAGCCAGTGTAATAAGAAAACAGAGGCCAGTCAGATGACTGAGTGGTTAAGTTCGTGTGCTCTGCTTCAGCAGCCCGGGATTCACTAGTTTGGATCCTGGACATGGACCTGCACACTGCTCATCAAGCCATGCTGAGGCAGCATCTTACAAAGAGGAAATAGAATGACCTACAACTAGGATATACAACTACGTGCTGGGGTTTTGGGGAGGGAAAAAAAAAAACAAAAGAGGAAGATTGGCAACAGATGTTAGCTCAGGGCCAATCTTCCTCACCAAAAAAAGAAAGAAAGAAAACAGAATATGCAAATCAAAACATTTCCTCTGATTAAAATCCTTCCAAAAAAACTATAAAGCAGAAGAAAATTGTGACACAATGCTCTCAATGGAACCAAATGTTCTCAAACATTTATTTGTAATTTAAAAAAGAAAACTACTATCCAAAATCTGAAAACTATGAACAGAAATATACAAAAAAGGGAAGAAATGGAGCAAGAGTTAATTGGTGAAAAAAAGTGAAGAAAAAGAGAAAATCCACTCAGAAATGGAAAATAAATTATGAGGTGCTCAAAAGAGAGCATTCTCAAATGAAGAAAGGCAGGAAAACAAAAAGGAGGATAAAAATAAGATAACGAGAGAAGTAAAAATGATCACAGAGGAAGTGATTGAAATAGAAGACTGGCAAATAAGATCCAACATACATATAATTGGAGCCCATTAAGAAGAAAAAATATTTTCTAGAAATAAGAGAAAATATAGACATATTGAAAGGGCTCACCATGTACTCGGGAAATTTCATTCAAAATGGTTAATTCTAAGAATATCTGCCCTTATTTTGAAAGAGGGTAAAGATGATTAACTCTACAGTTGTTAAGTATGGAGGGAGTGAAAAGGAGCTGGGGGACAGAGAGGAAGCTTCAGTGGAAAAGAGGCCAAGATGAAAGGGAGAACAGAAAAGGTAATACAGCTCCAGAGCACAAGACGACTTGGAAATACATCCAAGTATATCAGTAATCAAAAAACATGTAAATGAACTAAACACTCCATTAAAAAGAGATGGTCAAACATCAAAAATATTTAATACTATGCTATTTACATAACGTTTTTACATTATAAATTATTAGAAATGTTTTAAAAATTTGGCAAAATACCTGTATTGTTTTAAAAAACAATATAAAAAATCAATTTCATTTTTATTCAGCAGCAACAATCAATTAGAAAATGCAAATTTTAAAAAGCTACCATGCTCAATAGCAACAAAACACAAAAATATTGAGCATTCAGGGATAAATTTAACAAAAAATGTTTCTTTTTTTTTGAGGAAGATCAGCCCTGAGCTAACATCTGCTACCAATCCTCCTCTTTTTGCTGAGGAAGACTGACTCTGAGCTAACATCCATGCCCATCTTCATCTACTTTATATGTGGGATGCCTGCTACAGCATGGCTTGACAAGTGGGTATGTAGGTCCACGCCTGGGATCCAAACTGGCAAACCCCAGGCCACCAAAGCAGAGTGCACAAACAAAACCACTATGCCACCAGGCTGGCCCCATTAACAAAAGACATTTCTTTATAGACAAAACTCACAGAAAGACATCAAATGATTTGACAGATAAACCGTATATAATAGAGATTCCAATGTTTGCCAATTGTATTCATATTTTCAATGGAATACCAATCAAATTCTCAACATGGTTTTCCATGAAGCCTGAAAATCTGGTTTTAAATGTATATGGAAGAACAAAAAACCAAAAAAAAAAGCTAAGCCACACTTGAATGATAGCAAAGTAAATGGTCTTATATAATCAGATATCAAAACAATATAAAGTCATACTAATTAAGACAAAAGGATGCGGTGCAAGAATAGCTAAGTAGACCAATGAAACATCATTAAAATAGTGGAAATTCTATTTGTGTATAAGCGTGGCAGATCAGTAAAGGTGGACTATTATTGTCTATTTCTATAAGAAAAAATAAATTTGATTATTTGCCCCTCACAACTCCAAAATCTACTCCAAGTAAAGTCTTACATATAATTACATATAATTAGTCTTATAGAAACTATAAGACTTTTTTAAGATAATAAGGAAACATTCTTCTGACCTTCGGTAAGAGAAAGATTTCTTAAACAAAATATAAAGTGTATAAAGATGCGTAAGAAAACATAATAAATTTGACTATAATGAAATTAAAATTCATATTTCATTCAAAGATAACCACAAAAAGGGTGAAAAGATAAGCCACACACTGGGAGAAGATATGTGTAGCGCATATAACTGATGAAAGGCTAGTATCTTCACTATATGAAGAAGTCTTACAAAGTCAAGTCAATGGAAAAATGAGTCAAATACAGGAACAGGAAAAGGAAATCCAAATGCCTCATAAACCTTAAAAACCAAGAAAGAAGAATGGTAGAGGGAGAGAAAAAATGTCAACCTCATTAGGAATCGGGCAAAAGCAAATTAAAAATACAATGAAATACCATTCCACACACACACCAGATTAGCAAACATTTTTAAATTGACTAATACTAAGCAACCACATGGGAAAATAGTTCGGCATTACCTACTAAGGAAGAACACACACATTTCCATGATTCGGCAACTCCAAGAGAAATACTTGAACATACGCACCAAGAAACAACAATGTCCACAGCACCATTGTCTCAAATGGCAAAATATCCATCAACAATAGAAGAGATAAAGATTTTGTTGTCTATCAGACAATGGATTGCTATACGGTAGTGAAAAATGAAGGGACCGCAGCTACCTACATCAACATAGATGAATCTTGAATCAATGCTGAGCAAAATAAGCAAATAGAAGAATATATTCAGTATCCTTTCAACTTATTTAAAGCCCATAAAGAGGCAAAACTGAGAGATATATTGTTTAGGGATGCATAAGTAGGTGATAAAACAGTGAAGAAAAGAAGAAAATAATTAACACAGAGTGGAGGATGGTAGTTACCTCTCGGTGAGGAGAGTGGGAGATGTTTTTGGCAAGAGGCACATAGTAAGCTTTTAAGTTACTAGTAATATTCCATGTCTTTATCTAGATGTTGGGTACACGACTGTTTATTTTAAATTGTACATACATGCTATAAACACTTGTGTGTATGATATCTGCTGTAATTAAAAATCAAAAGGAAGGTAAGACATGAAACCATAAGGCTTCTAAAAGAAAATATAGGCAGCACACTCTTTGATATCAGTATTAAAAGGATCTTTTCAGACACCATGTCTTCTCAGACAAGGGAAACAATAGAAAGAATAAACAAATGAGACTTCATCAGACTAAAGAGGTTCTTCAAGGCAAGGGAAAAGAGGGTTGAAACAAAAAAACAACCCACTAATTGGGAAAAAATATTTGCAAGTCATATATCTGACAAAGGGCTAACCTCCGTAATATATAAAGAACTCACACAACTCAACAACAAAAAATCAAAGAACCTGATCAAAAAATGGGCAGAAGACAGGAACAGACATTTCTCTAAAGAAGATATACAGATGGCCAATAGGCACATGAAAAGATGTTCATCATTACTGATCATCAGGGAAATGCAAATCAAAACTACACTAAGATATCACCTTACACCCATTAGAATGGCAAAAATAACCAAAACAAAAAGTAACAAATGTTGGAAGGGTTGTGAAGAAAGAGGATCCCTCATACACTGCTGGTGGGAATGCAAACTGGTGCAGCCACTGTGAAAAACAGTATGGAGGTTTCTTAAAAAATTAAAAATAGAAATACCATATGACCCAGCCATCCCTCTACTGGGTATCTATCCAAAGAGCTTGAAGTCAGCAATTTCAAAAGTCCCATGCAACCCTATGTTCATTGCAGCATTATTTACAACAGTCAAGATGTAGGAGCAACCTAAGTTCCCATCAACTGATGACTGAATAAAGAAGACATGGTATATATACAATGGAATACTATGCAGCCATAAAAAAGAATAAAATTGTCCTATTCACAATGACATGGATGGACCTTGAGGGAATTATGTTAAGTGAAATAAGCCAGATAGAGAAGGACAATCTCTGTATGATTCCACTCATATGAGGAATTTAAACATGTAGACAAAGAGAACAGATTAGTGGCTACCAAGGGAAAGGAGGGGTGGTGGGTGGTGGGCACAAAGGGTGAAGGGGTGCACCTACAACACGACTGACAAATGATAATGTACAACTGAAATTTCACAAGATTGTAAACTATCATAAACTCAATAAAAATTAACAAAAAAAAAATCGAAAGGAAAGTACCGTAGTGGAAGCGTCATTTGAGGCTGCCTTCTGCTGGAATGTTAGCCAGATGAAATCTTGAAGAGTTTAAACTTGCATCTCTTGGAAATCAAAACCAAAGCAGGCAGGCTCTAAGCCTCAGATTTCAGACCAGCTGGATGGATGATTTTGCATGTGCTATCTGTGTTGGTTATTTAAGTGACAGATTTTCTCTATCTGCCATGAGAAATTCATTTATGAAGCCAGAAGGCACAAAGCTGCATTTGACTAATAAAGTGCTCTGTGTGTCTCATCTTCTTTTTATTTGCTACAGTTGCACGACTCCTGGGAGGACAACTTTCCACTAGCACCTGTGGGCACCAGCCCTAAGTATCTATTGGATTTTGGTAGAGGTTAATTTATATCAGACTCTAAACGAGGTGGGCCAATGTCTAATTCCCAGATCTGTGAGCAGGCTCCTGAGTAACTCCACCAAGCAGAAGAGTGAGTGTGTGTGTGTGCATGTGTGTGCTATCTATTACTACACAATAGACAGCTTATAGGTAGATTGTGGAGAAATAGGAAGATACATACATAAACAAATTGAAGAGAGAGAATCTTTGTTGGGATTTTTAACGTATATTTCCATGTCAAATCTAAATATATAACAGATTAACCAAAATCAATGTGATTTGTGTTCTCAGATCCAGCCATGCCTGAAGCAGGACTCTACCCAAGGACCATTCAGTTAGATGAGTGAAGAAAAAGTTTCTTATTTTCCTAAGGTATCTAAATGTTTTTAACTAAAAAGTCCTTACTATAGCATAGTGTCACTAAAGACCATTGCATGTAGTGTGACGTGGTGAAAGGTTTGTGGAATGCAACATAACAGCTTCCAAGGCTTGCAAGAGCCACAGAAATGACTGCATTTTGTGGCAGAGAAAATCAAATCTGCAGTGATGTGGGCGTTCAGCAGCTGGTGAGGGGGTGGCTGAAACGCACGTTTATTGAGGAAAGGACAGCCAGGTTTAACATCACACCTCCCAGCCCCTCAGTGAGAGAATTGTTTCAATATTTGCACACATAATATCTTCACTGCCAAATCAATAAAATGTGATTCTGATATGGAACTGTGTGGAGAATTTTCTGTTTCTCATGTATCCTTCTTTGAACTGGCTGGTGGCTCCACCCTGGAAATGAGAAACCCAAATAGAGAATGGGGGCCCTCCTCCTTCCCTCCATGTTTTCTGAAGAGAATAGAAAACAGCTCCACCTAAGGAATGAAAACTTAAAATGCCTCCGAAACAAGAGCTTGTGGAGATTGGGGAAGAGAGAAAAGGGAGAGGTATTAGGTTTGGCCAAGATTTTCAATTAATGTAATCCAGATGTTGGTCTAAAATGTAGAGAACATTATTTTGAAACCCCTGTTCTGTCATTGTGGAAAGTCCATGCTGCCCCCCAAATTTCTGTGAATTTCTAGGTTCCTTATGTTCTCAAGTTTCACCTGCAGAATTCCTCCCAGTTTTGAATCATCTTCTCATCTTCCAATCCAGATAGGGATATCGTGATTTTCACACCAAGCAAACAAGCAAACGCAACTGTGAGTGGGGTGGTCTGTAAGCACCAAATGCACATAGCTGACCCTTCAAGTCCTTCATCACTCCACCGAGTCGCTCCCCCTCCTCCCTACACTCACCCCAACTCCTCGGCCATGACCCCATCAGTTCAAGCATCTATCTCTTCTGTTGCCTTGTCTACATTAACCTGTACTTCTCCATATTTACCCCGAGCGTTTATCAAATGTTTTCCTACACAAAGCAACCAAGAAGAATTTGGGTTTCAAGTGTGAGGTTAATAAAGTTTGTCGCAATGATATGCAAAGAACCAAAGAGAGTGGAAGTGTCCCCAAAGGAGGGCATTTTCTCTGTGTCCCCAACCAGTGGCGTGTTTGAGGGAGAGGGAGAGGCTCAAGCGCAAGGTCCTTTGTTCTGGGGACTCAAGTCTGTGGAGAGTGCACCAAGGGAGGGCAAGAAGGGAAGGGTCCCAGGCAGGGAGCGCTGGAGCAGGGGACATGCTAGACACTCAGACATCCAAAGACAGGAAGAGCACCTGCCCTCACTTAGGGACTAAGAGTGATAACCAAGTTTCCGAGACTTTGTGAAACTCCCTGTCTCCCTAAGCAATGGTCTAGGCTTCTCGATTCTATTTTCTACTCATTAAATCTTTTTTCTAAAACATCATTTGGGGCTGATGGTGGAATAAAGGAGGAGGGACGGCTTAAGTTTACCCCAGGCTTAGATATACTTTTAAAAAGGCAGTATCTTTATCATCTCCAGTGGATCTCATCTTGCTCTCAAATTCATATGCCCAATGACGGCAAAAGAAAAAAAACTTACATTTGTCAATTAAAGCCATCTCAGCCTCTTTTTGTCTCATTCAGTCTTTAGTGAATTAAACATTCATTCAGTTCAAAGTTCAGACTCTCTAGCAAGGCTGATTATTTCTTCGCGAACGTCTTCCTTCATCTTCCTTCTCTTCAGGCTGTGTCCGTGCAGAAGTTACACAACTTTGTAGGGGGCTGGGGGGAAGGACCTCTTGGCTGTGCATCTCCTCCTTGAAGTGGAGTGGCTCATCTTGTGCCTGGAGGTGCAGCTGGTTCCACATGGTTCTTTGAGCACCAGCCTGGCACCCTTTGCTGAAGTCCTTGGTCCTTGTCTTGGACTCCAGTTGGAAGTCTTTGCCATTCATCATCTCCTAATCCTAGTCCTTCTGCTCTCAAGAATTTTGCATCTCACCAAGGCAGGCAAGAACGTCAAGGTCCCTTATATGTCTTTCTGTGCTATAGGACAAGGAAATCCAAGAGGCCTTGACTCACTGAGTGTCTTCCTAAACACCCCAAGCAGCCACTTCTAGCTGCAGTTGCTGCACTGACTGGAGAGTCTCACTGAGACCAAACAGGAGGAAGCAAATTCCTTCTGCTTCAGTTCCACCCTCAACCTATCAGGAGTTTTTCTCTCTTTTTGCTGCTCCTTCCTTCCCACCCCGTAACTCTGAGTTGAGGCACAGAGGAGTGAAGTGGTGGGTACAAGACAATTAGCTCAGGGGAGCTGAGGATTTGTTCGTTCAACATCTTTGTATTGAAAATTTCCTATATGCCAGACACTCTTCTAGGGTCTGGGGATACAGCAAACAAAGCTGCTTGAGTCCCTGTTTTCTTGGAATTCATGTTCTAGTCATGGTGGAGAATCCATAAGCCTATAGACACAAAATATATACCATAGTCAGTTTGGCATCAGTAACAAGAAGAAAAAGTGAAGCAGAAAAAGCTTTAGAGAGTGCCTGAGGTATAGTTCAGTCAGGGTCATCTCATATAATTAAACTGATGATTCCCCAGCCATTCCCTGGCAACTAGTTATAACATAGAGAGAACTACAGCCTCCTCAGATGCCCTCGTGTGTGCGTGTGCATGTGAGTGTGTGTTGGAGGGTGGGGGGTGAGGAGTGTTGAGGGCAAAGGAGATGTGAAGAGTGGAGACCTAAGAAACAGTTTTTTCTAGAGAAGAAAAATGATGAAGGGGTGACGCCCAGATTTTGCAGCATGTATACTTAGTATTCATCTCATGAAAAGAAAGAGGAAGAGAGGAGAGAAGGATGGATCTGAAGCTACCAACCCAGCTGAGTTGTTTAGAGAAAGGCAAAGAAGGAGCACAGGGAGCAGAGAGACTGGCACAGGTCCTCCCATGCCAGCTGTGGAGCTGCTCAACAGGCAGTGTTCTGGATGTGCAGGACCCAGCATCTTCAAGCAACACACATCCCAGAGGATGTGCCCTGAAAGAAAAATTCTTCCCAATCTCGATTAAAACTAGTGCCAGGCTGGCCACAGGGGAGGGCTTAGTCACCAGGGACAGGTAGTGCTAGGCCAACCAAGGAGAGACATGATTGTTCCAAAGATTTCTCCTCCCAAAAACCCAGTATGGGACAAAGCCAAGTGTCCCAAAATGCCTAAAAGAGGCAAAAGGACCAGGAAATGTTAAATACTGGAAATGATCTCAGAAACCATCCAGCCTAAACACCACATCTCAAACGTATTTTTCTGGGAGCACAAAGGAGAGAGAAGAGAGAAAGTTAGTCTTGGGAAGATGAAAAAAGAGGAGGCATTGGTACTCAGTCTTGAAGGATGCATAGGGGTTTACCAGATGAGCAAGGAGGAGATAGGCAGGTGACCCAATAACGTGATATCAATATCACAATACAATAACAACATCAAGGGAGTATCTCCCTGGGTCTGCTCACCCCAGCCTAGTCCATTAGCCTATTCTGGTAGTGTCGAGGGAGGTCTCACGGTTCCCCCATACTCGTCTTTTGGCTCTGCAGTGGGCATCCCTGCTGTGCTGCATGAACAGGACAACACACAGAGAAAAGGACATCACAACATTTATCAACAATGTTAGGTAATAGAACCAGACTGGCCGTTCCATGACGAAACTCCAAGTGACCGGGGATAAAGTCAGAGAGAGAAATCACCTGGCTTCTCCAGCCTTAGTAAAGGTGCCCCCATTCCAGGCCCCCGTATGTCAGCTCACTGCAGAGGTCGTGGATACAAGTTTCTCCACCACCTCTTAGCTCTTCTCTCCAGGCCAGGGAGGAGCACTGTCAACACAGGTGCCATTTCCCAGTGACCACAGAATTTGCAAGTGCAAAGCTTTTAAAGAGAAAGCACCAAAAGAGGTAGGACTAGAAGTCTGCAGACATGGGTTCTAGAAACAACTCTATTCCAACTGACTGGGTGACTTTAAACAACTCCCACACCCACTCTGCACCTGCGAATTGAAGGGGTTAGTCAATCATCTCTGAAGCCTCTCCTGGCATGATTTCATGTTTCTACCACAAAAATTCTAAAAATACTAACATTTTTGCCTGTCACCATCTATTGAACTTTGGATTTAACTACCATTTAATTCTTATTATTTTGTGAGATTCCAGGCCACTGGAATGTCATAGGAACATGTAAGCATCTGAAATGATTGGCCCCTTTTATTCCTTTTTACCAACTCTTAGGACAAACAAAATCCATAGCAACACAGGCATTCAAAATAGTTTTGACTTTCCATCAGAAAATATTCTAATTATAAGCACATAGTGTAAGTACAATGCTTTTCCCACGTGGTCCTTACTTGGAGCACTTGCCATAATTTAAGCTGGCAAGGTACTTTGAAAATATATATGTTGGAATTTGACTCAGAACAACTGTCTTTCCGGGTTTCCACTGACTGCAAAGGGAGTGACCTGGTGAGATGGACGTGTTTTGGGTGTTCTCTAGGTGCTTTTACGAGTGTTTTTTCTCTTTGATGATTTAAACCATATGTTGAGATATTTATAGAATTACTTTATCAGGAATCCTCCAGTTTGAAAGTAATACCAAGGCAGAGCCCACAAGTTTGTGCAAGATGTGAATGCACACACACACACACACACACACACGGTGAGGTATAAATCATCCTTTGGCCTCCAGCAGCTGGACTGCCGTCTTGATAAATAGGATCTGTCACATTAATTTAATCCTGAATTGCTCCGAAACATAGTTTTGGTGCAAATATAAATTCTGTAGAGTAACAAATGTGTTAAGCCTTTAACAAATGGATGTTTAATGACTGAAAAAAAACAAATAATGAAAAACAAAAATGACAGGATTTGATAAATTTATCCTGTAAGTTTGCAAAGCTTGTAAAATATTTAGAGGAAGTGACATCACACAATACTTCTAATAATGCCCTTGAAAAGCAATTCTGTGATAGATTCTGCCAAGGCCCTGATGGAGATCTTGCTACTGAATAAATTCAAAATATTCAATGACTCCAAGACCTGCAAGGCATACTTACCTAATGATGCCTCATTAATAACTGTTACGTACTTTAACATATGTGTCTGAGGTGGCGATATGTTTCTCTCTTCTGTCAATTCTGCTCGACGAATACTAAGTTCGAAAATGCTGTCTTGAGAAGGATCTGAGGCTGCATCTGGGATGAGAGTCCTGACTGATTGTTGATGTCTGCAGTGGGAGAGGGAGGCAGGAGTGGCCACATCTGTTCTGCACATCTTCACACATCTCCAGATGTCCATGTCCTGAACCACTATGCCTGGTGCCACAGCACAGTCTTCCTCTCACACAGTTTTCATCATGTCACTGTCCCCTTCCGGAATTTAAAATAGCTCCAGATTGCACTTCAGATCAACTATAAGCACTATTTAAATTTTTATATCACTTGACTCCATTTTTTTTTTTGAGGAAGATTAGCCCTGAGCTAACATCTGCTGCCAAGCCTCCTCTTTTTGCAGAGGAAGACTGGCCCTGAGCTAACATTCGTGCCCATCTTCCTCTGCTTTATATGTGGGATGCCTACCACAGCATGGCTTGCCAAGCAGTGCCATGTCCGCACCCGGGATCCAAACCAGGGAACCCTGGGCTGCCAAAGAGAAATGTGCGAACTTAACCGTTGTGCCAGCAGGCTGGCCCCACTTCATTCCATTTCTAACTGCCCTACCCCTCCCTTTTCCACCTTCACAGTTAGGTCCTCAATTTCTTTTCTATTTCTCCTTGCAAAATAAACCCTCCATGTGAGTCACTCGATCGCCTCCTTGTTTCTCCATCGTCTTCAAGTATCCCCACCTCCCTGCCTTTACTCATGCCATCCCTTCACCTCCGTCTGCCTGCCTGCTTCTCTGGGCCAGTCCCCTCTTCAAAGACTCAGGTTTAACATCCAAAACTGTTTGTACCAGGCAAATTTCTGATTCCTATTTTTAGCCCCATTTCCTCAATCCTATGGTATATATTTCATACTGAATCATCATATTCTTATTCTTATGCTAATTTATAACCATTCTCTGATTATTTCAAGAGGGTTTTTCCCTCTTTTCAGTTAAAGTGTATGTACCATAAAGACAGGTACCATATCTTCTCATTTTCCACACCCCGCAACTAATGCTTCTTACCTGAATAAATGTCATGTCTTCTTTTTGCTGTTATGATATACCAAAAAGAGTCACACATTATTTTAAAATATTGTATTTTTTACTGTGCATTTTATGGAAAACAAGTAAATAATAAAGGATAATAACATTTTCTCTGTGCTTTCTACGCCCAGGCACAGGGCCTTAGTTGCATTATCTCATTCAATGCTGATAACAACCCTATGAGGAAGATAGGACTATTAATCAACTTTTTCCAGGTGAGGAAATTAAGGTTCAAAGAGAGTAAGAGACATGTCCAAGGTCACACAGCTAATAAGTCTTTCTATTGTCCGTCACTGTCTCCCCTTCGACAAAGTTCAAAGAAGGTAAATGCCTTTTATTACAGAGAACAAAATTAGTCCAACTGGAGAGGTCCAGGATGTTAAAAGATGCAAATACTTTGGAATCCTCAGTTGACTAAGAACCTTCTTTTTTATATAAACAAGAGAAGAAAATACGTCACTTTATTGTAATCTCAACAGAGAAAAGCTAATGCTATCGAGTGGACATTGCAAAAATCAGGCGTCTGCTCTTTTCCATAGGCAGAAGCACGCAGGATGAATTTGTTCCATCCACTCACTTCTCATGTTGATATCACTCTTCTCAACTCCCAGGTAAACAATCCTTTTGGTTTTTACTTCCTTTTCTTTGCCTTTCTTATGCTCTCATCCAAAACAAAAACAGCCAAGAAATGAATAGGAATAACACATGTAGAAGAAGCAGGGCTTATATTACTTCCTGTTGATGAAAAGTAAAAAGCCTCCCATACTGCATGATTTTATTTCTGTAAGATTTATTTTGGAAAAGGAAAACCTATAGAAAGAGAGATCCAATCCGTAATTGCCAGGGGCTGGGGGAGGAGGAGAAGGTTGAGTATAACGGGGCATGAGAGGACTTCTAGGATGATGCTAGTGTTCTGATTCACTGCGGTGCTGGTGGCTACACAACGGTTCATTCGACAAGACTCACTGAACTAAATAGCTGAAAATGATGAACTTGGGGCCGGGCCAGTGACACAGCAGTGAAGTGCGCACGTTCCGCTTCGGCGGCCCGGGGTTCGCCAGTTCAGATCCAGGGTGTGGACATGGCACCGCTTGGCAAGCCATGCTGTGGTAGGCGTCCCACATATAAAGTGGAGGAAGACGGGCACGGATGTTAGCTCAGGGCCAGTCTTCCTCAGCAAAAAGAGGAGGATTGGTAGCAGATGTTAGCTCAGGGGTAATCTTCCTCAAAAAAAAAAGAAAAAGGTTAACTTCACTATGTAATTAGACCTCACTGAAGCTAGTTTAAAAATAAAATAAAATAAAAAGCCTTGAATAATTTGAAACTAAATCTGACGGTAGCAAGAGAATATAGATCTTGCCTGCATGTGGTTATACATAACTTGCCTATTATAATATGTCCGTAAGTTCAGATAGTAATCTAGTATATGGTAATCAGGTTTTTTCCTCAAAGAATTTAAGAGTAGCAAGAGCATTTCCGCTAGACTGACACAAGCTTTTGTGGAATTGATAGAATTCCCTCGAAGAAGGCAGGATCACACAGCCTGAACCTTTTTCCCTCCAGTGAAACCGTAGTTGGAATGTCAGCAAAACATTGGTGAGACAGACCCTTCTTAGGGAGGTTGCCTCTGCCAACACCTTTTCCAGTTGCAGTCTTTTTAATTAACAAGAGAGATGAGTTCTCTCAACCTAGACTTCTAAGTCCCAGAAGATGATGCATTCAGGAATCCTTCAAACCTCCCTAAAACAGTACAAATGAAGAAACCATTTAAAATCATTAAACTTCTGATGTCAAAATAAGGAAATGAAAGATCAAATGTCGCAAACTACCATTAGTCCACTACCTATCAGAAACAAATTATTTTAACTTTGTTTGTTAACATTATAATACTACAATATTACAGTTTCCAATGACTATATTACCCAGAATGTTCCAGAAGAGAAAAAGACTAAACCTTTCATTTCCTTCACTTCCAGTGAGATTTAAAAAATTGCCTGTTAAAAATGTGCACATTATTAATAATAATAAAAACTCACTATGAATTTTATGAAAATACAGTTAACTTCTCCCAGTATATTTTGAGGCAAATCCCTTCTGTGGATTTTCATTATCCTTTTTGTGATCTTAATCATAATATTTATGTGCTTAGTCACTATAAAACTGTGAGAGTTACATTAAACTATCTAAATTTTATGGTAAGAAATTTTAAATGTTTCAGGCTATAAATTGATTTTGAAGAACAGAAAGAAACTGTGATCATTACCTAATTAAAGTAACTCCTTGCCAAGTGCAGAATAGTCTGACATTGTAAACGTGTTTCTTTGGTTTTGGGGTTTTTTTAAATGAGCTTTGTTTTTTTCATTATTACTCCACATATAAGAGAGATCGTATGCTATTTGTCTTTTCTCTGTCTAACTTATTTCACTTAGAATAATGCCCTCGAGGTCCATCCATGTTGTTGCAAATAGCAAGATTTCATTCTTTTTATGGCTGAATAGTATTCCGTTAGATATATATATGCCACATCTTTATCCATTCATCCATTGATGGACACTTACGTTGTTTCCATATCTTGGCTACCGTAAATAATGCTGCAATGAACATGGGGGTACATGCACCGTTTCTCATTAGTGTTTTTGTTTTCTTCAGGTAAATACCCAGAAGTGGAATTCCTGAATTATGTGGTAGCTATATTTTTAATTTTTAGAGGAACCTCCATACTGTTTCCCACAGTGGCTACACCAATTTACATTCCCACCAACAGTGCATGTGGTTTCTCTTTTCTCTACATCCTCACCAACACTTGTTATTTCTAGTCTTTTTGGTAGCCATTATAACAGGTGTGAGGTGGTATCTCATTGTGTTTTTGATTTTAATTTCCCTGATGATCAATGATGTAGAGCATCTTTTCATGTACCTATTGGCCATCTGTGTGTCTTCTTAGGGAAAATGTCCATTCAGATCTTCTGCCCAGTTTTTAATCGGATTGTTTGGTTTTTTGCTATTGAGTTGGATGAGTTCTTTATATATTTTGGATGTTAATCCCTTATCAGCTATATGATCTGCAAATAGTCTCTCCCATTCAGTAGGTAGCTTTTTCATCTTGTTACTGTTTCCTTTGCTGGGCAGAAGCTTTTTAGTTTGATGTAGTCCCACTTGTTGATTTTTGCTTTTGTTGCTTTGCTTTTGGCGTCAGATTTAAAAAAAAAATCATCACCGAGACCTATGTCCGAGAGCTTACTGTGTTTTCTTCTAGGAGTTTTATGGTTTCTGGTCTTATGTCCAAATCTTTAATCCATCTTGAGTTAATTTTTATGCATAGTGTAAGGTAGTGGTCCAGTTTCATTCTTTTGCATGTGACTGTCCAATTTTCCCAACACCATTTATTGAAGAGACTATCCTTTCCCCGTTGTTTATTCTTGGCTCCTTTGTCATAATTTAATCATCCATAAATGTGTGGGTTTATTTCTAGGCTCTCTACTCTGTTCTATCGATCTATGTGTCTGTTTTTATGCCAATATCATACTATTTTAATTACTGTAGCTTTGTAATGTAGCTTGAAATCAGGAAGCATGATGTCACCAGCTTTGTTCTTCTTTCTCAAGATTGCTTTGGCTATTTGGGGTCTTTTATGGTTCCATACAAATTTTGGGATTGCTTGTTCTATTTCTGTGAAAAATGTCATTGGAATTTTGATAGGGATTGCATTGAATCTTTATACTGGTTTGGGTAATACAGACATTTTTTACAGTATTGATTCTTCCAATCCATGAGCATGAAATCTCTTTCCATTCATTTGTGTCTTCTTCTTAATAATTTCTTTCATTAATATCTTATAGTTTTCATTATACAAGTCTTTCACTTACTTGGTTAAATTTATTCCTAGGTATTTTATTCTTTTTGATGCAATTATAAATTGAATTGTTTTCTTAATTTCCCTAAGCAAATGGGATAACTAGTGAGAAGATTGAATCAGTAATCAAAAACCTCTCAACAAACAAAATTGTGGTACCAGACAGCTTCACTGGTGAATTCTACCAAATATTCAAAAAATTAATACCAATCCTTCTCAAACTCTTCCAAAAAATGGAAACTATCTAAATTTTATGGTAAAAAATGTTGTGTTTCAGGTCATAAATAGATTCTGAAGAACAGAAGGAAACTGTGATCATTACCTAATTAAAGTAGCTCTCTGCCAATGCAGAATGATCTGACTTTGTAAATGTGTTTTTAATTCTCCTATTTCAACAGAAAATAAAATATAAATAAAAAAATACAACTACTTAATGGCCTTATGCCTTCACTTCTAAACTAGGTTGTTTTTTAAGTAACAAAAGAAGCAGGTAAGAGGACTGGCCCATAGATTTAAATGTCATTTGTGTATAACAATGAGGATAAAAATCTAAAATTGTTTTCAAATTGTGATATCAGTCAATAGTCACCCTATTTGCCTCTCCTCAAAATTCTGTAAAAATTCTTTAATAACAATTAGCTTCAGATTATGTTAGATCTTACAAAGACAGTGTTCTTCCTAGAAAGAGACAGTTCAATAAAGGAATATAGCAATTGAGGTTAAAACACATCCACAGATGTTAAAATATCAGTCTTCTCAAAGGACACGTTCTGAAAATTGATGGGCTGAGCAAAAGGAAAGAACTTAGAATCTTCTTCAGATTCTGAGTCTTGTTAATAGGTGCTGTTTTCTAAAATGTTTCGTTACACCGCTTTCAATGCAAATCTTTGGAATCAATATGGTATTTTTGATACTATGCTTCACTATTGGGCAAATAACTATGGGGAAATATTTTTTAAACTCTTTGAGCCTTATCTATGAAACGGAGTCACTGGGTATCCCATAAGGTTGTTGTGAAGAGTAAATAAAATAACACATGAAGCTCTTAGAACAGTGCCTAGTATACAGTGAACACTCTGCAAGTGTCAGCGATTATTGCTGTTGTTATTGCTGCTCTTGCAATAGTAGCTATAATGCTTGGAGCACTACTATTTTCCAGATATTGACATGCTTTAATTTTCTTTATCTCTTCAAAGTGGTATGGCTTCTCCACTTTACAGATGGGAAAACTGAGTTTAAGTAAATTGTCCAAGGACACATCAATCTAGACAAAGCCTGGATTCATACCAAGATCTATCCAACATTGCAGCATGACCCTTTGTCCTTCATCTTCACACATTTAAGAGAACATAAAGATGTTCTCTACTCAAAATAGTACAATGAAGCATAACCTATGAAAAAGGCAACATCTAAAATCTTAGAACACCATCCTTAATGCGCACTAAGAGCATTCATATTTATTCTCTCATGAGTCAGATAATTAATCTTGAAACATCCCAAATAAAGCACATTCCATGTGCTGGCCTCAGTGAATGCTTAGGTGAATTTTTGAAGTTTTGTAGGTGAAGTAAATGTTCAATCCTAGCTAAAAATGTGCTCTAGTCAATTAGCAGAATAATTAACCAGAATCATTGTAGCTTAGTAGCCTCGTAAGCAACTGGTCAGAGGCAAAGTGTTCTATTCTCAAGAGGAGACTAAGGTTCCCTTAATTGTTTCTCCATCTGTGATGCAGCAGTTTACCATTAACTTTTCCTATAAGGCCATCAAGAAGAATACAAACTCACTGCTTATAACCTACACTTGCTGTTCTCACATTTATTTTCTATACCACACCGAGAGCATGGTTTACATTTTTCTTGAGTTATTATTTTTGTTTACATAACAAATTTTTTCAGTGAGGGTGACAATAGGCAGACTATCACATTCTTTTTCCTTCAGTTAGATCATAGAGCACATTTTTCAAGTGCAATTGAAGTTAACCAAATTCTAAATAGAAGATGGTTCTTATCACCACATCACCAAGTTCATGACTATTAATCTGCATAGACAGGCCTATTAAAGGCACAGAAACTATTTAAACCAATGGGAATTGACCAATAAAGCATAAAATACGACAGAGAAGAAGAGTTATAATGTGTTATGATGGACCCATTGGACAAGTCTCAAAAGACACAAAAACATGGGGTCAAACCAATCAGCACTGACCAAAACGATTGGAATTTTTGTTCCCACTGGCCGATATACCCAACAAGATTTTTCAAAAAGAATAAAACAGCATTGTGTATAGTAAAAACAGCTTGTCTCCAGGATAATTTCTCATTCTCAATTGTTTGAGTTTTCCAGGTCAAACCAATTGAAAAAGAAAGTCCTTAAATGGCTATAATTCAAGAGCAATAACATGGTTATTTAATTCATGGTTTGTAGTCTAATAGTTCAAAATAGGAAGGATAAGCAACCATACTTCCCATCTAAAATGTTGGGGGAGGGAGTGCGGGGGGAGCTGACATCTGCACTACCAGTGCCACCATGGCCAGGTATCATCATGGGATGAAATGTGGACATTGCCAGTTAGCATACAGTGTTACAAGGTGCAAATTCCTGAATGTAGTCAATGTGGAAAGCTGGGCTTAAATCTGACATGTTAGCATGTAGTTGGTGTATCTCCAATCTCCATAGTTTCTTACCCTGACGTCTTTCATTACACTCATTAAGAAAGAGGAGGAGAGTACATATGGTCACCAGATTCATTTTTGTTTCTGAAAGAAAGCCGTATTCCCTAATTACCCCTTACCCATCTTATTGCTCCAATTATTACTGAAACTTTGAAATAATTCTTATTTGACATAAGCTTTTTAATCAAGAATAAACAAGACCACACACCCTCTTGATTGATGCATTAAAAACCATATGTCTATTATGATAAATACCCTCATGGGAAAAAAAAGTTTTAGTGAAAAGCCAAAAGCCAAACTAAGTGAGGGAATCAGACTCACCTCTTGCCCATTTATCACCTGGTCTAAGGTTGCCCTGCTTCAGGATATTGAGCCCTTAATGTGTTGAATTGGGTGTTAGTGTGTGTGCTTTCTGTCAGAGTATTTCAGTTTGGTCTAGAAGGTTCAGAGTATGATTCTGATCTCAACTTTGCCACACTCCAAGAGTGACAATCACAGAACCAAGAAGGAGAGAAATTGAGTTGTGACATAAAACTTAGAAAAATTAGGACCTGACAAGCAAGTCTGCAGCTAGATATTATCCATGTTTTTAATTTTCCCATCTGAAATTTTCCAAGCTTAGCTAGATGGTATCACAGAGGAGTTGGATAAAAATAAAATTCTAGATATCGAATAGAGAATTTCGATACCTGACGTTAAATAATCAACAAGTGAAATATGTGCAAAATATTAGGAATGTAGACATCTCTTGGGAACAGTTCACTCATATAATATGTGCAAAAGCATATAGTGTGCAAAAGCATATAAGAGAGAGCAATATGAGATCCAAAGGCACAGAATAATGACACAGAAGAACCTGAAATACAAGATGCAAAAAGGAAGAAAGAAAGATAAAAAGAAACAAAAGAAAAAAGATAATATTAGAATACAGAAAAATCACAGGACTGAAAGGGGAATGACTAAAGATACAAAAGAAAATAAAGATCAATCAATAAGTTGAAAACAATATTTTATTTCGTGAATCTAACAAGGTTGCAAAGTTTTCAGCAGAGTTTTGGTTGAAGATTGGTGTTTTGTTTTGTTTTTTACTTCTGATATTATCAAAGATTGAATAAATTCAAGACTTCTAGGCTGAGAAACTGAACATTAAAGAGACCACCAATTGGCTGCAGAAATCAAATTGTGAGAGAGCCATTTAGAGGGGAAAAAGAGCTGTAGCACCTCAAAGTGACATGACTGGCAGCAGTGGGGAATGTGTAATTGTACCATGTCAGAGGTGGAGGCATAAATCCTCACAGAGAGGATTTTTGCAGCCATGAGAATTAATAAGTACACCAAATATCATCCATACTCAATAAACATTTGTTAGAACAAACTGAATGAAAAGGAGTGGGTGAAATACAAGATCCAGGAGCTAAGAACAGAGTGTTCAAAGGTGCCCTCAGCTGTGAAAATAAGTCAACCAAACAGAGCTAGAAACAATTACAAAATCAGAAGGAGGCAAAAAGTCAAGACAAGGTGTCAAGCATGCCAAAATTACAGAATATTTAAAGGGAGACATGGTCACAGTGTCAAAAGAAAAGAAGCAATATAAGGGAACTGAGTGGTAACTGTTGGGGGAAACAGTGATTCAAAATGTTCTCTGTAAGGAATACAATCCTTAAAATTTTCTGAAAACTCTGTGGTTAAGAGTTATAAGCTGAAGCAATTTATGATAACAACGATCAAGAACAACTATTCAGATAAAGCTAAAGCCAATTTCAGCTAAGAAAAAAATTAAAGCTATTGAGAAAAGGACAACAGAAAAAAAGGAAAGAAAAAGATTCTAATGGGAGAAAACATCATTTGTACTTTGATAAACTTCATGACATTACACTGCTGCATAACATTTATTCTATTTCTTCTGCTTTCTTATAATTAAATAAACGAGTGTTTCTCCAAACTTCAGGGAGATTAAGACCTTCCTAGTGAATATTTAGAAATAGTTTTACAAAATACCAGGAGTCTTAACTTGGGATTCTTGAGTGTTGCACTTCAGAAGGTCTGTGACACGTTTACACTGCATTCCATCCCTCCTGTTCATACGTGGAAGAGGATCCATGGTTACCCTCAGATTCTAAGAGGATTTAATAGCCTATAAAAGGTAAGAACCGCTTTTCTAGAGAAAGTAGTACTTCAACCACAAGGGGAAATGTTTCAAGGTGTTTTGATGGCAAGCTGGGTTTACCACTTTCCCTTCCATCTCTATGGAATTAATGCTCTTCTCTTGGGCTATCTCTGTGCTTTGAGTCTCACCTCCCCTCTGGTTCTTTTGGCTCCGTTGCCCCACAAATATTGTTCTTCCTAGGATTCCATGTCCAGTGCCTTTCTCTTCCTATTTTTTTTTTTTTTTGGTGATAACAGATCTTTTTTTAAATTTCAGGTGTACATCAGTGCATTTCAATTTCTGTGTAGATTGCATCATGTTTTCCACCCAAAGACTAATTACCACCCATCACCACACACGTGCCTAATCACCCCTTCCACCCTCCTCCCTCCCCGCTTCCCCTCTGGGAACCACCAATCCAATCTCTGTCTCTAAGTGTTTGTGTGTTGTTGTTTTAATCTTCTATTTATGAGCAAGAGCATACGGTATTTGACTTTCACCCTCTGACTTATTTCCCTGAGCATAACACCCTCAAGGTCCCTCCATGTTGTCACAAATGGCAAGATCTCATCGTTTTTATGGCTGGGTAATAGTCCATCGTGTGTATACACCATATCTTTATCCATTCGCCCCGTGATGGGCACCTAGGTTGCTTCCAAGGCTTGGCTATTGTGAATAATGCTGCAATGAACATAGCGGCACATATATCTTTACACATTCGTGTTTTCATGTTCTTTGGATAAATACCCAGCAGTGGAATAGCTGGATCCTGTGGTGGTTCTATCCTTAATTTTTTGAGGAATCTCCATACTGCTTTCTATAGTGGCTGCACTCCTACCAGCACTGTAGGAGCGTTCCCTTTTCTCCACATCCTCTGCAACACTTGTTATTTCCTCTGTTGCTAATTACAGCCATTCTGACGGGCATGAGGTGATATCTCATTGTAGTTTTGATTTGCATTTCCCTGATAATTAGTGATGTTGAGCATCTTTTCATGTGCCTGTTGGCCGTCTGTACATCTTCTTTGGAGAAATGCCTGTTCAGATCCTTTGCCCATTTTTTTAATTGGGTTGTTGGTTTTATTGGTTCTTGAGGTGGACGAGTTCTTTATATATTTTGGATACTAACCCCTTATCAGATATATAGTTTGCAAGTATCTTCTCCCAATTGTTAGTCTGTCTTTTCGTTTTGTTGACAGTTTCCTTTGCTGTGCAGAAGCTTTTTAGTTTGATGTAGTCCCATTTGTTTATTTTTTCTATTGTTTCCTTTGCCCGGTCAGACATGGTACTTGAAAATATGCTGCTAAGACCAATGTCAAAGAGCGTACTGCCTATGGCAGTTTTCTTCCAGAAGTTTCATGGTTTCAGGTCTTACATTCAAGTCTTTAGTCCATTTTGAGTTAATTTTTGTGTATGGTGCAAGATAATGGTCTACCTTCGTTCTTTTGCATGTGGCTGTCCAGTTTTCCCAACACCGTTTATTGAAGAGACCTTCCTTTCTCCATTGTATGTTCTTGGCTCCCTCGTCGAAAATTAGCTTTCCATAAATGTGTGGGGTGATTTCTGGGCTCTCAGTTCTGTTCCATTGATCTGTGTGTCCGTTTTTGTGTCAGTACCATGCTGTTTTGATTGCTATTGCTTTGTAGTCTATTTTGAGATCAGGGAGTGTGATACCTCCAGCTGTGTTCTTTTTTCTCAAGATTCCTTTGGCTATTTGGGGTCTTTTAATTGTCCCATATAAATGTTAGGATCCTTTGTTCTATTTCTATGAAAAATGTCGTTGGAATTTTGATAGGGGTTGCATTGAATCTGTAGACTGCTTTAGGAAGTATGGACATTTTAACTATGTTAATTCTTCCAATCCAAGAGCACAGAATATCTTTCCATTTCTCTGTGTCTTCTTCAATTCCTGTCAGCAATGTTTTATAGTTTGCAATGTACAGGTCTTTCACTTCTTTGCTTAAATTCATTCCTAGGTATTTTATTCTTTTTGTTGCAATGGTAAACGAGAGCGTATTCTTAATTTCTCTTTCTGCTGCTTCATTGTTGGTGTGTAGAAACACAGCTGATTTTTTTATGTTGATTTTGTAATGCTGCAACTCTGCTGTATTCATTTATTATTTGTAAGAGTTTTTTCGTGGAGTCTTTAGGGGTTTTCTGTAGAAAATCATGTCGCCTGAAAAGAGTGACAGTTTCACTTCTTCCTTTCCAATTTGGATCCCTTTTATTTCTCTTTCTTGCCTGATTGTTCTGGCTGGGACTTCCAACACTATGTTAAATAAGAGTGGTGAAAGTGGGCATCCTTGTCTGGTTTCTGCTCTTAGAGGGATGGCTTTCAGTTTTTCTCCACTGAGAATGATATTAGCCATGGGTTTTTGATATATGGCCTTTGTTATGTTGAGGTACTTTCCTTCTATACCCATTTTGTTCAGAGTTTTTATCATAAGAGGATGCTCTGTCTTGTAAAACGCTTTCTCTGCATCTATTGAGATGATCGTGTGATTTTTATTCTTCATTTTGTTGATGTGGTGTATCACATTGATTGATTTGTGGATGTTGAACCATCCCTGCATCCCTGGAATAAACCCCACTTGATCATGATGTGTGATCTTTTTATTGTCTTGTTCTATTCGATTTGCTAGTATTTTGTTGAGGACTTTTGCATTGACGTTCATCAGTGATATTGGCCTGTAATTTTCTTTTTTGTGTTGTCCTTGTCTGGTTTTGGTATCAGGGTGATGTTGCCTTTGTAGAATGAGTTAGGAAGGTTTCCCTCCTCTTCGATTTTTTGGAAGAGTTTGAGAAGGATAGGTATTAAGTCTTCTTTGAATGTCTGGTCCTGGAGGTTTATTTTTTGGGAGGTTTTTGCTTACTGTTTCAAAATCCCTACTGGTGAGCGGTCAATTCAGATTCTCTATTTCTTCTTGATTGCGTTGTGGAAGGTTGTATGATTCTAAGAATTTATCCGTTTCTTCTCGGTTATCCCATTGTTGGTGTATGGCTTTCTCTTATAATATTTTGTGTTTCTGAGGTGTCCGTTTTAATTTCTCCTCTTTCATTTCTGATTTGATTTATTTGAGACTTCTCTCTTTTTTTCTTGGTGAGTCCACCTAAGGTTTTTCAAGTTTTGTTTATCTTTTCAAAGAACCAGCTTAGTTTCATTGATTTTTTCTTTTTTCTTTTTTTTTAGACTCTATTTCATTTATGTCTGCTCTGATTTTTATTATTTCCTTCCTTCTACTGATTTTGGGCTTTGTTTGTTCTTCTTTTTCCAGTTCCTTTAGGTGCACTGTTAGAGTGTTTATTTGAGGTTTTTCTTGTTTGTTGAGGTAGGCCTGTATTGCTGTAAACTTCCCTCTTAGAACTGCTTTTGCCGTATCCCATAGATTTTGGCATGTTGTATTTTCATTTTCACTTGCCTCCAGGTATTTTTTGATTTCTCCTTTGATCTCTTCATTGACCCAATTGTTGTTCAGTAGCATTTTGTTTAATCTCCACATATTTGTGGCTTTTCTGATTTTCTTCCTCTAGTTGATTTCCAGTTTCATACCATTGTGGTCAGAAAAGATGCCTGGCATTATTTCAATCTTCTTAAATTTATTGAGACTTGTTTTGTGGCCTAATATGTGACCTATCCTGGCAAATGTTCCATGTGCGTTTGAAAAGAATGTGTATCCTGAGGTTTTAGGATGGAATGTTCTGTATACATCTACTAAGTCCAACTGACCTAATGTGTCACTTGAGGCCAATGTTTCCTTACTGATCTTCTGTTTGGATGATCTATCCATTGGTGTCAGTGGAGTGTTAAAGTCCCCTACCATCATTGCGTTGCTGTCTATTTCTCCTTCATGTCTGTTGATAATTGCTTTACACAGTTAGGTGCTCCTCTGTTGGGTGTGTAGATATTTACAGGTGTTACGTCCTCTTGTTGCATTGTTCCCTTTATCATTACGTAGTGTCCTTCTTTGTCTCCTGTTACACTTTTTGTTTTAAAGCCTATTTTGTCTGATAAGGTATTGCTACCCCAGCTTTCTTTTCGTTGCCATTCGCATGGAGTATCTTTTTCCATCCCCTCACTTTCAGTTTGTGAGTGTCTTTAGGTCCGAAGTGTGTCTCTTGTTTGTGGCATATATCAGGGTCTTGTATTTTATCCAATCAGCCACCCTATGCCTTTTGATTGGAGCACTTAGTCCATTGACATTTAAAGTAGCTATTGATAAGAATGTACTTATCGTCATTTTGTTACCTTTTTTCTGGGTACTTTAGTAGTTCTTCTCTATTCCTTTCTTCTTCTCTTGCTCTCTTCCCTTGTGGTTTGATGGCATTCTTTAGTATTATGTTTTGGTTCCTTTCTCTTAATTTTTTGTGTATTTATTATAGGTTTCTGGTTAGTGATTACCATGAGGTTCATACATAATAACCTACGTATGCAGCAATCTGTCTTTAAGTTGATGGTCTCTTTAGTTTGACCTCTTTCTAAAAGCTCTACTCTTTTACTCCCCTCCTCCCACATTTTATGTTTTTGATATCTTATCTAACCTCTCTTTTGTGTGTGTGTATACATTAACCTCTTATCATGGAAATAGATAATTTTAGTACTTTTGTCTTTTGACCTTCACATTAGCTTCATAGGCGGTAGATCTGCTACGTTTACTGTATATTTGCCTTTACCAGTGGTTTTATTGTTTTGGGGTTGGGTTTTTTGGGGGATAATTTTCTTAGTGCTGTTTGCGGTCTTCTCTTTTCCACTCAAATAAGTCCCTTTAGCATTTCTTGCAAGGCTGGTTTCTTGGTGATAAACTCCTTTAGCTTTTGCTTGTCTGGGAAACTCTTTATCTCTCCTTACATTCTGAATGATAACCTTGCTGGGTGGAGTATTCTTGGCTGTAGGTTTTTCCTTTCAGCTCGTTAGTTATATCATGCCACTCCCTTCTAGCCTGTAAGGTTTCTGCTGAGAAGTCAGCTGATAGCCTCATGGTGTTTCCTTTGTATGTCACTTGTTGCCTTTCTCTTGTGGCTTTTAGGATTCTCTCTTTATCTGTAATTCTTCACATTTTAATTATAATGTGTCTTGGTGTGGACCTCTTTGGGTTTATCTTGTTTGTTGTTCTCCGTGCTTCCTTTGCCTGGAGGTATTTTTCCCTTCTTAGGTTAGCAATGTTTCCAGCTATTAGTTCTTCATATAGATTCTCTGCCCATTTGTCTCTCTCTTGTCCTTCTGTGACACCTATAATACAGATGTTCGTGCACTTAATGTTGTCCCAGAGGTTCCTTAGACTCTCCCTTTTCTTTTTAATTCTTTTTTCTTTTATCTGTTCTGTTTGAGTGATTTTCTCTAATCTGTCCTTGGCTCACTGATCCGTTTTTCTGTATCATTTATGCTGCTATTGAATCCCTATAGTTTGTTTTTCCTTTCCAGTACTGTATTCCTTGTTTCTGATTGTTTCTTTTTTATATTTTCCAATTCTCACTGAATTCATCCATTCTCCCAAGATTAGTGAGCATCCTTATGGCTGTTTGTTTGAACTTTTTCTCAGGTAGATTGTTTATCTCTGTTTCATTTAGTTCTTTTTCTGTGGTTTTGTCCTTTTCCCTTACTTGGAACATATTACTTTGTCTCCTCATTTGGCCTCTTTCTCTGTTATTATATCTATGCATTAGGTAGGTCAGCTATGTCTCCTGATCTTGGAGAAGTGGCCTTATTTAAGAGATGTCTTATGAGGCCCAGCAGTGTGCTTTCCCTCTCATCACTAGTTCCAAATGTTCTAGGAGTGTCCCCTCTGTTGTCTACATGTGTCCTTCTGTTGTGGCCAGGTTTCTCTTGCTGCAGGTGCCCAGGAAGTCTAGGCTGTCCCCTAGGCTGGCTGGTTGTAATGTTCAGGTGCATGTGGCTGCTATGGTCCCTTCAGTCACTTTATTGGACATGAGGAGCCCCAGCACAGTTGGCTGCAAGGTCTAATAGCACATTCCTGTTGTAGTTTTTCTGTTAAGTGGGTAGGTCCCCAGCATGGTGTGCTGCCAGCCTTTGACCTGTAGTGTTGTTGAAAACTCTCTCAGGGTTGCAGCTGAGTGGGGCTGGCCCCAGGCACAGGAGCACCCAATTGTTTCAGGTTTTGGAAGGTGGAGCTGATCCCCTCTGTGGCTGTTTGAGAAGCACAAGTCTTCTGCAGTTGATATGTCCCACTACCCACAGGGCCACATACCCCATCAGCACAATCCTCCCCCATTAACAGATGCCAATTTGCTGAAGTAGACCAAGTCGCCCTGCTGCAGAGGCCCCACACACTCCACCAATGCAGGCATGCCCCTCACTCATGCCCTGATCCACTGACGTGGGCCCACTCACCTGGCTGCATAGGTTCCAGGCACCCCATCTATGCGGGACCACAAGTTGCCTGGGGGCTTGCTGTTGGGTGGGACCAGGTCCTAGGGAAGGCTGCCTGCCTGGCTGAGCTGTATTAAACTGGTGCTCTAGTGGGTGGGGCAGACCCCTTGGCTAAAAGGCCAGGGGAAGGACTCCAATGGTATCTGCTCGTGTCTGTGTCAGCACACCTGTACTAGGTCACAATAATGGCTGCTGCCAATGTCTTTGTCCCTGGAGAGGTCTTACTTCTCACTGAGATGCACACAGAGCCTATTGAGTGAGTCTCTTTTCACCAAAGGACTGTGCACCTTTCTTTCTGGTGATTTAGGTTGCTTTCTGAAATGGGTGAATTTGAGTGTGGGCCCGCTACAAGCAGGCTTTTTTCCCCTTGTGTCAAATAGCTTTTCTGGGGATATCCCCCATTGTTGTTAATAGCCAGCAAAAGCCAGATATTTTGACACTCATGCTGAATCCAAAACCTTCTTATTGTGGTAAATCTCCCCCACTCAGATCCCCGACTCCTCTAGGGAAGTCTGCATACTGTAAGATTGCTCCCTGTCAGCTGTGAAGCACTGTGGCTAAAAGGTGGCATTTTTCTCTCCAGAAAGGAATTTCTGCCTCTTCCACATCAGTCAGCACTGTCCCTTGTTGTAGGGGTTCTTTTTATCCAGTTTTCAGTTCTCTCTCAGGGGTACGTGTTCCAAGAGTTGTAAATTTGTTGTATCCGTGGGAGGAAGTGAGTCCATAGTTTGCCTATGCCGCCATCTTGACTCCACCTCCTCTCTCTTCTTACTTTATATAGTCTTCTGGCTGATCTGTAGTCTATCTGGCTCTAACAAATTTCTGTTGCATGTCATAAAGTCTGGAAACATAGATGAATACATAAATGATTTATTGATACTCTATTATAATACATGGCAAAATATTATCTTTTTTTTTGAATTTTTGGTCATTCTCTTTATATTTATGGCTTCTAAATTAATCTCAAGACAAGAAGTCTTTCTTGAGCTGGATGTGATTTCAGACTGTGGACTGTCCATGGAACATCTCTGCTTAGCATCCTCAGCACTTCTTGCATAACATGTCCAACATCATCTCTCCTTATGCTCCCTGCCTTGAGAAACAGTCTCCCCATTCTTACCCACTCCCAAAGCACAAATCCAGGGGTTATCCTCTGTAGCTCCCAGGTTTCTACTTCTCCACACTTCTTCACCACACTTCTCTTTCCAACAACCACCAAACCTATCTATTCCACTTCATAGACACTTTTAAAATCTTCCCCCACCCCAGCCATCTCCACTGATATTGTGTTAGTTTAAGCACTCATCATATCTTGCCTCAACTGTTATATTAGAGTCTCTCTACTGGTTTTCTTACCTCCAGTCTCACCTCCTTCCAACCAAAACCTCCTCCAAAGAATCTTTCTAACATGCAAATCTCATTGTGATAATCTACTATTTCAAACTCTCCCTAGCCATGATTGCTGAATAATATAGCCAAACTCCTTGGCCTGGCATACAAGGCCTTCATCTTTTACCTTTTCACCTTCATCTCTTTGGTGCTACAGCCACACCCACTAAGTTGACCTTCCTCACACAGGTTTTGATGCCTCTGCCTGGATTTCCCTCCCTGAAACCCACTTAGTGATGAGTTTCTGTTAATCTTTCAAGGCTCAACTCCAGACTCCCTGGAACTATCCCTTCCCCCACCAGTACTATCACCCCCTAGAGTTTGGACTTCTTTCTTCTGTGCTCTGAGAGTAACTTATATCATTATCCCAGTGTATTACAATTATTTGTTTAAAATCTATTCCCCACTAGATTGTGAGCTCCCAAGGGCCATTCACTTATTAATCTTTGTATACCCTAGCACCTGGCATTCAATAATTATATGTTCAATGGGAGAATCATAAGGGGGAAAAGGAAACTAGATTGTTTGGAACTGGAAAGGAATTTGTATTCTGTGATATGTGAAAGGTCTCATGTAACCAATACTAGTTCCTGACCCAGATTAGGCACGGAAGGTTAAACTAGGGTAGAACCATAGAAACCATAAAGGCACAAGACTTAGATCCAGGCACAGGTAATGAAGAAAAAGACCACTTTTGGGGAGTGAGAGGAAGCTCAGGATGGCAGGATATGGCAGCCAAAAGGACAACAGATTACTTATTTCTTTAAGAAAAAGTCCATGAGGGTGAAGATTGTCAGTAAGATCTAACAGGGTGCCCTGGCAGGTGGATAGTACACCACAATTTCCTGAAATGGGCCATATTTTCAGATTCTGATTGAGGTTCATCACATTAAAGGGGGCTTTGAGCAGTAGGTAGTGCCAAGTCCCAAGGAAGAATTGGCAAGTCTGGCCTGGTGGCACTGGGACTCTCAGCAGGTTATCAGGACTGGGAACCAGGTACAAGAATGCAAGGTAGATTTCATTTCAATATGCAGGTTAAGGGGAGCTTGGTGTCAGGGACATAGCTTAACTGGGTGCAAAGCCAAAGACAGAGCACTGGCAACAATGACTTAGGCTAAGTCATGCAAGCATTGAGCTGGAGCCATTGGAAGACCCACCAAGGGCAGGATCAATCCAGAGTCCAAGGGAGAGCAGAGTGAGGCTAAGATGTTGTCTAGCATGATGAAGAGCACTGCCTCCAGGGAGTCAGACAGGCCCTGACAACATCTGTGGGATGCTGCAATTAGGAAACTGGGTATCCTTGTAGGATTGCAGACCCAATTTTATTTCTTTTAATAAGATACTTTACTATTGGCACTTTTTCCAGTAAAACCTTCGTTATTCCAAGGAAACATGGGTTTTTTTCCTTCACAGTAGGATAAGTAAAATCAGGCTAAAAAATGTTTTCATTAAGATAAGTAATTAAGATAAGTAAATTATAGGTAAAAATCAGGCTAAAAACCGTTTTCTTTTTTACATTTTAGTTTTAAATCTGAGAAATAGAATTACGACAAAACAATATCACTGGATTCCTTCAAGAAGGATAAGATCGAAAGGCATTAGAGCATTATCTGAGCACTTTTCGTTCAGTCATTTTACACTCCAGGGTTGGGCAGTGGGACTCATGGCTGCTGTAGGAGGCAAGGAGAGGTCATCTGGAGGTCAGGGAGGTGAGCCTAGGGTCTCCCACTTTATATGCTGAGGTTCAGGTCAGACTATACTTTAAAAAAGTATAAAAAAATTTGAAGCTAAATTAAAGTTTTTAAATGACCCATTAAATACAACATTTTTCTTTTATAGATGAGGAAATTGAGGCTCAGGGAAGTTAAACAAAATTCCAAAGCTATACCTCTATTTGGTGGCAGATATCTGATGACATAGTGGGAGACTAAGTACAAAACTATTCACACATTCCCTAGTTTTCAATCTACAACAGAAAATCAATCTCCCAATGTCCACACTCAGCAAGCCCACAGAGTGGTATAAAAATACTAAGCAAAGACATGACTAGACAGATATATACATCTATACAGATCAAAGTCAATATTTTCATCTAAAAAAATCTCAAAAATAATGTGTCAAGTGGTCCCATTTTACAAAATTTAAAAACAGTTTGAGCTGAGCAGACCAGTGAAGGTCCAGTCAAGAAAGAAGAGGCAATCTGCATTTTTCAAACAAAAAGAAGTATGTACCAAGAACTGGTTACATAAATGATAGAAAAGCTGAGAATCTAAACAAAGAATGGCAAGACTTCTCCAAGATGAGCAAAAACAGGAAGATGCCCCGACTCCTTGAGTTGGACCGTCAGTCGTGGGAGGTGGTGTTCCCAGAGTCCACCCAATGGGAGCTGGGCCATGAAGGTGGTTTCCAGCAGGGGCTGGGCCCACAGAGGGAGAGGCTGTCCAGTGGGGCCTAAAATTCTGGAGAAGAGTCAATCGCTACTCCTTCCAAAAAACCACGAAAGACTTTCTTTCAGGGTAAGGGAAAATCAAATTAAATTAGGAAGTGACTCTTCCCCAACTCCACCCGTCTCTCTTTCTGGTATTTGTCTGCAATCTGATTCATCTTCCTCGCCCCCAGAGTCCCCTCTAAGAGGAAAGGAGTTCAGTTCTCTTTGTTCATGTGTTTGCTTATCTTTCACATATGAGTGAAATCATACAGCGTTTGTCTTTCTCTGTCTGGCTTGTTTCGCTTAATATCATACCCTCAAGGCCCATCCATGTTGTCGCAAATGGGACAATTTTGTCTGTTTTTATGGTTGAGTAGTATTCCATTGTATATATATCCCACATCTTCTTTATCCATTCATCAGCTGATGGGCACTTGGGTTAATTCCATATCTCAGCTATTGTGAATAAGCCTGCAATGAATTTAGGGGTACACAAATCTCTTTGAATTGTTGATTTCAAGATAAAATCCCAGTAGCAGGATAGGTGGGTCATACAGTATTTCTATTTACATCAACATGCTGTTTTCTGTAGTGGCTGCACCAATTTGCATTCCCACCAGCAGTGTATGAGGGTTCCCTTTTCTCCATATCCTCTTTGACATTTGTTATTTTTTGTCCTGTTGATTATTGCCATTCTAATGTAAGGTGATATCTCATTGTAGTTTTGATTTGCATTTCCCTGATGATTAATGCTGTTGAACATTTTTTCATGTGCTGTGGCCATCTGTATTCCCTCTTTGGAAAAATATCTATTTGTATCCTCTGCCTAATTTTTGGCCAGGTTGTTTGTTTTTTTGTTGTTGAGTTGTGGGAGTTCTCTATATATTTTGCAGATTAACCCCTAGTCAGATATATGGCTTGCAAATATTTTCCACCAGTTGGTGGGTTGTCTTTTCATTTTGTTCCTGGTTTCCTTTGCCTTGCAGAAGCTCTTTAGTCTGATAAAGTCCCATTTGTTTCTGTTTTCCTTAGTTTCTCTCCCTGAGTAAATGTGGTATTCAAAAGGATAGTTCTAAGACTGATGCCAAAGAGTGTGCTACCTATACTTTCTACTAGGGGTTTTATGGCTTCACGTCTCACCTTCAAGTCTTTAATCCATTTTGAGTTAATTATTGTGTATGGTGCAAGATAATGGTCTACTTTTATTCTTTTGCATGTGGCTGTCCAGTTTTCCCAACACCATCTATTGAAGAGACTTTTCTTTCTTTCTTCATTGAATGTTCTCAGCTCTGTTGTTGAAGATTAGCTGTCCATACATGTGTGGTTTTATTTCTAGGCTTTCAGTTCTGTTCCATTTATCCATGTGTCTGTTTTTGTGCTAATACTATGCTGTTTTGATTACTATAGCTTTGTAGTATATTTTGAAGTAAAGCTTTGTGATGCCTCCTACTTTGTTCTTTTCTCTCAGGATTGCTTTAGCTGTTAGGGGTTTTTTTGTTGCTCCATAAGAATTTTGTGATTCTTTGTTCTATTTCTGTGAAGAATGTCATTGGAATTCTGATTGGAGTTGCACTGAATATGTAGATTGTTTTAGGTAGTGTGGACATTTTAACTTATATTTATTCTTCCAATCCATGAGCTTGGAATATCTTTCTATTTCTGTATGTCATTATTGATTTCTTTCAATAATGTCTTACAGTTTTCATTGTATAGGCTTTTCACCTCCTTGGTTAAATTTAATCCTAGGTATTTGTTCTTTTTGTTGTGATTGTAAATGGGATTGTATTCTTGACTTCTCTTTCAGTTAGTTCATTATTAGAGTACAGAAATGTAACTGATATTTGAAAGTTGATTTTCTACCCTGAAACTTTGCTATAGTTGTTAATTATTATCAATGGTTTTGTGATGGATTCCTTAGGGTATTCTATGTATAAAATCATGTCTTCTGCAAACAGTGAGAGTCTCAATTCTTCATTACCAATTTGGATACCTTTTTTTTTTTCATGCCTAATTGCTCGAGTCAATTATGTTAAATACGTTAATTGACACTGGTGAGAGTGACACCCTTGTCTTGTTCCTGTTATCAGAGGTATGACTTTCAGCTTTTCACCATTGAGTATGATGTTGGCTGTGGGTTTGTCATGCATGGCAATTATTATGCTGAAGAAAAGGACATCTAGGTAGAGGAAGCACGGAGAACAACAAACAAGATAAACCCAAAGAGGTCCACACCAAGACACATTATAATTAAAATGTGAAGAATTACAGATAAAGAGAGAATCCTAAAAGCCACAAGAGAAAGGCAACAAGTGACATACAAAAGAAACACCATGAGGCTATCAGCTGACTTCTCAGCAGAAACCTTACAGGCTAGAAGGGAGTGGCATGATATAATTAAAGTGCTGAAAGGAAAAACCTACAGCCAAGAATACTCCACCCAGCAAGGTTATCATTCAGAATGTAAGGAGAGATAAAGAGTTTCCCAGACAAGCAAAAGCTAAAGGAGTTTATCACCAAGAAACCAGCCTTGCAAGAAATGCTAAAGGGACTTATTTGAGTGGAAAAGAGAAGACTGCAAACAGCACTAAGAAAATTATCCCCCAAAAAACCCAACCCCAAAACAATAAAACCACTGGTAAAGGCAAATATACAGTAAACGTAGCAGATCTACCGCCTATGAAGCTAATGTGAAGGTCAAAAGACAAAAGTACTAAAATTATCTATTTCCATGATAAGAGGTTAATGTATACACACACACAAAAGAGAGGTTAGATAAGATATCAAAAACATAAAATGTGGGAGGAGGGGAGTAAAAGAGTAGAGCTTTTAGAAAGAGGTCAAACTAAAGAGACCATCAACTTAAAGACAGATTGCTGCATACGTAGGTTATTATGTATGAACCTCATGGTAATCACTAACCAGAAACCTATAATAAATACACAAAAAATTAAGAGAAAGGAACCAAAACATAATACTAAAGAATGCCATCAAACCACAAGGGAAGAGAGCAAGAGAAGAAGAAAGGAATAGAGAAGAACTACTAAAGTACCCAGAAAAAAGGTAACAAAATGACGATAAGTACATTCTTATCAATAGCTACTTTAAATGTCAATGGACTAAGTGCTCCAATCAAAAGGCATAGGGTGGCTGATTGGATAAAATACAAGACCCTGATATATGCCACAAACAAGAGACACACTTCGGACCTAAAGACACTCACAAACTGAAAGTGAGGGGATGGAAAAAGATACTCCATGCGAATGGCAACGAAAAGAAAGCTGGGGTAGCAATACCTTATCAGACAAAATAGGCTTTAAAACAAAAAGTGTAACAGGAGACAAAGAAGGACACTACGTAATGATAAAGGGAACAATGCAACAAGAGGACGTAACACCTGTAAATATCTACACACCCAACAGAGGAGCACCTAACTGTGTAAAGCAATTATCAACAGACATGAAGGAGAAATAGACAGCAACGCAATGATGGTAGGGGACTTTAACACTCCACTGACACCAATGGATAGATCATCCAAACAGAAGATCAGTAAGGAAACATTGGCCTCAAGTGACACATTAGGTCAGTTGGACTTAGTAGATGTATACAGAACATTCCATCCTAAAACCTCAGGATACACATTCTTTTCAAACGCACATGGAACATTTGCCAGGATAGGTCACATATTAGGCCACAAAACAAGTCTCAATAAATTTAAGAAGATTGAAATAATGCCAGGCATCTTTTCTGACCACAATGGTATGAAACTGGAAATCAACTAGAGGAAGAAAATCAGAAAAGCCACAAATATGTGGAGATTAAACAAAATGCTACTGAACAACAATTGGGTCAATGAAGAGATCAAAGGAGAAATCAAAAAATACCTGGAGGCAAGTGAAAATGAAAATACAACATGCCAAAATCTATGGGATACGGCAAAAGCAGTTCTAAGAGGGAAGTTTACAGCAATACAGGCCTACCTCAACAAACAAGAAAAACCTCAAATAAACACTCTAACAGTGCACCTAAAGGAACTGGAAAAAGAAGAACAAACAAAGCCCAAAATCAGTAGAAGGAAGGAAATAATAAAAATCAGAGCAGACATAAATGAAATAGAGTCTAAAAAAAAAGAAAAAAGAAAAAATCAATGAAACTAAGCTGGTTCTTTGAAAAGATAAACAAAACTTGAAAAACCTTAGGTGGACTCACCAAGAAAAAAAGAGAGAAGTCTCAAATAAATCAAATCAGAAATGAAAGAGGAGAAATTAAAACGGACACCTCAGAAACACAAAATATTATAAGAGAAAGCCATACACCAACAATGGGATAACCGAGAAGAAACGGATAAATTCTTAGAATCATACAACCTTCCACAACGCAATCAAGAAGAAATAGAGAATCTGAATTGACCGCTCACCAGTAGGGATTTTGAAACAGTAAGCAAAAACCTCCCAAAAAATAAACCTCCAGGACCAGACATTCAAAGAAGACTTAATACCTATCCTTCTCAAACTCTTCCAAAAAATCGAAGAGGAGGGAAACCTTCCTAACTCATTCTACAAAGGCAACATCACCCTGATACCAAAACCAGACAAGGACAACACAAAAAAGAAAATTACAGGCCAATATCACTGATGAACGTCAATGCAAAAGTCCTCAACAAAATACTAGCAAATCGAATAGAACAAGACAATAAAAAGATCACACATCATGATCAAGTGGGGTTTATTCCAGGGATGCAGGGATGGTTCAACATCCACAAATCAATCAATGTGATACACCACATCAACAAAATGAAGAATAAAAATCACACGATCATCTCAATAGATGCAGAGAAAGCGTTTTACAAGACAGAGCATCCTCTTATGATAAAAACTCTGAACAAAATGGGTATAGAAGGAAAGTACCTCAACATAACAAAGGCCATATATCAAAAACCCATGGCTAATATCATTCTCAGTGGAGAAAAACTGAAAGCCATCCCTCTAAGAGCAGAAACCAGACAAGGATGCCCACTTTCACCACTCTTATTTAACATAGTGTTGGAAGTCCCAGCCAGAACAATCAGGCAAGAAAGAGAAATAAAAGGGATCCAAATTGGAAAGGAAGAAGTGAAACTGTCACTCTTTTCAGGCGACATGATTTTCTACAGAAAACCCCTAAAGACTCCACGAAAAAACTCTTACAAATAATAAATGAATACAGCAGAGTTGCAGCATTACAAAATCAACATAAAAAAATCAGCTGTGTTTCTACACACCAACAATGAAGCAGCAGAAAGAGAAATTAAGAATACGCTCTCGTTTACCATTGCAACAAAAAGAATAAAATACCTAGGAATGAATTTAAGCAAAGAAGTGAAAGACCTGTACATTGCAAACTATAAAACATTGCTGACAGGAATTGAAGAAGACACAGAGAAATGGAAAGATATTCTGTGCTCTTGGATTGGAAGAATTAACATAGTTAAAATGTCCATACTTCCTAAAGCAGTCTACAGATTCAATGCAACCCCTATCAAAATTCCAACGACATTTTTCATAGAAATAGAACAAAGGATCCTAACATTTATATGGGACAATTAAAAGACCCCAAATAGCCAAAGGAATCTTGAGAAAAAAGAACACAGCTGGAGGTATCACACTCCCTGATCTCAAAATAGACTACAAAGCAATAGCAATCAAAACAGCATGGTACTGACACAAAAACGGACACACAGATCAATGGAACAGAACTGAGAGCCCAGAAATCACCCCACACATTTATGGAAAGCTAATTTTCGACGAGGGAGCCAAGAACATACAATGGAGAAAGGAAGGTCTCTTCAATAAACGGTGTTGGGAAAACTGGACAGCCACATGCAAAAGAACGAAGGTAGACCATTATCTTGCACCATACACAAAAATTAACTCAAAATGGACTAAAGACTTGAATGTAAGACCTGAAACCATGAAACTTCTGGAAGAAAACTGCCATAGGCAGTACGCTCTTTGACATTGGTCTTAGCAGCATATTTTCAAGTACCATGTCTGACCGGGCAAAGGAAACAATAGAAAAAATAAACAAATGGGACTACATCAAACTAAAAAGCTTCTGCACAGCAAAGGAAACTGTCAACAAAACGAAAAGACAGACTAACAATTGGGAGAAGATACTTGCAAACTATATATCTGATAAGGGGTTAGTATCCAAAATATATAAAGAACTCGTCCACCTCAAGAACCAATAAAACCAACAACCCAATTAAAAAAATGGGCAAAGGATCTGAACAGGCATTTCTCCAAAGAAGATGTACAGACGGCCAACAGGCACATGAAAAGATGCTCAACATCACTAATTATCAGGGAAATGCAAATCAAAACTACAATGAGATATCACCTCATGCCCGTCAGAATGGCTGTAATTAGCAACAGAGGAAATAACAAGTGTTGCAGAGGATGTGGAGAAAAGGGAACGCTCCTACAGTGCTGGTAGGAGTGCAGCCACTATAGAAAGCAGTATGGAGATTCCTCAAAAAATTAAGGATAGAACCACCACAGGATCCAGCTATTCCACTGCTGGGTATTTATCCAAAGAACATGAAAACACGAATGTGTAAAGATATATGTGCCGCTATGTTCATTGCAGCATTATTCACAATAGCCAAGCCTTGGAAGCAACCTAGGTGCCCATCACGGGGCGAATGGATAAAGATATGGTGTATACACACGATGGACTATTACCCAGCCATAAAAACGATGAGATCTTGCCATTTGTGACAACATGGAGGGACCTTGAGGGTGTTATGCTCAGGGAAATAAGTCAGAGGGTGAAAGTCAAATACCGTATGCTCTTGCTCATAAATAGAAGATTAAAACAACAACACACAAACACTTAGAGACAGAGATTGGATTGGTGGTTCCCAGAGGGGAAGCGGGGAGGGAGGAGGGTGGAAGGGGTGATTAGGCACATGTGTGTGGACTGTAATTAGTCTTTGGGTGGAAAACATGTTGTAATCTACACAGAAATTGAAATATAATGATATATACTTGAAATGTATGTAATGTGATAAACTAATGTTACCACGATTAAAGAAATAAATAAATAAATACAAGAATCTTGGATTTTTTAAATTAAGATTATGATAGTTTACTACCTTGTTAAATTTCAGTTGTACATTATTGTTAGTCATGTTGTAGGTGGACCGCTTCACACTTTGTGCCCACCCCACCACCTCCCCTTTCCCCTGGTAACCACTTATCTGTTCTCTTTGTCTACATGATTAACCTCCACCTATCAGTGGAGTCATACAGAGATTGTCTTTCTCTGTCTGGCTTACCTTCAATGTTGTTGTGAATGGGACAATTTTATCTTCTCATGGCTGAGTAGTATTCCATTGTGTATTTATACCATATCCTCTTTATCTAATGATCAGTTGATGGGCACTTACCTTGCTTCCATGTCTTGGCTATTGTAAATAATGCTGCAATGAGCATAGGGGTGCATGGGACTTTTGGAGTTGCTGACTTCAATCTCTTTGGGTTGGCTTGGTAGAATGACATTTCTATTTTTAATTTTTTAAGAAATCTCCATACTGTTTTCCATAGCGGCTGCACCAGTTTGCATTCCCACCAACAGTGTATGAGGGTTCCCTTTTCTCCGCAACCTCTCCAACATTTGTCACTTTTTGTCTTAGTAATTTTTTCTATTCTAATGGGTGTAAAGTGATATCTTAGTGTAGTTTTGATTTGCATTTCCCTGATGATCAGTGATGGTGAGCATCTTTTCATGTGTATATTGGCCATCTATATATCTTCTTTGGAGAAATGTCTATTCATGTCCCCTGTCCATTTTTTGATCGGGTTGTTTGATTTTTTGTTGTTGAGTTGTGTGAGTTCTTTATATATTATGGAGGTTAGCCCTTTGACAGATATATGACTTGCAAATACTTTTTTCCCAATTAGTGGGTTGCTTTTTTGTTTCAATCCTGTTTTCCTTTGCTTTGAAGAAGCTCCTTAGTCTGATGAAGTCCCATTTGTTTATTCTTTCTGTTGTTTCCCTTGTCTGAGAAGACACGGTGTCTGAAAAGATCCTTTTGATACTGACGTCAAAGAGTGTACTGCCTATATTTTCTTCTAGAAGCCTTATGGTTTCAGATCTTACCTTTAGGTCTTTGATCCATTTCAAGTTTATTTTTGTGAATGGTGAAAAAGAATGGTCAATTTTCATTCTTTTACACGTGGCTATCCAGTTTTCCCAGCACCATTTGTTGAAGAGACTTTCTTTTCTCCATTGTATGCCCTCAGCTCCTTTGTTGAAGATTAGCTGTCCATAGATGTGTGGTTTTATTTCTGGGCTTTCAATTCTGTTCCATTGATCTGTGCACCTGTTTTTGTACCAGTACCATGCTGTTTTGATTACTGTACCTTTGTAGTATGGTTTGAAGTCAGGGATTATGATGCCTCTAGCTTTGTTCTTTTTCTCAGGATTGCTTTAACAATTCAGAGTCTTTTGTTGCCCCATTTGAATTTTAGGATTCTTCGTTCTATTTCTGTAAAGAATGTCATTGGAAGTCTGATTGGGATAGCGTTGAATCTGTAGATTGCTTTAGGTAGTATGGACATTTTAACTATGTTTATTCTTCCAATCCATGTGCATGGAATGCCTTTGCATCTCTTTATGTCATCAGCAATTTCTTTCAGTAAAGTCTTGTAGTTTTTGTTGTATAGATCTTTCACTTCCTTGGTTAAATTTACCCCAAGGTATTTTATTCTTTTTTGCTGCAACTGTGAATGGGATTGTGTTCTTGAGCTCTCTTTCCATTAGTGCGTTGTTAGAGTATAGAAATGATACTGATTTTTGTATGTTCATTTTATACCCTGCAACTTTGCTGTAGCTGTTGATTATTTCTAATAGTTTTCCAATGGATTCTTTGGGGTCTTCTACATATAAGATCATGTCATCTGCAAACAGTGAGAGCTTCACTTCTTCATTGCCTCTTTGGATTCCTTTTATTTCTTTTTCCTGACTAATTGCTCTGGCCAAAACCTCCAGTACTATGTTGAATAAGAGTGGTGAGAGTGGGCACCCTTGCCTTGTTCCTGTTCTCAGAGGGATGGCTTTCAGTTTTTGCCCATTGAGTATGATGTTGGCTGTGGGTTTGTCATATATGGCCTTTATTATGTTGAGGTCCTTTCCTTCCATACCCATTTTATTGAGAGCTTTTATCATAAATGGATGCTGGATCTTGTCGAATGCTTTCTCTGCGTCTATTGAGATGATCATGTGGTTCTTATTTCTCATTTTGTTAATGTAGTGTATCACGTTGATTGACTTGCAGATGTTGAACCATCCCTGTGTCCCTGGTATGATCTTTTTAATGTATTGCTGTGTGTGGTTTGCCAAAATTTTGTTGAGGATTTTTGCATTTATGTTCATAAGTGATATTGGCCTGTAGTTTTCCTTCTTTGCGTTGTCCTTGTCAGGTTTGGGGATCAGGGTGATGTTGGCTTCATAGAATGTGTTAGGGAGTGCTCCATCTTCCTGAATTTCCTGGAATAGTTTGAGAAGGATAGGTATTAAATCTTCTTTGAATGTTTGGTAGAATTCTCCAGAGAAGCCGTCTGATCCTGGACTTTTATTTTTGGCAAGATTTTTTATTACTGTTTCAATTTCTTTACTTGTGTTTGGTCTATTCAAATTCTCTATTTCTTCCTGCTTCAGTTTTGGGAGGTTGTAAGAATCTAAGAGTTTATCTATTTCTTGTAGGTTGTCCACTTTTTGGCATATAGTTTTTCATAGTATTCTCTTATGATCTTTTGTATTTCTGTGGTATCCATTGTGATTTCTCCTCTGTCATTTCTAATTTTATTTGTTTGAGTCTTCTCTCTTTTTCCTTAGTGAGCCTGGCTAAGGGTTTGTCAATTTTGTTTATTTTCTCAAGGAACCAACTCTTTGTTTCATTGATCCTTTCTACTGTCCTTTTTGTTTCAATTTCATTTATTTCTGTTCTAGTTTTTATTATTTACCTCCTTCTCCTGACTTTGGGCCTTGTTTGTTCTTCTTTTTCTAATTATGTTAGGTGTCATTTGAGATTGCCTATCTGAGATTTTTCTTGTTTATTGAGGTGAGCCTGTATTGCAATGGATTTCCCCCTTAGGATCACTTTTGCTGTGTCCCAAATGAGTTGGTATGGCGTGTTTTCATTTTCATTTGTCTCCAGATAACATTTGACTTCTTCTTTTATTTCTTCAATCATCCACTGTTTGTTCAGTAGCATGTTGTTTAGTCTCTACATTTTTGCCCCTTTCCCAGCTTTATTCTTGTGTTGATTTCTAGTTTCACAGCATTATGGTCAGAAAAGATGCTTGATGTTATTTCAACCCTCTTGAATTTGTTGAGGCTTGCTTTGTTTCCCAAGATATGGTCTATGCTTGAGAATGTTCCATGTGCATTTGAGAAGAATGTGTAACCTGCTGTTTTCGGATGGAGTGTTCTATATATATCTATTAAGTCCATCTGGTCTAGTTTTTCATTTAATTCTATAATTTCTTTGTTGACTTTCTGTCTGGATGATCTGTCCATTGGTGTTAGTGGGGTGTTGAGGTCACCTACTATTATTGTATTGTTGTTGATATCTCCTTTTAGTTTTGTTAATAGCTGCTTTGCATACTTTGGTACTCCTGTGTTGGGTGCATAAATATTTATAAGTGTTATGTCTTCTTGGTGGAGTGTCCCTTTTATCATTGTAAACTGCCCCTCTTTGTCTCTTTTTACCTGTTTTGCTTTGAAGTCTACTTTGTCTGATACAAGTATGGTGACACCTGCTTTCTTATGTTCATTATTAGCTTGGAGTATTGTCTTCCATCCCTTCACCCTGAGTCTCTGTTTGTCTTTGGGGCTGAGGTGTGTTTCCTGGAGGCAGCATATTCTTGGGTCTTGTTCTTTAATCCATCCTGCTACTCTGTGTCTTTTGATTGGAGAGTTCAATCCATTTACATTTAGAGTGATTATTGAAATGTGGAGACCTAATGCTGCCAGTCTATCCCTTGTTTTCCAGTTCTCTTGCATTTCCTTTGTTTCCCATTGCATGATTTTTGGACTACCAATTCAGGTAGGTAGTTTTCTATATAGGTTTTCTTCTTATTTGTAATTTGTGTCTTTATTGTTGTTATTTGTTTAGTGGTTAGCATGTGGTTTGTATAAAACTTCTCATAGATGAGATAGTCCATTTTCTGATAGCCTCTTATTTCCTTAGATTAAGCCATTCCATCCCTCTCCTCTTCCCCTTCTAGGTTGTAATTGTCAGATTGTTTTTTCCCTTCTTGTGTTGTGAGTTTGTGGTTAAAATGACAAGATTATATTTATTTTTGGTGTTTCTCTTTCTTTTATCTTTAATGTTATACTTAGCATTTGCTAACCTGTTCTGATGGAGAGCTGCAACTTTCTGATTTTGTCTTTCTACTTATCTCCTTTACTCTGGGTTTTGTAACCCCTTTCCTTTTTTTGTTTTTTCTGGTATGAGGGTCTTCCTGAGCATTTCTTGTAGGGGAGGTCTTGTGGTGATGAACTCCCTCAACTTTTGTTTATCTGGGAAAGTTTTTATTTCTCCATCATATTTGAAGGATATTTTCACTGGATAGAATATTCTTGGCTGCAAGTTTTTGTCCTTCAGAGTTTTCAATATATCATTCCACTCTCCTCTAGCCTGTTAGGTATCTGCTGAGAAATCTGCTGACAGCCTTATGGGGGTTCCCTTGTAGGTTATTTTCTTCTGCCTTGCTGCCCTTTGTATTTTCCCTTTGTCATTGACTTTTGCAAGCTTCACTACTATATGCCTTGGGGTTGGTCTTCTTACATTGATACAGTTTGGCAATCTATTAGCTTCTGTCACCTGGAGTTCCATCTCTCTCCCCAGGTTTGGGAAGTTCTCAGCCATTATTTCTTTGAACAGGTTTTCCGCCCCCTTCTCCTTCTCTTCCCACTGGGATACCTATAACCCTTATGTTGCATTTCCTAATTGAGTTGGATATTTCTCAGAGAGTTTCTTCATTTCTTTTTAGTCTTAGTTCTCTCTCCTCCTCTATCTGCAGCATTTCTATATTCCTATCTTCCAAATTGTTAATTCTGTCTTCCATATTATCGACCTTACTGTTCAGAAAGTCCAGATTTTTCTTAATCTCCTCCATTGTGTTCTTCATCTCCAACATTTCTGATTTGCTCTTCTTTATAGTATCAAGCTCTTTTGTGACATAGCTCCTGAACTCATTGAGTTGTCTATCAGTATTCTCTTTTATCTCACTAAGTTTTTTAATGATGGTTATTTTGAATTCATTGTCATTTACATTATAGATTTCAGTGTCTTCAGGATTGTTTCCTGGGTACTTGTCATTTTCCTTCTGTGCTGGAGATTTAATATATTTTTTTCATACCACTTAATGGCATGTATTTGTGCCTCTGCACATAGATAGAGTTTAGTTATTGCTTCCACTTGCTTCTACTGGGGGAGGGACAGCAGTTGTGTAATCTGCACTGACCAGGATCCCTGTCAGCTGTTGCTGACCAGACTTGGGCCCCTCCTCGTGATCACAGTGGCCCTGTGGGGTCTCTCATCAGCTGTGGGGACAATCGCAAGGGGGCCTCAGGTTGCTGGTGCCTATTGTCACAGACTGCCTAGACACATTCTCTCCTTAGGGTCTGCAGCAGTGTTATGGGCTTTCACAGTGGTCAGGAGCAGGTTCACCTAGACTCACAGCTCTGCCACTGTCAGGGCCCACAGGATCTCACTTGTCCACTATGGGCCACAGCAGAGCTATGGGTATCTACTGCAGTCTGTGGTTAGCTCACCCAGCTGTGCTACTTCTGCCCAAGGGCCTTCCAGCCTTGTGATTGCTGGGCGGAGCCTCTCCACTAATGTTGCACCGAGGCTTTCCCTGCAGTTGCTGTGGGATTGTTGATTTTCTCCCTGGACCATGGAGCAGTCTCAGTGGGGCTCCAACTTGCCATTGCCCACTCAAATGGTCTCTCTGGGTCTCTCTTGCCCCCTCGGGGTCACAGCAGGATTTTGTGTATTAGAGGCGGCTGGCAGGCTGCTGGGCCAGCCAGGTTCCTTTCACCCCAAGACCTCCCAACATTCTGAATGCTGGGCAGGGCCTCTCCACTAATGCCGAGTAGAGGCTTGCAGCTGCTGTGGGACTGTGGATTTTCCCACTGGGGTATGGAGCAATCGCAGGGGTCTCAGGTAGGGCTGTACTCACCTGTTTCCACTGTCACACTGCCGATGCGCACAGATGCTCGCCCTTGGTGCTGTGGCGATGCTATGAGTGTGTCAGCTGGTAGAAAGTCACTTGCAGGTACTAGGCTGTCCGGGGGCCAAAGAGTTTTCACCTATCTCCACCTCTCCCAGAGGGAAGTCCATCCACCTTCCGATGTATAGCAGCATGGGTCTCTCAGACATCCTGAGATGCTGTGTGAATAGCCTTAGATGACCGATGAATGTCTAATTAGTTGTAGTTCAAAGGGGTGAGACAAAGAAAATGGCTCACTCCACCATGTTGCTGATGTCACTCCTCAAGCATCTTGGATATTTTTTTTTTTAGATTGGCACCGGGGCTAACAACTGTTGCCAATCTTTTTTTTTTTTCTGCTTTATCTCCCCAAACCCCCCCCCCCCCCGTACACAGTTGTACATCCCAGTTGCAGGTCCTTCCAGTTGTGGGACGTGGGATGCCACCTCAACATGGCCTGATGAGCAGCACCATGTCCACGGCCAGGATCCGAACCCTGGGCCACCGCAGCGGAGTGCACGAATCCAACCACTCAGCCATGGAGCAGGTCCCTATCTTGGATTTTTGAGTCTAGAAATCTGGAAAGAGATTTAGATATCCAAGCTCATGAAACTCATAGGCCCCCAAACCAATTCTGTCCAAAGAGATCATCTTTGAGACACATTATAATAAAACTGCCTAAAATGAAAGGCAAAGAGAATTTTAAAAGCAGCAAGAGAAAAAAAAATTTCACGTAAAAAGGAACCCCATAAGGCTATCAGTGGATTTCTCAGTAGAAATCTTGCAGGCCAGAAGAGAGTGGGATGACCTATTCAAAGGGCTGAAAGAAAAACTTGCCAACCAAGAGTATTTTACCCCAAAAAATTGTTCTTCAGAAATGAAGGAGAGAATAAGATTTTTCCAGATCAACAAAAGTTGAGGGAGTTCATCACCACTAAACATGCCTTACAAGAAATGTTGAAAGGAGTTCTTCAAGCTGAAATGAATGGACACTAATTAGTAATATGGAAATATAAAACAAACTGGTAAAGGTAAAGTATAGTCAAATTCAGAATACTCTAATACTGTAATATGGTGGTGTATTAGTCACTTAACTCCAGTACAAAGCTGAAAGAACAAAATTTATTTTAAAAAAAACTATAGCTAAAATAATTTGCTAATGGATACACAATATAAAAAGATGTAAATTGTGACATCAAAAACATAAAATGTGAGGAGTGGTAGTAAAAGGTTCTAGTTTTTACATGTAATCAAAATTAAGTTGTTCTTAGCTTAAAGTAGACTGTTATATCTATATTTTTGTAAACCTCATGGTAACGACAAGGCAAACACCTACAGTAGATACACAAAAGATAGAGATGGGAATCAAAGCATATCATTCCAGAAAACCATCAGCTCATAAAAGAAGACAGCAAGAGAGAAAGGAAAAAGGGAACTACAAAACAGCCAGAAAACAACTAATAGGATGGCATTAGTAAGTCCTTACTTACCAATAATTGCTTTAAATGTAAATGGATTAAATTCTCCAATCAAAAAGCATAGAGTAGCTGAATGGATTAAAAAAAGAAAAACGCAAGACCTAACTATATGCTGCCTATAAGGGACTCACTTCAGCTTTGAGGACACACATAGGCTCAAAGGGAAGGGATGGAAAAAGATATTCCATGCAAGTGGAAAACGAAAGATGGCAGGGGTAGCTATACTTATATCTGACAAAATAAACTTTAAGTTAAAAACTGTAACAAGAGAAAAAAAAGGTCATCATATAATGATAAAGGGTCAATTCATCAAGTGGATATAACAATCATAAATATATATGCACCCAACATCGGAGCACCTAAATATATTAAGCAGATAGCAACAGATCTAAAGGGAGAAATAGACAACAACACCATAATAATAAAAGACATTAATACCCCAGTGGATAGATCATCCGGATGGAAAATCAATTAGGAAAACATTGGACTTGAACTATACTTTCAACCAAATGAGCCTAACAGACCTACACAGGATATTCCATCCAATAGCAGCAGAATATACATTCTTCTCAAGTGCACATGGAATATTCTCTAGGATAGATCATAATGTTAGGTCACAAGTCTTAGCAAATTCTAAAAACTTTAAATCATACCAAGTATCTTTCTTGACCATAATGGTATAAAATAAGAAATCAATAGCAGAAGGAAAACTGAAAAATACATAAATACGTGGAAATTAAACAACTCACTCTTGAACCACCAATGGGTCAAAGAAGAAATCAAAAGAGAAATCAAAAAAAAAAAAATCTCGAAAGAAACAAAAATGGAAACACAACATACCAAAACATGGAATGCAGCAAATGTGGTTCTTTCATTATTATTTTTTTCTACTGAGGTAACAATGGTTTATAACATTATATAAATTTCAGGTGTACATCATTATAATTTGGCACTTGTATAGACTACCTCGTGTTCACCACCAAAAGCAAACACAGCTCTAAGAGGGAAATTTATAGCAATAAATGCCTACATTAAAAAAAAGAAAGATCTCAAATAAGCAACCTAATAATTTAGTAACCTACTTTTAATTGCATGAGTTATTAATTCTAGGTAATCTAGTAAAGTGCTTATGAGATGGGAATTATGAATTGACAACCAGGAAAAGAGGAAGAGTCGGGAGAGTACTGTCAATGCTAGAGTTTGTGCTTCTAACCAAAAGACTTGGTGTTTAGTGAACTTCAGATCACTTCACTCAACTCCAAAGAAATAGGGGTACCCTAAATTTCCATCTTTCACATGGTCTTAGATGTGTCCCCAGTTTTCAAAAAGACGAAGTGAGGGAGATGTTTTTAAGCATGTTCACTGGGTTTGTTTGTTCGTTGTCTCATCAAATGGGATAGCCAAAGGAATCCCAACTGGCTTCTATGTGCCTATAAAACAATGGAGCAGATGACAAAAAAAGATTAAGAGCACTTTTTATGCAGGTTAGAGTTATCGAGGAAAGTGCCAATAGCAGGCACCCCAAAAAGGGACTCAGATAGCTAGTACATATCAATGAGTTTGACAAAACCATGACTCTGATGGCAAAATCAACAAAAGGAACTCCAAATCCAAAGGTCAGCAAAAGCGAAACAGCCCCAGGAGAGCTACTGCAGCTGACTATACGTTTCTGTTTACATATATGTTCCTTGTCCCAGCAACAGCTCCACGGACAAGGACTGAAATTCTAAGCGGATGATAAATATGAACATAAGATAAACTAATCAAGGGAAATGGAGCTAAGTTAAGGCTGGATAAATCTACAGCGTTTAGTACTGCTGAAAGATAAAATGATCAGAAACTTCCACCTGAGGATTCAGAGAGAAAAAATAGCTAGATTTGCTGAAAAGCTCCGTAAATGTTTGCAGAATTGAATCCCTAGGGAACTCCATGTGTAACTTAGGATGAAGTTATACTTGAGCTCTTGATCTGCATGCCAGCAGCAGGGGAATCACCTGAAAAGTGGTTGGAAACGCAAAATCACAGGCTGATTTCAGACTTCCTGAATCAGAATCAGCATTTTAATAAAGACACCACGAGACCTGTGTGCACATTAAAGTCTTAGAAGCTCTAGTGTGGGCTTCCGTTGCCCTTGAAAGCATCACTGATGAAGTGGGTGAAAGAAAAGGAAATGGTGGCCAACTCAGCACCAGACTGGGAGAGAGAACACACGGACACTTAGACTTTCTTCCTGGATTGCAACAAAAACTCTAGGGAGCCCATCAGTTTACTAGGCAAATAAAGATTAGTGAAGGAGGAATTTGGAAGGACGACATGAGCCCTTAATCAAGAGCAGTCTCACACTAGCTACCACTAAAGAAATGGAAATTGTGGTCAAAGAATGACAATTCAAGTTTGGTAACTGGAATTTCCAGATGCATGGAAAATATGAACTTTAGAGGACTTCACAGACATTAGCATTTCTGCAAAATCTTCAGGGGCCATGAATCGCACTTGCTTGCATAGAACTGAATTCTAATCATCTCCTGTGGGGAACCTCAGCCCATCAGGTCTAAACAAGTCCACCAGGAGCAGAATCCAAGAACGATGTGTTCTAAGACAAGCCAACATGCGTGCTCTGCCGTGTTGAAAGTGCTTCCTGGAGAGGACTCTTCTTTTTATACCACAATATTGAGCAAGGAGTGAGGAAAAGTCATATCATTATCCCATATATTCTTTTTGTCCAACCACAATTACAGGGGGCTGGCGGCATGTTACACAAACCTGTCATCAAGGTTAGAGCTGAAAAATTTAAGTTACACAACAGTAAGATGAGTCTGTGCAGCCACTCAAGCAAGGAAGTTCAACCTCAAACCAACTTACTTAAGGCACTTCTGCCATCCCCGCTAACTGCCAGTAACACTGAAGAGTGTGGACACACGTCCATGATGACTTGTAAAGGGACCAGAAAATATATTCTTAAAGCACTAAATAGTATTAACTTTGTGTCAGGTGCTGTGTTAAGTACATTTCATACATTTTTATATTTGGTCTTCAAATGCAGTGCTCTCAAAGGTTATGATTATCTGTATTACTTATATATTATCTATTACTTATACTAGATAATATAATAAGTAATTATATTTATTAATTATATTATTAATTATATTTAATATAATTATTAATTAATATAATTACTTATATTATCTATTATTATCTATATTACTATAGTATATCATACTCATCTCTATTATTATTATATTATTATTATTATAATCTACATTACTTCTAGTAAGTATAGAAACAGGAGTCAAACTCTTGGCCACTTGACTCTAAAGCCTTACACTTCTCTACTAAAGGGCTAGACTTTTTATTACTTTCTGCCTAATCTACCAATACAAAGTATAATAATGGTAGAAGTTATGAGACAGCCTCATTACTATCTACTTAAGGGGGATCTTTTTGCCTGGACAAGTGCCTACTCGCAAAGGAACTCAATAAGAATACTTCTTCTAAGTATCTCCTAAGCATAGGAAATCATTTTAAATGAAGCGAAAAATTAAGACTGTTCATGCTGATTTGGCCTTCACAGGGGCCAGTTTAGACTCTTCAGCACATTCTGGACCAAAAAAGAAATAGAACCATCTGCATTCCCAAAGCCACTTGGTTGGCAGACTCAGGCTCCAAGTGTTCCCATCACAAAGCAGAAGCACAGGAGAATCAGCTCAGATTTGGAGGTTGCTTCTGCATAAGAGGATGGGAAGGCACCGAGAGATGAGTCAAAGTGGTCTGGGTAGACACAGCATCACCAAAAGGGGCAGGCATTCAGCCTTCAGAAAGGCTCTCCAATCCTAAAAGAGAATTCTACCACACAGTTACTATGTCCCAGAGAAGGGACGGGTAGTCCACCTCCTTCCCTGGAGGTGGTGGTTAGCAGCCAGGCCTAGTCCAGGCTTCCAGGAATGCTCCAAGGGCCGGTGACAGATTCATATGTCAGCAGGAAGCCAGCTTGCCACCCAGACACTCTTACTGGAACAGGATAGAAGATGGCGTCTGGCTGGTAGACCTGCCAAGCACACCTTGCCAGCGACTGCAGGTGCTGGCTGCTGGACTGGCTGCTGCTCCAGCACTTTCTGTGGAATAGGAGAGTTCAAGAAAATATTACATAACATATTTTCAGAATAGGGCAGTGATTATAGCAATGTGCCAGTGTGTCTCATCACTGTGTTGCTAGATCAACGAGCTGGGGTACAATGATACCGTGAGCCTATTTTAAACATTGACATGTAATCAAGGTGGGAGGCCTTTCTCATAATGGTTCTCAGTCAAGAGAACTTCATCAGTGAAAACACACAAACACTCCCTCCCCCCAAAAAATATGTTTTAGAATCAGCAGAAAAGTTTTCCTTGAGTTTGAGGAGGTAGTACATAAAGGATCATTGGGGGAAGAAGAAAGCATTAAGCTATTGTGGAAAGAAAGGATGATATCTTCAAACAGGCCGATGGAACGGCACCTCCCTCCAGCTGGGAATTCACAGTGATGTTGAGCAGCGTGTGGCAGGGGAGGACGCGGTGGGGAGATGGCAGGAAGCTAAATATAGCATAGTGTGGGTTTTTGGATTCCCCAGGATGAAGAAACCTTACTGTAAAACTATTATTAAAAAGAACAGAGGATTTGTAAGCAGAGGTTCCTATATGAAGCCAGTGAAAGGAAAGAAGACAGAATAAAATCTTCCAATTCAGAAAACTGTAAAAGAAGATTAAGGCCAAGTTTCTTGTAAGAAAATGTCTGCTCATTAAAAAGCTGGCTGTTTGTAATTGCTTCCAAGTCACCTATTTGGTCAGGAAGGTTCCTGGCCTTCTCTCTGCCATCAACGTGTCACGGAACCTCAGCTGTTGTCTCCCAACCTCTTTCAACCAGACGTTCTCCACTTACTCAGAGAAGCTAATAATGCTTCCAGACTCAGCACTGTCCATGCCTGAAGACAACACACCTGCCAGGAGAAGGTGCCTAAGACTTGGACATGATGAGCTGCTCATCCCCAGAAAAATAAATACTAGAGAGGTGCCAGAAGACGATGTCACTACATTTAATTCAAACAGTATTCACTAAGCTGTACATGCCCAGTACTGCACACTAACCAGGTAACCATCACCAAAAAGATGCTACAGCTGAATTTAGCCATTCCACAGATACTTATTAAGCACTTAGTCAATGTAAAACATTGCATTAGGTGCTGGGAAGGATATCTGTCCCATCGCCTCAAGATGCTTATTACCTACTAGGGAATCTTAAGAAGAATACACAAATCACTATGACTCAGTATACCGTGAGAAGTACCAAATGGCATTGGCTGGATTTGTTGACTGCCTACTTTATAAAGACATTATTCTTCTTAAAGTCAATTTTGCCAGTTAAAAGCCTAAAGAGTTTTTAAGAGGGTTAGCAGGGCAGGTTTAGTGATGAGTTCTGTGTGAATCCTGCCATTTAGAAACCAAGGATGAGGGCTGGAGGTAGGAAATGGGGAAAGGATGCTCAAGCTCTAAAAACCACCTTTGGACTCATTTAGCTGGACGTTTTCCTTTTTATTCCGGGCTAGAAAAGTCACCATGGGTTTAGAGAGTTCTTACATGGATTGCATGACAGTGCTGACTTCCATAAATACTAGCAAGCTTCATTATTTTGCCCAGTTCTTCATCTTTTGCCTTTATACTGACAAACTGTATTTCAGCTGTATCCTCAAACAAAAGCCACGGTAAGATAACATTACCAAAAATTCCCACCCTATGTAAATGAGCACTTTCCTGCAGCAATATATCATTAACTTGCCAAGATCTGGGCTGAAAGGTGTGTGATATTTTGAATCAAACTTCAAATGTCAAGGGTAATCAAAGACCTAGAATTACTATAGCATCTAAAATTATTTTACAGCTTTCAAAAGAATATGGAAAAAATGATTGCAATTCTCAAAATTATATGCTGCCTTTGGGGAAAACACACATCTGTGTCCTTGGGAGCACACAGGTAATGTAAGCAGGGCTGGGCCATTTTCCACGTTGCAGTCAGTGCCAGATAGGAGGCACAGAGGGTAAGGCCCGCCTCAGAGTCCCCTCCTGTTGTCTGAAATTAGAGTGTGGGTATTCATCATTTTCTCCCACAAATAGACACCTTTTCCAGTTTTTCCCATTATGCCCTTGTTCCCTAAGCTTGCAGTCTTGAGTCATTTTTTACTCTTCCTGTTCTCACATCATTTATTCACTTATTTGACAATTACCTAATGACTATCTGTATCATATCAGACTCTGTGTTGGGTGTTAGGATTCTAATGGCCTCTGGTCTCCTAGAGCCACAGTCCAGTCTGAGATTCTAATAAGGAAACAACCAATTACAATCAGCAGTCTTTCTAAAAGTGTAGGCTCCACCAAGCTCTGCTGAGTCCGAGCCTTTGGTCTGGGACCTGGAGGCTATATTTAGTCAACACTGGGGTGATTTCTGTTCCCACCAAAACTTGGAGAGTCATTCAGTACAGAATAGTTTGTGCTGAAGTAGGATGCTGTTGTGCTAGGCAGGGTAATAAAGAGACACAGGGGAGAGACAATTAGCCTGGATAGATGGGAGAGAGGATTGTCAGGAAAGATTCTTTCCAGAGTGATGTCTAAATTGAGATATCAAGTATGCAAAGGAAATACCCCAATTTGAGTGGAACACATGGAGGGTAGGTGCAAAAAGAAGAAAGAATATCCCAGGGAGAGGCATTCCTTACAAAACTCAGAAGTGGAAAGAGTCATTCAGAGTGGCTGGAGCATTGAGTTCAAGGTGAGCAGCGAGGAGAGATTGGTTGAAGAAGTGAGCAGGAACTAGATTGTCAAGAACCTCATAACATGGTTGTGGAATTTGGACCTTACCTTGAAGGCATTGAGGAACTGTGGAAGGATTTTCAAGGAAGGTGGCAGAAGAGACTTAAACGAGTAGAGTAATTCCTTCTCCCAGTTCCTATGGGTTTGTGCTACTCTTAGAGTGAACCACCTTCAAGGTGGAAATTTTTTTCTACTATCTCCCCTAAAGCTGTCCCTCTCTTTCCAATTCTGCAGACACAACTCTGTTCCAATATTTCTAACCCCCTCAAGTCTGGATTATGGCAGCATCTTTGCCTTGTCACCTTGCCCAATCTCATCTGTTGAATATGTTATCAAAATGACCTCAGCCATTGATTTCATCATGTTACTATCCTGCTCAGGAATCTTTTCTTATCTGGTACTAAACTTATCATCTTAACACTCAAAGCCTGCCACCATCTTCTTTTCCCAATTCTGCCCCCTCAGCACTCAGGGTCTTCATGCTTTCTCAATCCTTCAGGCCACAGCATGGAAGGAACAGCTTTACCATCTGGTATCCCTTGATGAAAACAGTTACTCTTGAGTATTAATTCTCAATTATTATCACACATTCAGGTCTACTAGCTTTAAGTATAGAGTGAAAGACCATGTTTCTTATCAAAGGAATGCCAGGCATCAGCAAAGTAGGTAGGAAAGATTTTGTGAGAGAAAAGCTTCTCTCTGACTTGCTGACCTCATATGTGGTATAAAAAAATTGCCTAGTGAAGAAGAGTCTGATTCATAGTGGTAGGAGACGACACTGTATTTACTTTCTATCCTGCCCTCCTCTCCTCCATGTCATTTTGCATTTCATAATTTACAAAGGGTTCTTTTTCCCATGAACTGTCAGGTTTTATGTTCTGTTATATTTTAGGTAGCTACAAAAAGGTTTCCCTCCATTTCTGGAACATCAGGACATCATTTGGAATGTTTCATTGCAATATTGGGGATGGGGGTGCCACTATACTAAGTTCCCTTCTGATCCTCTGCCTGGCAGAAAGGAACTCAATCTATTCTTGATAGGAGTGGCAATGTCTCTCCCCCAGTCTCTGGACCAAAGCCCCAACCTGAGCCTCCCGCTGCACTTCACGGTGATGGATCATGATGTCACCCTCCTTCCTATTCCACCCACTGGAATAGGCGAGTGCCTGATCCAGTCTAGTTTCAAATGAATTCAGGTATCAAAACTTCAACCATTTCTCTTGGAAAATTTATGGAAACTGTGTAAGAAATATTTTTCCTGACTTCCAGCTTCAGTTTTGCTTTCCTTAATTTCACCAAGTCAGTCATCTAAAAGTCAGAGTCATAAATTACGTCTTTTGTGGAATAAGTCATAAGAGACATAGGAAGTGAGAAAGAGATAGAAAGATAAAGAGAGGGAGAGAGGGTGGAAGAAAAAGTGTGAGAAATTTTTCTATTTTAAGATCGAGGGAACCACATTTTCATAATTAGCTTTAGTGATGTCCAGTATTTGGAGTCCTTTTTTCTTTTTTTTCTTAACAGCTTATTGAGATGTAATTCACATACCATGCAATTCACTATGTAAAGTGTACAATTCAACAGTTTATAGCATATTCACAGGGTTGTGCAACCACAATCTAATTTTAGAACATTCTCATACTCCCAACCGCACCCCTCCACCCCCATGCCCTGGCAACCAGTAATCTACTTTTGTCTCTATAGATTTGCCTAATGGAATTATACAATAGGTGGTCTTTCAAGAGTGGCTTCTCACATTCAGCATGTTTTCAAGTTTCATCCATATTGCAGCATATATCTATATTTCATTCCTTTTTATTGCAAAATAATATTTTGCTGTGTGTATATACCACATTTTGTTTATCCATTCATAAGTTGATGAACATGTGGATTGCTTCCACTTTGGGCTATTATAAACTATGCCACTATGAATATTTGTGTGCAAGTTTTTGTGTGGATGTGTGTTTTTAATTCTCTAGAGTATATACCTAGGAGTGGAATTGCTGAGTCATATGCTAACTCTATATTTAACATTTAAAGAACTGCCAAACTGTTTCCACAGCAGCTGCACCGTTTTACATTCCCACTAACAATGTGTAAGTGTTCCAATTTCTCCACTTCCTCAGCTACAGTTATCATCTGCGTTTTTTATTATAACCATCCAAGTGAGTTGAGGTAGTATCTCATTTTGATTTTCATTTTCATTTCCTTGATGACTAATGATGTTGAACACCTTTTCATGTGCTCAGATTCTTTGCTCATTTTTTAGTCGGGTTATTTGTCTTTTTGATTTTTTTTTTTTAAAGATTTTATTTTTTCCTTTTTCTCCCCAAAGGCCCCAGGTGCATAGTTGTATCTTCTTCGTTGTGGGTCCTTCTAGTTGTGGCATGTGGGACGCTGCCTCAGCGTGGTCTGATGAGCAGTGCCATGTCCGCGCCCAGGATTCGAACCAACGAAACACTGGGCCGCCTGCAGCAGAGCGCGCGAACTTAACCACTCGGCCACGGGGCCAGCCCCGGGTTATTTGTCTTTTTATAATTGAGTTGTAAGAATGCTTTATACATTCTGGATACAAGCCCATCATCAGATATATGATTTACAAATATTTTATACCATTCTGCTGGTTGTCTTTTAATTGTCTTGATAGTATTGTTTGCAACACAAAAGTCTTTAATCTTAATGTAGTCCAATTTATCTATTTTTTCTTTAGTTGCTTGTGCTTTTTGTGTCATATTTGAAAACCCATTGTCTAACTCAGGGTCATGAAGATTTACTTCCATGTTTTCTTCTAATAGTTTAATAGTTTTGGCTCTTAAATATATGTCTATGACCCATTTTGAGTCAATTTTTGTATGAGGTGTGAGGTGGGCATCCAGCTTCATTCTTTTGTATGTGGATATCTAGATTCCCAGTACCATTTGTTGAAATGACTATTCTTTCTCCATCAAATTTTGTTGGCACCTTGTCAAAGATCAATTACCCATAAGTGTGAGAGTATATTTCTGGATTCTCAATTCTGTTCCATTCATCTATATTTTTATCCTTTCACCAGTACCACACTGTCTAGTTTACTATACTTTGTAGTAAGTTTTGAAATTGAGAAGTGTGTGTTCTCCAACTTGGTTCTTTTTCAAGATTGTTTTGGCTATTTGCATTTCCACATGAATTTTAGGATCAGCTTATCAATTTCTGCAAAAAAGAAAAAAGCAAGTTACAATTTTGATATGGATAGAACTGAATCTGTAGACCAATTTGGGAAGTATTGTCATCTTGACAATATCAGGTGTTCCAATTCATGATTATGGGATGTCTTTCCACTTATTTAGATCTTCTTTAATTTCTTTCATCATATTTAATAGTTTTCAGTGTACAAATTTTACACTTTCTTGTTAAATTTATACCTAAGTATTTTATTCTTTTGATGCTATTGTAAATTGAATTGTTTTCTTAATCTCATTTTTGGAATGTTTATTATTAGCATATAAAAACACAATTGATTTTTGTACATTGGTGTTATATCCTGCAACCCTATTGAACTTGTTTATTATTTCTAATAGTCTTTTTTTTTGGTAGATTCCTTAGGATTTTCTATATACAAAACCATATTGTCTACAAATAGAAATAGTTTTACCTTTTCTGTTTTTTGGAAGTGTTTGTGAAGTATTAGTGTTAATTATTCTTTAAATGTTTGGTAAAATTCACCAGTAAAGTCATCTGGTTCTAGGCTTTTCTGTGTCGGAAGGTTCTTAATTACTAATTCAGTCTCTTTACTTATTACAGGTTTATTCAAATTTCTTTTTCTTCTTGAGGCAGTTTCAGTAACTTGTGTCTTTCAGGGAATTTGTCCATTCCATCTAAACGAGCTAATTTGTTGGCATTCAGTTGTTCATAGTATTCCATTTAACCCTCTTCATTTCTGTAAGGTCAGCAGTGATTTCCCTCTTTTATTCCCAATTTTAGTAATTTGAGTCTTCTCTCTTTTTTACCCTTGGTCCATCTGTCTAAATGTTTATCAATTTTGCGGATCTTTTTGAAGATCCAACTTTTGGTTTCATTGATTTTTCTATTATTTTTCTATTCTCTATTTTATTTTATTTCCATTCAGGTCTTTATTGCCTTCCTTCTGCTTGCTTTAGGTTTAGTTTGCTCTTCTTTTTCTAGTTTCTTCAGGGAGAAATTAGGTTATTGACTTGAGGTCTTTCTTCTTATTTAATATAGGCATTTACAGGTATAAATTTTCCCTGAGCACTGAGTTAGCTACATCCTATAAGTTTTGCTGTGTTGTTTTTATTTTCATTCATCTCAAAGTATTTTCTAATTTCTCTTGAGATTTCTTTTTTGACCCACTGATTATTTAGGAGTGTGTTGTTTAATTACCATGTATTGGTGAATTTTCCAAGTTCCCTTCTGTTACTGAGTCCTGATTTAATTCCATGAGAGCACTTTACTTTAAAGCACTTTGAAATATTCAATCAAAATTATTCTTGTTGCAATTGCATTCTAAATGTTAAAACAAACAACCAAAGCCTGTACCCAAATAAGCTTGAACAAAGCAGTTTAAAGACTTAAGTCTGGAAGGAGGAAAAATGTACTAAGCATCTGGTGATTTTTTCCCAGTGAATCTAACTCATTATTTATTTTAAAATTAAAAATAGATATAAAATACCTTCAAGATATTCACAGGGAACACCTAACTTAGGGAATTTGCAAATACCGGTGAGACAAAGAAATCATAGATTTTTAGATAGAGAAAAGGTGGGGACAGGGAAGACTAAAAAAATATGAGTGGTTTCTCCAATTTAGTTTTAAGTATTTCAAGTAACAAGACTTCACCACTTCCCTTGGCAGATTTATAGAACTTGTATAAGAAATATTTTTCTGACATTCAGGCTGAGTTTTCCTTTTCTCAATTTCATCATGTCAGGCATAGCTGTGCCTCTGTACACCATCCCAAACAATTCCTCTCCTTATTTAGTTTGAGTTTCAGCTCCTCAAGGACCTGCAGAAGGCTATCCTATCCCATTTTCTAATTCTTCGTCCAAGTCAAACATATTTAGGTCTCCTAATCTGTTTTCTTAAGCCAGGTATTATATTTTTGAATTTCTGTTCTTTGAATTTAGTCCAGTACATTCACTCTTTCTAATTGATGGGGACCCTGGACTGTGTATGAGTCGTAAGGACTCATTCTTGATGTCACATAAGCAACTGTCCACCTCTCTGCTGCTGGCATTTTACTTGAGCTATGAAGCCCAAAATAGTACTTAAAAATAAAAAAACAAAGACGTTTGCTTTCCATTACCAACCACAGGTGGTTCCCAGTCTCACTGCTTTGCGAGTGCTGAACCACCATCCTGTTGGAGGCCTGTCATTTGGATTGTCTTTTCCCTCTTTCAGGTGGCAGAAATAAGCAAATTCTTTCCCTGGCTCTCTCAACATTTTCAGCAGTTCATCTGGTCTGGTTCAACCATCCACAGCTGAGGCCTGCCAAATTTACAAGTGCACGAGTTCTTTCAGAGTCCTGCTTGCATACTCTGCCTCTTTCTGAAACCCTGGGGCTAATCTATACCTTTATATGCCTCCCAATGGCTCAGCAATTCCCAAGCACAAAGTCTGATTATTTTGTTTGCTTTTAAAAATCCAGCTAAAAGTGTAAGATATTCTCTGTCTAATGTTTAGAATGGTGTTCTCTAAAAGTTCAACAGCCCTTGATTCCAATGGTGTGTAAGTACTGGTAGAAGAAAGTAATAATACACAGTAAGTACTAGTACTAACACAGGGTGTAAGATTCACACATTCACCCTCTCAGGACAGTCGATGACTGAGCATTTTGCCCTAGTTTCTACCCATTGATTTTTATGAGCAAAATATACTGACATCTCATTCATTTGAATTCTGCTAATTGAGGATGAAATGTTACCTGGGCTGAAATTTATCTTTGCCCTATGGATAAAGATTCCCTAAGCAAATAAATACTACGTGGGCAGGGTTGGTTCATTTGGCACATCTAAAGGGATAATGGTGCCTGAGAACTGTAACACACAAATTGGGTATTTTCTCCATGACTGTGTCTTTAAAGGAGAGTTGGTAACATCTCTACTTGAAAGAGTGTGTTAAGAATTAATTTAAGTTACCTATGGAATAGAGAAGATGTATTTCTTTTCAAATTGGAATTCATATTTTTCTTTACTTCCCACAGCATTGGAAAAATTATATGTGTGTCGTTTGTTTAGGTCCCAACCACAGATGCAAAGCAGGATCCCAGAATGGAATCCATACTCCACCATAGTAGTTTACTTTCACTATAACATTTTGCTTCCAGTGTTCACTCCTTTGCTCTAGAGGAGCAAAAATAATTCTAGAGGTGTTATCATCATGTGACTCCTTTCAGATAATGTATTTGTTGGATTGTAAACCTCTAAGAGCAGAGATTAGGTCTGTGCCTCCTAGCACAATGCATTTCATATCGTACGACCTCAGGTAGTGTAAGTTAATGGATATGCAAGACTTGAATGCTTTAAACCAAGGGCGTAAATAACAGAAATTTCAGACATTCTGGGTGACCTTTTGAAATGAGTATGGCTTTTCATTTTATTTTAAATTATACCACAAAGACGTTTTATTTGCTTTTCCAACAGGTAGGGTATCACAGAGCAGTGTTTAGGAGAATATGTAGCGAGAGATTGGCTCAGATAACTGGAGCTAAAGAATAAACATTCCCTAGCAAGAAGAGAAAATAGAACCAGCAGCAAGACTAGACACTCAACCCAATGAATCCAGGACAGAGGCATGTTCAAGTCAAATAAATGACAAACCCAGATATACAACTAATATCCTAGAACTAGAAGGGACCTTAAAGAGCCCTTTGCTCCATCCTTTTATTTTCCAGATCCAGGTGTTGAGACCAAGAGAGATTAAGAGACTTGTCCAAGAACACGAAAGTAGTGCTAAAGCCAAAACTAAAACTCCATTTTCCTGTCCCTCCATCCCGTGTTCTTCCAGCTACATCCCAGGTTCATTATTTATATTGCCAGTTGAGTAGATGATCTTTCATATAAACCCAAAGACTTGTCACTGACTCCGATTTTTTAAGTTTGAATAGGAAAAACATTTGTTCACAGCTGACTCCAAGGAAGCCTAAGTCTATGCTTTACATAATATTATTTGGTTCTTCCTTATGCCAGGTGTCACAGTTAATTATGCTTCATGATATCCGCTAAACTTTTTGCTTTAAAATGGTCATTATGTTACCATAGGGCAAAAAATATGTAAAATAACTTAACTCCCCTGACTAAGCTGGTAAGTAGGATAACAGGCTGTCTATGAAGGAATACCACTCAGTGAGCCAACTCAACTGTTTATATAAGTGGATGGATACACAAAGCTTCCCAGGTACAGGGCTGGTCTGCCATTTCCTGGGGAGCCCGGAGGACCCACAGGAGAACAGTTACTATTGTTCCTGGCCACAATCTCAGTTGGATACTATATCTGTACAGGAGGCAAAACAAAAGGCAGAAGTAGATTCCAGAAGAGAACGGCAGAACCCAACTATGCAATTTCTCACGTTTCTAATGAGCAATAGCAGGTTTTTCCTCTCTTTTCTTAAACCCCAAGGTTTCTTACATTTCTTAGAACTTTGCCAAGGTGTGGGTATTGATGTTGGTGTCAAGTATCAGGAGCACAGATTAGAAGCTAATATGGTAGGCCCCAGGAAAAATGGTGAGATGCTTTCCCACACCTCAGCTCCTCCTCAACAACTTTGTCCTTTCTCAGGCTTCTGTTTCTGTTTCCTCCCAGATTGTGTCATGTCCTGGGGATCCTGATAAAGGCTTTTGGCAGGGATGTGTGTGCCCCTACTCTTTGTCTTCTGTGCCTATAGCAGACGTTGCTAATCATGGTTCTTCACCCGAAGGACGTGACCTCCCAGTTTATCTCAATACAGAATTCCAGACAATCATTCCTAATCAAACACAGCACACAAGATAAAATCTGCTTATCATCCCTGGTATAAAGAATCATCTCAATCCCAAAGAATTGGCCTGGAGGGAAAAGTCTTGAATTCCAAATGTCTCCAATGACTCAATGGACTTGAACAATAATATGCAAAATAATAAGCTGTAAGTTTGATATTTCTCCCCTCAAATCATACCATCATAACGAAGAGGCAGTCTACGTTTGCCAAGATAAAACAAGGAAACCTTTGAGAATACTATACCCTAGGTCTAGGGACCCTTCAACAGTCAGATCCAACACTTAGGGGCTCTTGGGCTCAACAGCCTCATCGCGCATTCCCATAACACAGTGGTTCTCAAACTTTAGCAGCCATCCGTGTCACCTGGAGGGCTTGATAAAACACAGATGGCTGGGCCCCATCCTCAGATTTCCTGATTCAATTGGTCTTAGATGGGGCCCAGAATTTTCAGAAATAATTTCCAAGTGATGCTGACACTGCTGGTCTAGGGACCACACTTTGAGAACCACGACTATAATCTGTTGTACTGGGGATTCCATCCTCACCCTATCCCTAACCCTCCTCACCTGAAAACACATTCCTAAAGACACAGAGATGTAAAAAGGCAATTCCAATTGTCTTCTCTCCATCTCTCTTTTCCCTAGCCTCTCAGCAGTATTCCATTCTAACACCCACTCCTATCCTGGCTGCCTTAATGCTGAACCACCCAGTTTCCTCCTAAATATATTACTGAATAAATCTTCGGTGTCTCCTTACATCTATAGAAATCTAAGATTTGGTCCTTAGTTCTTCTCTCTTTCTGAACATACTTTCACCTATTTCCATGAATGACTTCAGTAACTGTATTAATTCCAATTAAATCTGCATTTCCTAAATGGATGTCTTCATTCCTCACCTTTTCCCTCTTTATAGTCCCAGCACATGGCACAGTGCCAAACCTCCATTCAGCATGATCCATATAGAATCTACCTTTCCAGTCTCGCCTTACCCCATCCCCCTAAATGAATTACGTACTGAGAATTGTACTTCCTACAGGTTTTGCTTCCAAACTTGTAGGTTCCATTCATCCTGTGCCTCCACGTGAAAGGCCCTCATACTTATAGTCCCTTGTTCAAAGCCTACACAACCACCAAATTCCAATTACATGCTGCCACCTTTATGAAATCTTCCCTCATTACCCCAACTGGATCAGTTCTCTCCCTTTCCTCAATTCTCCGGTAAGCACCTGTCACATGCAGCCTCTATTATTCTCCTGCGTGCAAACACTTTCCCTCCTATTCTGAGCAAAGCCCCCTATCTGCAAGGTGCATCTTGGTGGCCTCATGGTCTCCTAATTTCCAAAACAATCTTGATTGCAGGTATCTGATCCAGTTATCCTCTTTAATAGGTTGATATTTGTCACACCATGTGTTTTAATTTTTAATTTTTGGCTCAGAGCGTGTGTTTCCCAAAATGAATAACCCATGATTTATTCTGGGACATTATGATACTTCTCTTGGTATAAGAGCCACCCAGAAATATTACAAATATACCCTTGACAATAGTCTAATGCTTTCACATTGGCACCAACTGTTCTTTGTCACGAAGACCTTTTATTACCTCCAAGGAGAGAGCGCCTGCCCCAGCTCCATCCAGCTAAACCTGTTAAAGATTTAACCTGCATGTTCAGCCTAGCTAGACCCTGAGCCGTTTCTAACTGCCCAGCATGGTGGGCCATCAGCAGCCCCATTGCCACCAGTATTTAGAGCCTAGGATTCGATTTCCTGTTACCAGTATGACATCCTCAGGCCCTGAAGGGATCTGGTTGGGCCTCCAAGTCTGCTGATTGTGGTCTCCTTCCCAGGCGCTGCTGAAATTCCACCGCATCTATGTAACGTGGCTTTCTTCCCCAGTTCCAACTTTGCATTCTAGTTCTTCCTGTTCTGAGCCACATTACTGATTGGGTGCCTACAACTGACCTAGCCCGCACCAGGTTCCTCTCCACAGGGACCTGGACCCTGTCACTATTCCACCAGGCCTCCAGACAGGCCCGGCTTGACAAGGGTGCTAACTTCTAACTGTGAGTGTTGCTGCTTCCCAGGCATCTCTGCTGTTGACCTCTACTCAACAAATTAGAACACTCAGCATTTCCAAGGACTCCTAGGATGTAGTGATTTGGGCAGCCTCAGGGCCACACTGTTGTGGCTAGTGTTAGTGGTCCACATGACACTGACCTTCCAAGAGGACCAAGGCCTCGATGGCTATCATGGACTCACTTCTTATGGTATCTCCTTCGCCCTGGGTCCACTGTTCCCTTTGGGCTTCCTTCTGTGTGTCGTTGAGAAAGGCCTCAGTGATGATACTACTGGCTGCCATATACTCTTCCCATGGGTCACATGAGCTGGAACCCACCCCCTCTAGTTCTAGCCCAGCTGTCATCTCAGGAGGAGTGAGACACACCACACCAGTCACATAGGGTGAGCTCTCCTCAAGAGCTTCCTCCTGCCCAAATTCTTATCTTCTAGTCAAGGTGATGCAACCCTACTCTCCTCCCAACTAGCTTCAGAACAATTGGAAGAATGGGTTGTGGGAGAGGAGGAAATCTTGGTCCCACATTTTTGGTGGGACTCAAAGCCCTAGAATTCTTGCCCTGAAATTTTTACCCACCCTCAGAATCCCTACCAGCGACCACCAAGGAGGCCCACTGCCCAGGGTCAGGCCAGACGTCCACACAGTTGTAGGGAGAATTGTTTTGGTCCTCAGTGCAGACTGCTCATATTTATACACTGGATTTGTATGATTTTCAGATCTCCCCGGAGGCACCTTCAATAGCTCCTCAAAATAATGGAACTCCTAATGCAAGTTTAGCAAACATAGGAAACAAAGACACACTTACCCCAAAATCACCAGGAGTGACATTCACATTCAGTACCTGGCAACCATTCATTAACGTCACTGTTTGCCAACATCCTTAAAAGTATAAAATTTGAGGACAATGTTGCCGGAATATACTGTTCTTATATCTAGCAAATCTTTTTCCATGCTGTTGCCAGTGAGAATAAGCCATCTGCTGACCCAACACTGCTAAAAGGAAAGTTTTAAACAGAGAACCCTAGTTGCCAACCTTCTCAAACTTCTACTTGTATTTACGACTTGCTATTGTCCAACTACTCTTTCACTTTATTTAACATAACCCAGGAAACGTGAATTTGAGGGCTATCACATAACAGGGGCTGCTTCAGATTCTGCAGCAATCAATAATAGCAGAGGATTTGAGAATTTACAAGGTACTTTTCCCATACTTCATCTAATTTGATTATATGAACCTAAGTACCATACAGACCATAGAAGTAAAAAGAGTAGTCTTGCTTCTTACCTCCTTCCACCGAGCAAGCTACCTGCATCCCTCTCAAGTCAGCTCTCTACCAAAACGTGGAAATAAGAAAACTCAGTGGCCCAGGGTCTGGTAACTAGTTTATATAACCAATTTGTCTAACTGCTTCACTTGTCCCAATACAGGCCTCCAAGGCCTCTACCCCCGTCCCACCACCTCCAAGAAAACCAAATTAATTTATTAAAATTTTCCCCGAATACAAATGCCTTAAATTAAGACTCTCACTAAATTTGAAAGTGAGCTTTAACGTTGGCATTAAAATAAATAAAAAGAGGAGAATTTTGTTTTGATACTCTCATGATTTGGACTGTTAGTCATGAACAGCCCATACAAACAATTTTTCAAATCCCCCTTTCCTACTCCTGTCACTTCCACGTATGTCATCCATGACTTCTGGCCATCCCACATACATTGTACCGACAAACATCTAATTTGCAAATGGAGATGGGATGACTTGAGTAATTTTTCATTTAAGTAGTAATATTTTTGTTCAGTGCTAAGTTAGCAACCAAAGTTAAATCCACAGTGTATAAAAAGAATCTTATTTACAAAAGAAAGAAAGAAAAATTCTTGTCCACATCATTCTTCTACAATGCATCTGAATAATAGCTGGGCTATAAATAGATGCAAGAATGACTAATTTTGTTTTGATTCCATCTCTTTGATGACAAAGGAAATCCCTCTGTACAAACACTATGCTAAACCATTACAGCTGGACTCGTGGAATTTTATCTAGAACATCTACATGAAATAAGAGTGTCAACCCTGAAGATGGACAAACAACTCCCAAAGGAACCCAGTTCTATAACTATCAATGCAGGGGACTTATGATTTAAAAGAAAGACTTAAAGACAGCCTTGCTTTAAGAGAATACTCATTTGAAATCATCACTACCAATAAAATGCACAAGAAATTTACCTTCAGTTACTTTATCCTGGAAAAGTTCTTGGTCTTTTGTGACTGAGAGAGAGCGGATGCATCATCTATGGTTCGAATCTTTCTCTTAGAAACTTGGTCATATCTTCAGAAATTTGTCAGCTAAATTAAGCCCCAGCCATCCAGAGAGAAGTGTGCTGGCTCTGCACTGGGAAGGAAATGAATGAACGACTGGATTGAATTTTCCATGGAAGCTGACAATTAAAATTGTTTTCTTTGGTATATCCCTTTCTGTCAGTTGTTTTTGAGCTCTCCAAGAGAAGAAAAAAGTTAAGAAGCCTGATTCGGTCATTTCCAAACCTCACTTCCAGTTTCCATCTTATTAAAGACATGACCTAACTTTAATGTGTGTAACATAAACAGAATCATAAAAGGGAAAGAATTAGAACAGTCTGGAAGAGTCAGTGTCCAAGGCAGGAAAATGCCACAGCCGATTTGCTCTTTTTATTATTGTTATCTTTTCACATTGTTTACTGCAAGGAGAAATTCTCCGTCCCCTGACGCTGATTCTGCACCCTCCATTACAATCGTTGGGAATTCCAATTTCACAAAGTTATTACAATACGGCCACAAATAATCCATCTTGTCAAGTCCATCTTCGGGACTGAAGATAAAGTTGGAACTGAGTTGCTACACACATCTGGAGGAGGTTCGTTACTTGTAATCGTGAGCCGCTCTGTTAATGCACCCATGAGAAAGGGGCTGACAGGCTGCATATTTCTGCAAACTGTTCCCAGAAAGAACCAATTTCCTGACTTCCATGTGGTGTCAATAATGGAGGCATGAGATGGAGCAGTGCTTATGAAATATTGAATCTGCTTACAGGACCAGCTAGAAGCAAATTCAGACCACCTGTGAGAGGGGGCCTGGCTGTGGGTGCTCATACTTTGGCACACACATGGCACACGTGAATGATATGCTCTAATCTATGTATTTGGGCTTATTTGCCACAAAAACTCCTGACAGTAGTAGTACCAGAGAGAGAGAGGGAGAGAGAGAGAGAGGGAGAGATGCAGTCAAACACATTTCTGCACATTTAGAATTGAAACAGTTCACATCGCTGACATTATTAAATTTACTATCATAAGCAGCCAAAGTTCATCTTATTCATCAGGAAAAAAGTGACTGATGTTTCATGGCATTAGTATTAGATCATTTTGGTTCTTGCCAATAAAAACAAAGCATTAGTGTTTCAGTGTTTTAATATCATGATTTAATTCTCTCAATGATATTAGGACCAAGAAGCTCAACCAACTAAAGACTCCATCAAAATTCTTGAGTCAAAACTAAGGTTCTACAATGAGTTCACCATCCTGACCTCCCATTTCACAGCATATATTTTATGCTTGTGACTTTCCAAATATAGGTTCTTAACATTGCAAATGTATAGTTTTCTATCACTAACTTGTGTTTCAAGAGTTTGCCTAAGTAAATAGAAAAACATCTGGGCTCCTTTTACTGGCAAAAGCAAGAGATATTTGACCTAAGATCAGATTCTGAGACTTGAACGTTAACTTGGTCTTTCCACAGAGCGTCTCTTATTTTCCACAACTCTCTAATGAGAGGGTTCAGCCGAGTACTTTTATGGGAAGGATAGGACTAAGCACATGTCCCAGTAAGACATATGTCCCAGTCGATTTTCCTTACCTCCAAACTTTACCTACAGGTCTAACTTATTCTTGTCTAAACAAAGGGATAAGAATCCTGGGCTAGAGCAAAAGTTTAAGGTCTCAACTAGCCTGCGGGCAATAACTCAAGGTCCCTCCAGCCAGAAGAGTGTGCAAGATACGGCTTCAGCTGTGAGTCTGACAGAGCTTTCAGTCTGTCCCATTAGCAATCCGAGGGCACCATCGGCAATGCTAGTGTGAGATTTCCTGGGCTTCAAACAAGACCCCTGCTCCCTAGAGTCTGGAGCTACACCAGTCTGCAGAGTGGCATCCCAGCCTCAGCTCTGTTTCTGACTTGGCAGTGCCCTCCACAAACAGAACAGGCCACACACACACCGGGCAGAGTGGAGACTACCCAGACTCAGAAGGACTAGCAGTGTGGCCACCCGTTCTGTCCCAGCTCTCGGCAGCACCGTTCCTAACGTATCTCATGCGAATGGCACCGCCTGACCCACAACTCTAATGAAAGAACGCCCCCCGCAGCTGTGCAGCATGGCAGGCTCTGGATTCTAGTCTAACTCTTCCTGAAATTTTAGTTAAAACTCAGGAATAACAAACCTAACCCCCGATCAGCTTTTGACTAAGTATTTTATTAAAATTAAACTTTTTCTGTTTTTTTTAATTGAAAAGTTAAACTTCTATGTTGGATATAAATAATTGTGCTTCCTCAAATCGTCCTGGCAAAAATATAGTTATTGCCCAAGTATAAGAACCAAAGCCTGTATAAGAAGAACAAGGCCAAGCGTAAGAACTGATAGTCATCCTCCTCAGAAGTCCAACGCTTCCTAGAATCTTAGACTTTTAGAACTGGAAGATTATGTAGTAATATTTCCACACAAAGCCTTAGACACAAATGTTCACAGCCACATCATTCACACTTGCCAAAAAGTGGAAGCAATCCAAATGTTCACCAACTGGTGAATGGAGAGACAAATGCAGTGTGCCCATACGACAGACAACTACTCAACAAGGGAAAGAAACAGAAGTACTGATCCATGCAACAACATAGACAAACCTCAAAAACGTTACACTCAATGACAGAAGCCAGACACAAAAGACTGCGTACTGTGCGACTCTGTTTATATAAAATGTCCAGAAGAGACAAATCTATAGAAACAGAAAGTGGATTCATGGTGGCCTGGGGTTAAGTGTGGATATGTTATAACTACAAATGGCACATCTTTTGGGGGGGTGAAAATGTTCCAAATTTGGGTTGTGGTGATGCTTGCCCAACTCTGTAAACTGACTTTAGAAATTATTGAACTGTATACTTAAAAGAAAAGACTGTATAAAAACAAGAATGGCTAACATGTATTGAGCATTTACTCTGTATGCAGGAGCCCTAATTAAGTATTTCTATACATTCCCTTTTTTCATCTTCACAACAACCCTGTTGGATAGGTGCTATTATTATTCCCATCTTACACATGAGAAAAGTGGGGCTTAGAACCATTACGTTACTGTCTCAGAGTTACACAGCCAGTAAATGGTGGATGAGGCACTAGTCCAGACTGTCTGGTTCAAGAGTTTAACCACTATGCCAGAGCTTCCCGAAAGGGGGTCTTCAGCATGCTGGCAGGCCCCGAATTTGGTAGAGGTGTGGCAAAATAGGGATTCTCCCCACTCCCTGGTATCGTCAGGTAGGACCTAGAGCAGGCAGAACCCCAGGCCTGTCTCTTCAAGCCACAAGCAGCCTCAGCGGTTTACCCTCAGGGTCGTGTCAATGTGCGTCACTTGTGCACACGCCCTAACTCAAAGCGCCGTCTAGGATTCCGATCATGTTCTCTTAGGTTGCAGCTGTCACACTCCCTGCAAGGAGACAATGCGATTGGCCGGGACCACACTTGGGGTCTGCGGTAGACCTGACCTTCAGGCAGCTGCTCTTTCCCCGTGGGTGGTGCCTTCCATGTCGTAATAGAATATTTGACAAGATGACATGACGGCAACTGCCCTTAAAGGCCAAATAATTTGAGATAAGGAAATTTCATTTTCAAGAACATGGAGAATAGAACCCTGAGCTTCACCCTTAACTGTTCTCTCTCCCAAGAGACAACCAACTTGCAGCCCTTCTATCTTATAAATATCTTTTGATTCCATCTCTTTCTCTCCATCTGCCCTGCTGTTACCATCACCTCTTACCTAGAATACCCCAATGGTGACATACTGGTCTCTGTGCAACCAGTCTTGCTCTCACCATGGATTCTGTATACTGTATTCTAAGTAATTTTCCTAAAGTGTGGATCATGTCGTGTCACATCTTCCTTAAAACATTTCAGTGACTCCTCACTGACTGCTAACTCCTTAATATGGACCCCTTTCACCTTCATACTCTTCCTACAGCCAGAAAAGACTAGACTCAGTTCTCCAAACCATAGTGTGCAGACAGTGGGCCTTTGCACATGCTGTTCCCATGGCCTTACCTGAGGTTCATAGGTTTGCCTAAATAAATAGAAAAACATCTGGACTCTTTTTTCTGGCAAAATCAATTTAGTCTGCTACCAAAAGAAAAACATTAACTCCCACTCCCCTCTTCACCTTCAAAGCTCCCATCCGTCCTTTAAAGCTCAGCTTAGAAGAGTCTCCAGGATGCCTCTTTCTACCTTCCTGCACCCCTAGTCCCAAGCCTGAGCTAGATGGTCCACCCAGTTGTGGCTCTTTCCTATCTCCTTAGTGTCTGTCTCATCTTCTGGTCTGCAACTCTGGGAGGGCAGATCTGTGGTCTCTTTTGTGCTTGGATATGTCCCCAGTATGAAGGAACTCAACACATTTTAAATAGATGAAAGAATGACATAAAAGAAAACCATAATAATGCAGAACTGGGTTCACTTTTTCTCTAGTTTAATACATCACACCTACAATCCATTCAGGAGCTTTTGCCCTTCAACTGCCCTTTTTGTAGGAAAACAATGGTATGCAAAACATCTAGACAGCTTGTCTGCCAAGCTGGTACACCGAGAGAACACAGCGCCCCAGTGGCTCAGGTTCCTTGGTAGGAGGAGAGAGGAGAATTGATATTAACCAGCAAACAATTCACTTGACTGGCTTAATATCTTAACACCTATTCTGTTCACTGAAAAACAGCAAAATGCAAAAATTGATCCACCCTGAATATAGCTCTGTAAATAACGTGTCTATGCCTGGGTGGGTAAAGACTGGCAGAGATAAATGAAAACTGGAAATGATAAAGGAAAAAGGAATAGTTGCTCTGTCAGGATGATAGTATCATAGATGATTTTTCTTTTTTTGTTGTTGTTATTTTACCTTTGTTATTATCATACTATTGTCTGTGCTAATGAATATATGGTTTTAACATTAAGCAGTCGATGTCTATATACCAACTTAAACATTGAGTCTGATGGCAAATGAATAAACACAATAAATAGAGCTAATTGCTCTATTTGATTTCCAATACATAGAGCACCCATGGGACCCACGATGTAAATTTACTTAAGAACTTGTAACAATCGTGATAATATATATTGACTACTTAGTATGTCCAGGCACTTTACCTTATGTTATTATCTTATTTAAGCTTTATCTTCTTATCTCCATTTAACAAAAGAAAAAAACCCAGTCTAAAGAGGTTGAGCAACCTGCTAGTAAGTTAAAAGCCGGAGTGATGGTTGATTTTACGTGTCAATTTTGTTAGACCATGGTGATCAGTTGTTTGGCCAACACTAGCCTAGATGTTGCTGTAAGGGTACTTTTCAGGTGTGATTAACATTTATAATCAGTTGACTTTAAGTCAGTCAGATTACCCTCCATGATATGAGAGGGCCTCATTCAATCAGTTGAAGGCCTTAAAAGCAAAGACTGAGGTTTCCTGAAGAGGACAGAATTCTGCCTCTAGATTGAAATAGAAATTCTACCTGAGTTTCCACTCTTCTGACTAAAGACTGCAACATCTACTCTTAACTGAATCTCCAGCCTGCCAGTTTGCCATACAGACTTTAAATTTGCCAGCCCCCACAATTACTTGAGTCAATGCCCTAAAATAAATCTCTCCATAGATAGATAAAGATAAATAAATCTTAGATAGATAGATAGGTAGGTAGGTAGATAGACAGATAGATAGATATCCAGATATCTAGACTGGTATTCTGATTAGATATAGATGTAGATGTAGATAGATATAGATATAGATACAGATATAGATATAGATAACAACAGATATCCTACAGGTTCTGTTTCTCTAGAAAACCCTACTACAGCTAGTAATTAGTGTTACCAGGACTTGGATCCTGCAAAGCCACTGCTCATAGCTATTACAAAAATAAGGTAGATTACCAAGTTACATCTAAGGGTTGGTCTACAGAATGGCCACCTGGCAGGAGCAGGACAGGCTGGCCATGCTGGGCGTGGAGAGGTTGCAGGCACTGTGGAACAGCAGAAAGCTTGGTATGGCCTCCCCTTCCTTCCCTGCATACAACATGCTTCCTTGTGGCTTTACCCTGGGTTCCTGACCCCTCTCCAGTGCTCTTCTTCACAACAGATGCAGACCAAAGTGGAACCTCTGCGTGTCACTTCCCAGAGACACCAGCCATCCACCTTTTCTTGCTCCTGCCCTCTCAAGAACTTCTCTTACTCTCAGTCACAGCAGTGAGACAGAAATGCTACCTGTGGCTCTTGGAAAATGTGCCATTAAGGAAAAAAGAGGACAGAGAACTAAATTGCAGCAGGAAAGATGTAGATTCTTCTCATAAAAAAGAATTTTGAAACGAAAAATTATTGCTGAGTAAAATCATGAATGTTCATACCCTGAAAAAATATTTAAGAACAGAGCTGTTTTTCTAATGGCTTTCTGGGACATTTGAGGTGTGGCTTACCATAACAGCGCAAAGACATAGTGGATATCTTTGCAAGGTTCCTTTTGGCCTTACTGCCCTGACAGTGGAGCAGGCGCCATGCTGGACTCCAGCATGTGGGAGTCTCCATGGCCCTCTCCCAGCTGAGGACACTGGCAGGCAGGCAGGGGGGCCGTGCCAGGCTGAGAGCGCCTCCTCCCTAGGTCTCTGAACAGCACTCACAGTTTGAGAGTCCTGGCGCTTAGCAAGCTTCCTGCTGAGCTGTAAAGTCATTCCAGACAAATCCCTGTGTTTACAGAGATTCCAGAGCAGCGGGGAGTGTTTCAGAATACCAGTCTGGACACAGAAATTCATGTATCTGTGCTGAGCCACTCTCCACACCTGCCCTGCCCTCAGCTCCCCCTCCTTCCACATTCCCTCCTCCACTTTCTTCTCAGCATCTGCTGCGGTTGCCTTCACACTGAGTCCTTCTGGGACGTTAATAGTAAACTCCTTTAAAAATCAAGTTAAGCTAGAGAGAATGAAGTGGAAAGAAAGGTATTATTGGAGGAATAGTTGAAAGAGAGGGGAGAAATCAGACAAAGAGCAAGTGGGAAAAAGAAAAGAAGTTTGGGTAGGAGCTCTGGTCTCGATACTTTTCTCAGTGTCTTAAGAAGATGGAATCAGAAATGACCTATTAAATACGCTGGCAGTTCCATAGACCGTGTGGGCAGTGAGTCACATCACCTATCTTGATCCACCTATATACCCTTAACTTGAACTCTGACAGTTTTTTAACCAGACACAGAGAATTGAATTCAGAGTCAAGTTGAGACCCAACTTTACTACTTTCCAGCCACTTAACTTCTCTGGGCTCCAGTTTTCCAAATCCTTAAAATGGGAATAGTAACACCAGCTCTGTCTAATTTCAGGGCTGATATGAGGATAAAATGAGACAGTGTATGTGAAAATGCCTTTTAGCTTATCCAAACATAAGGCATTTTTATTAAATTCAATAAACAGCAAGTGTTTCCTATTCGTTGTTCTTTCTGCTTTCCAACTCCTAGAGAATCTTTCACAGAAAAACTGCCTTCCAGGCAGCATAACCGGGTTATTTTTAAAGCTCATACAAAAGCTCTAATATGGAAAAGAAAAGCTAAAAATTGCCATTGGGTATGGTTTCCAAGACAGCATTCAGCAATCCTCAGTCATTTGAGGAGCTCTGTGCAGACGTATGAGCATTAGCCAATCTCTTCAGAGACAGAGCATATGTAATTCAAAAGTGGCAGCTTATCTTTCTAATACTTTCTAATATTTTTTGTTTAGAGAGCTCAGGAGAAAATTTCACCACACTTACTATTATCCATGTCTCAGCCAGTTCTTAATCACAGCTTTCCTCCTTAGATTCTAATGTACGTATATAAACTGTTCTTAATGAACTTTAAAATGTCCAGTGAACTGTTACATAACCAGGTAACCAGGATGAGGCCTGACTCCCAGCTTTCAGAAGTGTATGAGAAGAAGCCGAAAAGAAAGTGGCCAGGACGTTGACATCCCACATGTGGTGTTATTTAAGACCAAATAGTCTGGACTGCAGGGAACGCGTTATGTCAAACTATTATATGTCAGACCACACCGCTGTGGGTGAGGTTGAGTGTCCCCTGAAGAGAATGGATGTCCCCCTGTCAATTCATCCTGGAGAAGGGTCAGCACTGGGTCAGGAGATGAGGGCTTCGACAAGCAATCCTAAGGATAAAGTCAGGGAAAACCGACTTCTCTATCTGCACGCAGCAGCCGATTGGGTCGGGATTCTGGGGCAGGGAGCTGCCCAGAGCTATTCCAGTGACAGGTACTGAGCGGTTCCAGGCCATGGCAAAGGGAGACCAATAGGGGGCAGTAAGGTTTTATGATATTCTAACACCCCCAAGTCAACAGTTAGGTTTTGATGAAGGCTACCATTTGGGCTCTACTGAGCTCTGTTCCACTGGTGGAATGACTTGGGTTACGGAGAGGTGTAGCATTGCCCCAGATTTTCATCAGGATGGTGATGTAGCAGTGGCCATCAGGAGTCAGCTGTGGTCACGGGAGCAGAGATCTCTGGAGCTAATGGTGGCAGTAACAACACCAGCTGGAACCACCTTCCAGATCATCCAGCATCCAGACCTGGATGTGACATAAGATTCACCTACGGATCTTATTAAATAACGGGTTCTAATTGAGTAGGTCTTAGGGTAGCATCCAAGATTCTGTATTTCTATCAAACTCCCAGAGGATGCCAATGCTGCTAGTACGCCACACCTGTACGTAACAAAGGTCTAGCCTTTGAACCTTGAGGTGCATGTCTGAGAACCTGCTCATCAGCAAGCAGAAAGGACAACCAGAACGGAAGGTAAGATACAGTTAGTGCGCCCAGGGCTCTTATTCATATCCAGGGAGGAGGGCCCCCAGGGAAGAGAGCTAGGATCCTTATTGACCAGAGAAATGTTCATTATAACTTGCTGTTCTTTGAGGAACAAGCGTTAGATGAGGTGTTTGCAACCCCAAGCTGGTGAACAACGGGCATAACTGCACTTACAAATATCTAACCGTCTCAAAAGCAGGTAAGAGTGTAAAAATGATCACCTGTTAATGCTCAATCACTAGATTGTTGCAAGGCTTGCCCAGGAAAACTCTGTGTTTACCTTTATGCTCACACTACTACCACACTCAGAACACGTCTCACAGCAGAGGTGTGGGTTTTCCACATCAAGCGATTCTGACACTAACCTCAAAGGAGTTAGTGCAGACCTCAAAGGTCGAAGGCTCAGTCCCACAAGAATGAGAGTTCCAGGCAAAGGACTCAGCAAGTATAAAAGTCCTGAGGAAGAGAAGACTCTCATGTACTTGAGGAAGAGAGGCGAGGGTGGGTGAAGAAGTAGACAGAAGCCTGGAATTCCAGGTCTGGAAGCTGTTGAGCTGTGCACGGAAGAGGTGGTGATGAGTTAGACGGGGGTCGGCAAACATTTTCTGTAATGGACCAAGAGGTAAAATCAAGGATATTATGTAGGTACTTCTACAACAAGAGAGGGAAAAGTTTTACAAATTTTTTTTATTGATGCTAGTCTAAATATAATAATAATTGAGAATAATTTTTGCAATACAGTTCTAGTGAGAAAAATGGAATTCTTTGAGGGGAGATAAAATTTTGTTTAACTGGGTTCAAAATTTGTGTTCCTTGTCAAAATCGGTTGTTATGTTCATGTTCATGCTCATCTGTACCAAATCTTAGGTATTTCATCCATGAGAATGTCTCTCACAAAGATAGATACTGACAAATACTGATACCCATCCACAAGTATATGATTTTTATTGAGAATATTCATCACTCAGAAGGCATTTATGGAATTCTCTCAGATTTTCCTCTTGGTCTCTCTTCTTGGCATGTCATTGCATTGTAGATGAATCATTTCAATTGAAGTTCAGTAGACGCTCCTCAACTGCGCAGTTAAATGAAAATTTCCTTCGCACACTGAAGTCTAAAAAATGCTGCTAGAACGGCAGGTTGAGTTCAGAAAATGTATCTGCTGCAAATTTTTGTGGGAATGGAGATGTTGCTTCTTGTCTTAGCTTCTGACAGCATGGAAAGTGAATGTGAGCTTGATGTTACTTGCAATTCAAACAACGTTAGTTGTCATCAAAATGACTTTCTGAGAATGTTTCATGTGTAAGCACTGTTTTGTATTGTAATTTTAGGTTGAAGTAACTAAGGAACATCATGCATGCAACAAAATTTCCAAAACCATTCAATGTTTGACAATAGTGGTTGAAGATGGTTCTTCTCATTAGGAAAAGTTCCTATTGCAATTGGAAAAATCATAGTGAAATGAAACTATGCCACTGCTAAGCTATTGCACTGCTGTGTGGCAGGGGAAGTGAAGATATTCAGCTTCCATTCATAACAAAAACTCACAGAACCAACGTCCAGGGTGGCACCCCAAAGCACTCGAACATTTAGTCATCAGGTTGAGAAAGAGAAGCCAGCAAAAGAGACGTGGGGCAGCAGCGAGTGGTAGGAGGAAAACCAGAAGAGAGAAGAGTGTTAAAGAAACTTAAAAGTTGATGAAAGTTCAGGTAGGTGCCGGCCATTACAGCAGTTAAGTTCGCGCATTCTGCTTCGGTGGCCATGGATCCGCCGGTTCGGATCCCCGGTGCGGACATGGCAGGGCTTGGCAAGCCATGCTGTGGTAGGCGTCCCACATATAGAGTAGAGGAAGATGGGCATGGATGTTAGCTCAGGGCCAGTCTTCCTCAGCAAAAAAAGGCAGATGTTAGCTCAGGGCTAATCTTCCTTGGAAAAAAAAAGTTGAGGTGAGCTGACAAAAAAGTATCCACTGGTTTGGATGTCATTGGTAATGACGTTGCAAGTGCAGTTTCCATCTTGCGGTAGGAGAAAAACCGGATTAAAGTGAATGAAACAGTGAGTGGAGAATATGGAGGGCAGAAATCTCAGTGGACATGTTTTTGTCTGAATGGGGCAGAGAAATAGAGCCACAGATACAGGAGGTCATGGTGGCAAGGAAGAAGTTTCCTGTTTGTTCTTGTTTTTTTAAATCTCCATCCTTTAACGAGAAATCATAAAGCCTCATAACACACCAGACCACTTAAAATGGGAAAGCAACCCCAACTAGGCGCAGTGACCAGGCATCCGTGAAGTGTGAGGCATTCCACACACGTGGCTTTGCCAGACAACTAATTAATCCTATTATGCATGAAATCTTTTTTAAATTTTTTATGCACTTTTGTGTAAATCTTAGTAAAATATACTAACTGATTCTCTGCTTGCTGAATCATATCATGGACAGCAATTTCATTCTGGACTACACAGTATAATGGTGTCTTCTCAAGGACTATAGAAGTGGGTATGAATATTTGCTACTATACAAGATGATCCTAAATGACTGCAGATTTTGAATTTGCTTCTCCCTCACTTTAAGATTATCGCATCTTCCTCATAGTCACAGATGTGAGAGAACACCTGACTCAGTGGATATCAACATGGCTGTATGAAAGAATTACCTGGGTTGGGGGAGGACATAAGGAGCTTTTTAAAAACACCAGTGCCAAGACGCCAGAGATTCTGATCCAATCAATGTGGGGTGGGGCATTAGAGATTGTTAAATTCTGCAGGTGATGCTAATGTGCAACTTTGGTTGAAAACCATTGACATAGCCCAAACTCTTCCTTTTAAGAGGAGGAAACAGATGTCCACAAGAGGTTGGATGAACGAAGATCACTTAATTTCCAGAAATCAGTGTATTGCGCCTCTTTAAAAGACCCCTGTCCCCAACTTTTGTACAGGCTGGGGAACTACTTCATTCACTGGAGCGCTTGTTGAGTCCTTAGTACGTGCTAAAATCTACTCAAGGCACCTTAAAGACAAAGCTAAATAAGACAGTGTTTCGCAGTGGGTATTTCAGAGTCTATTGGATTAAAACCGCAAAAATAAAATTACAGTTAAATATATGAAAAGTCATTTATACAGTGGAGTACAGACTAGCAAGTGACCAAAGAATGTCTAAAACAAAGGAAGATTAGTTCTGGGTGAGAGCCTGAAAAAAGAGGATGTACTTTAGTGGGAACACATAATTCCTAGAGAAACCACCGCATTATAGGCAGGAATCTGCCTGCTCCTTGGTGTACTCACCAGTCCTGAACTAGACTTCCAAAATCAACTGGTCCCTTTTCCTTGTGAAATGTGGAGGGCTTAGCTTTTTCTCAGCCCTGCCTTTGCCTTGTGCAAGAAGACAGCCTTCGCAGGAGATGTTCTGCCTAGTACTTACCAGCAAATCCTCAGTGCTAGAAACGGTTGTCTCTGAGTTATTCTTTGACCCATCTACTTTATATGCTTATGTGTTTCTCATTTCAAGGTCTTCACTCATGTCCGTACACTTATGGTCACTACATTAGTAACTTCTGGATAAGACAGCTACAGCTTTAGGAAGAACACTTAACTTGAAATTTATAGTGCACTGAATGCACACCAGAAATGTCCTGAGAGCTTTGAACGTGCTAATTTACCTATTTCTTAAGCCATTCTGTGAGGTAGGTACTATTAATATCATCCCCATTTTACAGAAAATAAAACTGAGGCACTCAAGGTTAAGCAACTTTCCCAAAGTCTCCTAGTTGGTAAGAGAAGCCAGACTTCAAACCCAGGCATTTGGCTTCAGAACCCACGTGCTTTACCCTCTACTGTGTTACTTCTATACTGAACACTTGGCAAGAAATGTGCAGATCCTCTAGGAAGGCAATAACAAAGCTTAATGGAGGGACACAAAAGGAGATTGGTTACGTTGAAAACCAAACTACATTCCTGGAATGGATTACTCAATACCCACTGCCAACATTTCTTCCTTCCTACCTCTACCAGATTAATTTGTAAGTTGAATGAAATTCCAATTAAGATGTCAGAGTTAACTAGAACTAAGCAAAAATAATTCTTTTTTTCCCAAACGTCACTCAATGTTTAAATTATATAAATTGACTACCTGATAGATTTTTTTTTTTCCTTTTGGAGTTTAACTTTTGAAAATTGGCAACTAGGTTTTTATGCTTATCTGAAAGATAATCATCATGGAGATCCCTATTATTGAATGCAATGGCATTATTATAACATCATCTAATAAGAGGTATATTTAGCGCACTATCAACTTACATCGCTTGAGAAGTATAACTCTCAAAAATAAAGTGTTCAATGACACTAAACATTTGAGTTTTTTATATCTGTTAAATATAAAACAATGATATTTAAACTTTAAAAACCTGTGATTCTGATTTCTGTATTTCTTTTGAAGTTGAGCAGTACCACATTGTTTTTTCAATTATTTTATTGAGATCATAATGGTTTATAACATTGTATGATTTCAGATGTGTATTATTTATCAATTTCTGTGTAGACTGCATTGTGCTCACCACCAGTAGTCTAATTTTTACCCGTCACCATACATATGTGCCCCTCTACCCCTTTCACCCACTCCCCAGCCCCTTCCCCTCTGGTAACCACTCATCTGTTCTCTTTATTCATATGTATGTTTATCTTCCACAGATGAGTGAAATCATGCAGTGTTTGTCTTTCTCTGTCTGGCTTATTTCACTTAACATCATACCCTCCTCAAGTTCCATCCATGTTGTCGCAAATGGTACGATTTTGTCTTTTTTGTGACTGAGTAGTTTTCCATTCCATTTTTGTGACTGAGTAGTTTTCCATATTCATATCACATCTTCTTAATCCATTCATCCATAGAAGGACACTTGGGTTGCTTCCACATCTTGCCTATTGTGAATAAGGCTGAAATGAACATGGGGGTCCATAAATTTCTTTGAATTATTGATTTCAAGTTCTTTGGATAAGTACCTAGGTGTGGGGTAGCTGGGTCATGTGGTGTTTCTATTTTTAATTTTTTGAGAAATCTCCATACTGTTTTCCCTAGTGGCTGTAGCAGTTTGCATTCCCACCAGCAGTATTTGAGGATTCCCTTTTCTCCACACCCTCTCCAACATTTGTTATGTTTTGTCTTGGTGATTATAGCCATTCTGACAGGTGTAAGGTGATAGCTCATCGTAGTTTTGATTTGCATTTCCCTAATAATTAGTGATGTTAACATCTTTTCATGTGTCTGTTGACCAGCTGTATATCTTCTTTGGAATAATGTCTGTTCATATCCTCTGTCCATTTTTTCATTGGGTTCTTTATTTTTTTGTTTTTCAGTTGTATGAGTTCTTTATATATTTTGGAAATTAACCCCTTGTCAGATATATGATTTGCAAATATTTTCTCCCGGTTGGTGGGTTGTCTTTTCATTTTGTTCCTGATTTCCTTTGCCTTGCAGAAGCTTTTTAGTCTGATGTAGTCCCATTTGTTAATTTTTTCTTTTGTTTCCCTTGCCTGAGTAGACATGGTATTAGAGAGAATGCTGCTAAAACTGATGTCAAAGAGTGTACTGCCTATATTTTCTTCTGGGAGTTTTATTGTTTCAAGTCTTACATTCAAGCCTTTCACCCATTTTGAGTTAATTTTTGTGTATGGTGCAAGATAATGGTCTACTTTCATTCCTTTGCATGTGGCTGTCCAGTTTTCCCAGCACCATTTATGGAAGAGACTTTCCTTTCACCATTGTATGTTCTTGGCTCCTTTGTCAAAGATTAGCTGTCCATAGATGTATGGGTTTATTTCTGCACTTTCAATTCTTTTCCATTGATCTGTGTGTCTGTTTTTGTGCCAGTCCCATGCTGTTTTGATTACTATGGCTTTGTAGTATATTTTGAAATCAGGGGTTGTGATGGCTCCGGCTTTGTTCTTTTTTCTCAGAATTGCTTTGTCTATTCAAGGTCTTTTGTTGTTCCATACAAATTTTAGGATTCTTTGTTTTATTTCCATGAAGAATGTCATTGGGATTCTGATTGGGATTGCATTGAATCTGTAGATTGCTCTAGGTAATATGGACATTTTAACTACGTTTATTCTTCTAATCCACGAGCATGAAATATCTTTCCATTTCTTTATGTCTTCCTCGATTTCTTTCAATAATGTCTTGTAGTTTTCAGTGTATAGATCTTTCACCTCTTTGGTTAAATTTATTCCCAGATATTTTGTTGCGATTGTAAATGGGATTGTATTCTTGACTTCTCTTTTGGCTAGTTCATTTTTAGTGTATAGAAATGCAACAGAATTTTGTAGCTGATTTTGTACCCTGCAACTTTGCTGTAGTTGTTGATAATTTCTAATACTTTTCTCATGGATTCTTTAGGGTTTTCTGTATATAGAATCATGTCATCTGCAAACAGCAAGAATTTCATTTCTTCCTTTCCAGTTTGGATACCTTTTATTTCTTGTTCTTGCCTAATTGCTCTAGCCAAAACCTCTAGTACTATGTTGAATAGGAGTGGCAAAAGTGGGTACCCTTGCCTTGTTCCTGTTCTCAGAGGGATGGCTCTTAGTTTGTCACCATTAAGTATGATGTTGGCTGTGGGTTTGTCATATATGGCCTTTATTAGGTTGAGGTACTTTCCTTATATACCCATTTTATTAAGAAGTTTTATCATAATGGATGTTGGATCTTGTCAAATGCTTTCTCAGCATCTATTGAGATTATCATTTGATTTTTATGCCTTATTTTGTTAATGTGCTATATCACATTGATTGATTTGCAGATGTTGAACCATCCCTGCATCCCTGATATAAATCCCACTTGCTTATGCTATATGATCTTTTTAATGTATTGCTGTATTCAGTTTGCCAATATTGTGTTGAGGATTTTTGCATCTATGTTCATCAGCAACACTGGCCTGTAATTTTCCTTCTTTGTGCTGTCCTTGCCTGGTTTGGTATCAGGGTAATGTTGGCCTCATAGAATGAGTTAGGAAACAGTCCATCTTCTTCAATTTTTTAGAATAATTTGAGAGGGAAAGACATTAAATCTTCTTTGAATGTTTGGTAGAATTCTCCAGAGAAGGAATCTGGTCCTGGACTTTTGTTTTTTGGAAGATTTTTATTATTATTTCAATCTCTTTACTTGTGATTGGTCTATTCAAATTCTCTTTTTCTTCTTGATTCAATTTTGAGAGGTTGTATGAGTCTAAGAATGTATCTATTTCTTCTAGGTTATCCAATTGTAGGCATTAGGTTTTCATAGTATTCTCTTATAATCTGTTGTGTTTCTGTGGTATCCATTGTAATTTCTCCTCTTTAACTTCTGATTTTATTTATTTGAGACTTCTCTCTTCTTTTCTTAGTCAGTCTGGCTAAGGGTTTGTTAATTTTGTTTTTCTTCTCAAAGGATCAGCTCTTAGTTTAAGTGATCCTTTCTACTCTTTTTTTAGTATCTATTTGATTTATTTTTGCTCTAATTTTTATTATTTCCTTTCTGCTGGCTTTGGGCTTTTTTTGTTATTCTTTTTCTAGTTCTGTTAGGTGTAATTTAAATTACTTACTTGAGATTTTTCTTGTTTGTGAGGTGGGCCTGTATTGCTGTGAATTTCCTTCTTAGAATGACTTTTGCTGCATCCTTTAAGAGTTGGTATTTTGTGTTTTCATTTTCATTTGTCTCCAGGTATTTTTTAATTTCCCCTTTTATTTCTTCATTGATCCATGTTGTTTTGTCTCCACATATATGTGACTTTCACAGTTTTGTTTTGTTTTGTTTTGTCTTGTTTGTAGTTGATTTCTAGTTTTATAGCATCGTGGTCAGAAAAGATGCTTGATATGATTTCAATCTTCTTAAATTTATTGAGGCTTGCCTTGTTTCCCAACATATGGTCTATCTTTGAGAACATTCCATGTACACTTGAGAAGAATGTGTATTCTGCTGTTTTTGGATGGAATGCTCTCTATATATCTATTAAGTCCATCTGATCAAGTGTTTCATTTAAATTCACTATTTCCTTGTTGACTTTCTGTCTAGATGGTCTATCCATTGATGTAAGTGGAGTGTTGAGGTCCCCTACTATTATTGTGTTGCAGTTAATTTCTCCCTTTAGGTCTGTTAATTGTTGCCTTATATACTTTGGTGCTTGTGTGTTAGATGAATATATATTCATAAGTATTATGTCCTCTTGATGGAAAGTCCTTTTTATCATTGTATACTGCCTCTCTTTGTCTTTCATTGTCTTTTTTATCTTGAAGTCTGCTTTATCTGATATAAGTATGCTCCTTTCTTTTGTTTGTCATTTGCTTGGAGTATCGTCTTCCATCCCTTCACTCTGAGCCAATGTTTGTCTTTAGAGCTGAGCTCTCTTTCCTAGAAGCAGCATATTATTGGATCTTATTTTCTAATCCATCAGCTACTCTTGTCTTTTGATTGGAAAGGTCAATTGAGTTACATTTAGAGTGGTTATTGATATATAAGGGCTTAATACTGCCATTTTACTCTTGTTTTCTGATTGTTCTATATTTCCATTATTTCTCTTCCTTTGTATTTCTGTCTGCCATTTCACTTTGGCAGTTTTCTGTGGTGCTTTTCTCTTTTTTTATGAATTGTGGTTTGGCTCTGATGTTTTATTTACTGGTTACAGTGAGGTTTGTATAAAAGATCTCCTAGATGAGATGGTCCATTTTCTGATAGACTCATCTCCATTAGCCTAAGCAGATTCCATCCCTTTCCTCTCCCCCTTCTGAGTTATTGTTATCATAAATTGTTGTGTTCTGTGTTGTGAGTTTGTGACTCAGTTGAGTATTTATAGTTACTTTTGATGCTTTCCTTCCTTTTATCTTTTAAGTTATAATTAAGTATTTGCTAACCTGTTCTGAAAGAGAGCTGCAGTTTTCTGATTTTGTCTATTTATCGCCTTGCTCAAAGATTGGTGGACTTTTGCCCTTGTGTTTCAGGTATGAGGGCATCCTTGATCATTTCTTGTAAGAGAGGTCTATTGGCGATGAACTCCCTCAACTTTTGTTTATCTAGGAAAGCTTTTATTTCCCCATCATATCTAAAGGATAGTTTTGCTAGATAGAGAATTCTTGGCTGAAAGTTTTTATCTTTCAGTATTTTTGAATATATCATTCCATTCTCTCCTAGCTTGTAAGGTTTCTGCTGAGAAATCTACTGAAAGCCTGATAGGGGTTCCTTTGTAGGTTTTCTTCTGCCTTGATGCCCTTAGTATTTTTTCTTTGTTGTTGACTTTTGCCAGTTTTACTGTTATATGCCTTAGAGAAGGTCTTTTAGCATTGATGTAATTAGGAGTTCTATTGGCTTAATGTATTCATAGGTCTGGTTCCTTCTCCAGGTTTGGGAAGTTTTCAGCTGTTATTTCTTTGAACAAGCTCTCTTCTCCTTTCTTCCTCTCTTCTCCTTCTTGAATACCTATAAACCTTATGTTGCTTTTCCTAATTGATTCAAATATTTCTCAAAGAATTCCGTTATTTTTAAAAAGTCTTAGTTTTCTCTCCTCCTCCACCTGAAGCATTTCTATATTTTATCCTCTACATCGCTAATTCTTTCCTCCATAATGTCAACTCTATTTTTTAAGGATTACAGATTATTTTTTATCTCATTGTGTTCTTCATATCCAGAATTTCTGCTTGGCTTTTTAAAAATATAGTTTCAATCTCTTTGGTGAAGTATTACTTCTTCTCATTAGTTTTAGTCCTGTGCTCATTGAACTGTCTTTCTGAGTCTTCTTGTAACTCATTGAATTTCTTTATGACAGCTATTTTGAATTATCTGTCATTTAGATTGTAAATTTCTGTGACTCCAGGGTTGGTCTCTGGAAACTTGTCATTTTCCTTCTGCTCTGAATTGTTGCTATAGTTCCTCATGGTGTTTGATGAAATAACAATTTGCTGGTGCATTTGTGGTGGTATCAAGTCACAAATTCCACCTGCTCCCACTGAGGGGAAGCAAGAGCTGTGTTTCTGATCCCCCCCCCATCTGCTGGAAGTTGTGGGGATACAGTGGGTGCTCCTGCTGGCCAGGGAAGCATTCACATGTGGGCCAAGGGCTGCCGCCGCCTCTTCTTACAGTCACACTGAGGCATATTCACACTGTGAGGCCGCAGTGGCACTAGGGGTGCTCCCATAGGCCAGGAAAACATTTGCATGCACACGCAGATCTGTCACCACCTCTTCTTTCAGTCACAGCAGCTGCTGTGCTTGGTAGGCAGGACTTCTTCACAGGATCCGAGCCAGGGCCACTTGTTGGGACCACTGGCCTGGAAAGTGTTCGTGCATGGGCTCAGGGTTGCCTGGGAAGGGAAAGGGAGTGCTCACCTATCTCCACTACTTCCCAGGGGCCCAGTCCATCCACCTCCAGATGTATAGCTTCACAGGTCTCTCAGGCATCCTGTTGTGCTGTGTGCATATCCTCCATTGGTCAATGAATGTCCATTTAGTTGTAGTTCAAAAGGGGAGAGATAAAGGGGACAGCTCACTCTGCCATGTTGCTGACATCACTTCCCAAAAATTATTCTTTTAAAGGTAAAAGTCAACATATGAAAAAATATTAAGAGAGAAGAGTAATGAGACAATCTGCTCTACCAAACAGTGACCTATGCTATAAAGGTGTCACAGTTAAGAAGGAATGACAGCAGAAGGAGAATAGCAGCTTATTGAAGGAATAAAACACCAATAAATAGGCCCGGTAGGTATATGGTACATGATAAAGGCTGTATTTCAAATCTGTGGCAAGATGGACAAATTATTCTTAAAATACTGCAAACATAATTGGTAAATTATTTTGGATAAGAACAAAGATAGAGCCTTACCTTACACTTAATAAAAAATAATTCTAGGTAGTCTTTTAAATGTGCAAAAAGGAAACCATATCAATGCTAAAAAAGAAGATAAGTGAGTTTTGGGAAGTGAGTTTGCCTGCTTGCTTGTTTATTTTTTGAATCATGGGCTGGGAAATGCCTTTCAAATCATGATACAAAAAGAGATGTTCAGTAGGTTTGGAACTGTACATATGGATAAACAGTTTTCATCAAATAAAATGTTACCACATACCTCATTATAAAACAGATAAAAGCAGAGATATTTTGATTGTCAACAAATAGACCCTGGAGCCCTCCCTCACTGCAGTGTCTGAAGCATCTCCACAGAACCCCTGGGACAGAACAGAATCATTGTAGACACCTAATCAAAATGCAGATTCCTGGGCCCCATCCCATATCTCCTGGAGGAGAATCACTGGAGCCCGGACACTGAACTCTGCATTTAACAGGCCGCCAATTAATATTCACGCACACAGAAGTTGGAGGGTTACGATACTACTCTGAACTTTGGGGAGCACCATTTGAAAAGGAGAACAGCAATCTAGAATTAGAGACCCATAGTTTTGCAAGAAAGGGGGTCTTTACACTCCTTCCAAGTCCTCTCAGGATCACCTCCAGGGAGAGGAGAGCCCAGAGCCCGGGAAGTGGATGGCTTAGATGGAGGCAGTCAGTGCTAACTTGAGAGCACTTGTGTGGAGAATGAGTAGCCAAGGAGACATCATGTGGTATTTAATAGCTATATTCTAGAAGCTGAGGGTAAACTGAAACAGAAAAGCTAGTAGTGAGCTGTAAGAGTTTCCTGAGGCAGCTGAGACCTTGGAAATAGTGAACCAGGTGGTAGATGAGCTGACTTATCGGTGAAAAAAAAAAAAAAAAACCCTACTTGTGCTTAATCAACTTCTATACTTTACAAGATTTGCTTCAAATAGATTGTTTTGCATGTTTTCATTTACTTTTGATATTTGTTATTTTTATAATTTCAAAAATATCTTTTCATTGTAAAAACTCAATCATATTTAAATATTTTAATACAAAGTAGAAGTACCCCATAATGCCCTCAGAGAAAACCACCATGAAGCTTGTGTACTTTTCTGATTGTTTTTCTATGTGCAAATAATACATTTTATTATACTTATTACAATTTCATAAAAATTGGAACATACTATAAAACTGTTCTATAATTCGCTTTTTAACAAATACTTCATGACATCTTTCCATGTCAATACATAGAAGTCACACCTTGACAGGAATCAGAATATACCACCCCAAAATATGCTACTTTGGAACAAGGATTATTTTTAGCTGAAGGCAGTTAAGAAATAGCAGGCACAGGAAGAGATTTCTGCCCTCCCCAGTCTGGCTAAAAGCAGGCATAAATTTCCCTTTGTAAAAGTGACATAAATTTCCTTGTGAAGGTGTCCCCCTCTCCCACACCAAAAGGACAGAGATGGCACCGAGATGAGTCTGCATAGACAAAACTTACTAAATAACCCTTATCTACCATTAGTTTCCCACATATATTTACCTTTCCACAATTTACTGCACTTATGGACCCAAACTCCTTTTCCTTTGTCCAGTCATTTCTCCATAATATGTCACCCTTTGTTAAAATGGTACATAAATCCCCAGGTCTAATTGTCTCTTAAAAAAGAGTTGTTACTTCTTTTCTGTGGAGACCCTGTGTACTTAAAATTAAAAATGATCTTTGTGTACCTTTCCTCCTGTTAATCTGTCTTTTGTCAGTTTAATTTGCAGGCCTCAGTTCTTAAACCTAAGAGGGTAGATGAAAAGTTCTTTCCTCCCATACAACTTCCTTCCTTTACATGGCCACATGATATTAAGCATTTTACAATGTAGAAGGTGAGGTTGATTTATACCCACTCAATTTTCTGGATAAAACAAGAGTTTATCCCCAGTTATATTCAAGTTTTCACATATTATCTATGCTTAAATTAGTTTAATGAGGCATCACTAATCATTCAGTGGAAGCTTCCAGCAGTAAAGGCAAAGCATCTAAGGGCAACTTAAAAGCTTTCAGAATACTCAGGCTTCCTTTGGATATTGGATTTGGATTTGGGACATTTATGTCTCAAAGACAAGAGAAATTGTACTTTTTCATGGCAGAAATTGACCTGGTAAAACAAAAGAGAAAAACCAAACTACTCAAAGATAAATGTTTTCAACTTTCAAGACTTTGATCCCACAAGGAATAATAAGCATCACCTACTAAATTCTAGGTGCATTACGTGAGTTACCTCATTTAATCACCATGATAACCCCATGGGACTACTCTTATTATTCATAAAATGTAGAATTTCTTAACTTTGATACCTTTCCCATTCAACATTCCACATTCTTAAAATCCTAAAAGGTTGACCCACCCTGCTTTTCCTGATAGGATTTCTGGACACATAACAGAAGCCTGGAATTTATATCTAAATTCCCTCTGAAATCAACAAAGACCATCTTCAACTAAATTAAAGAACAACATTCACAGACCTCTTACAGAAGTACGTATAACTTTCAAGGCAGACTCTTTAACAAATAGTTTTCTCCATGACACAACGGAATTTGATTTCCGAAAAATAGGACTTTCTTTCTGTGGGAACTACACATATCATTAGAAGTGCCCAGCTTCCTCTTGTAAGCTCATACTGCCTTTCCTTTGGCCCATGCTCAGGAAAGTGACAGGATGAGGGTAAGAGGGAGCCTTAGCCAGGTGATCACTGACCCACTGGCAATTAATCCAGGGGAGAGTTGAGGAGTTTCCCCTGACTTAGCCTGGCACACAAAGATGAGCCAATTTCCCTCTTTTAAGATTTTGAGCTTATTCAAATACTGAACGATTTGGGTTGTTAGCAAGAGGAGACAAAGCTGAGCATTCATGAGTAACAGAGAGCCTACAGGATCCAGTAGAGTCATGAAAAAGCCTAAGAAAGTAGCAGGATGAAGTTAAGGAGAGCACTTTAGCACAAAGGAGAAACCAAACTCTTAAAGGTAGCATGAGACCTGGGCTCCCATCCATCTCCTGCCCCTGGACTGTGGAGGAGATCAGAATATGCCACTGCAAAACATGCCATTTTGGCATAAGTATTATTTTGAGCAGAAGGCAATTGAGAAACAGCAGACACACAAACACAAAAAGCTGTCTGCCCTCCCTCTGGTTTGCCTCAAAGCAGGGCATAAATTTCCCTTTGTGAAGGGGTTCCCCTCTCCTCTCTCATATCAGGAAGGGCAAAACTCCTAATCACCAGAGACACTAGACTCTCATTAGCCCAGAGACAGCACTGCGAGGAACAACCCTTCATAAACAACACTTGTGCTCATTATTTTCCCCTATATATTTACTTTCCCATAGTTTGCTTCTCCTGAGAGCCTAAACGCCTTTTCCTTTGTCTTAGCATTTCTCCACAATTTTATTGCTCTTTGTTAAAATAGTATTTTAGCCCCTGGGTCTAACCACCCCTTTGAATTACTCATCACTGAGTTTCTCCTGTGTGTATACACACTGCATATGTAAATAAACTATGTTTTCTTCTCTCTTGTTAGTCTGTCCTTTGTCAGTCCGTCTTACAGGGCCCCAGTCACTGAACCTAAGAGGGTAGAGGAAAAAGGGTTTTTTCCTCCCCTACAGCTGAGTCTGAGGCATTCTGGGCCTTAGCATGGTGAAACAGCAGTGGAGGCCTAACCCTGAATTCTGAGAGGCACCAGTAGCAGAGACTGGAGCAAAGGAGCACTACAACAGACCTCTTGCTTTCATTAGCTTCATCCCACCCCCATCCAATTCTTCGAGCTCAAGAGCTCTGTGTAACAGGAGGATGCTTATTACTTCCTAATTGGGATTTACATAGCTATTTGAAATATCAGACACAACTATTTAACCAATGTGCACTGACTCTTCCACTCTCAGTTGGAGTGAATTACAAAATTATAGGCTACAAAAGCTTTAGCCAAGTATCACCCATCAGTAAATATTTTACATAAGTACCCAATGAATCTTTGGCCAAAATGATACATTACATGTTTTTACTGTACATTACAAAATGATACAATACATGCATTACAAAATGGTCCATTAGGGTTACCTAATGTACCTACAATGTCTACCTACAGTATCGCCTCCCTCTCTTAATACACCTGACTCTCTCTGAGTAATTTTAGGCTTCAAAAACCATTTTAAAGTATATCTACTGAAAGCAAGTGATGGAGATCTACCCAACTTTTCTCCTGCTTTTGCTTTACCTCTTGGATACCCACAAATCTGCTGAGCTTTATACCTCTGTGGCCTCGGTCATAAGGCCTGCCTTCTGAGTTCTCATGAGGAGCTATTCACTTCACAATTTAAAAAAATGTTAGAAAGTTCCATAGCATCTAGTATACTTCCAACCCCAGAAATTTCATTTAATTATTCAAAAGGCATTTGCTTAGTTCCTGCCCAGTACTTCCTGTATAGGGCAAAGTGACATCAGTCTCATGCCCTATCCTAAGTTTTCAAAACGTCTATCCAAAACAGACTCCACCCCAAGGGATATTACAGTATCTGTAGAAGAGAGGTCTGAGTGTGGGTTTTTGAAACAATTCTCTAGCGGATTCTGATAGACTTACCCTCACTCCTAACCCCACTCTCTAATGCTGGTAGAACTGCTGGTTAGACAATAGGGATTCAGCCATAAAATTATGTGGTTGATTTTTTTTTAAAGACTAGTACCCACACGTTTATGGACAGCTAATATTTGACAAGGGAGCCAAGAGCATACGATGGAGAAAGGAGAGCTTCTTCAATAAATGGTGTTGGGAAAACTGGACAGCCACATGCAAAAGAATGAAAGTAGACCATTCCCTTACACCATGCACAAAAATCAACTCAAAATGGATTAAAGACTTGAATGTAAGACCCGAAACCATGAGACTTCTAGAAGAAAACATAGGCAGTACGCTCTATGACATTGGTCTGAGCAGCATATTTTCAAGTCCCATGTCTGACTGGGCAAGGGAAACAAAAGAAAAAATGAACAAATGGGACTACATCAAACTAAAAAGTTTCTGCACAGCAAAGGATACCATCAACAAAACGAAAAGACAACCTAACAATTGGGAGAAGATATTTGCAAACCACATATCAGATAAGGGGTTAATATCCAAAATATACAAAGAACTCATACAGCTCAACAACAAAAAAACCAACAATCCAATTAGAAAATGGGCAAAAGATATGAACAGAGATTTCTCCAAAGAAGATATACAGATGGCCAACAGGCATATGAAAAGATTCTCAACATCATTAGCTATCAGGGAAATGCAAATCAAAACTACAATGAGGTATCACCTCACTCCGGTCAGAATGCCTATAATTAACAAGACAGAAAACAACAAATGTTGGAGAGTGTGTGGAGAGAAGGGAACCCTTGTTCACTGCTAGTGGCAGTGCAAACTGGTGCAGCCACTATGGAAAGCAGTATGGAGTATCCTCAGAAAATTAAGAATAGATCTACATATGATCCAGCTATCCCACTGCTGGCTATTTATCCAAAGAACTTGAAAACACAAAGGCATAAAGATACTTGCACCCCTATGTTCATTGCAGCATTATGCACAATAGCCAAGACTTGGAAGCAACCTAGGTGCCCATCAAGGGACGAATGGATAAAGAAGATGTGGTATTTACACACAATGAACTACTACTCAGCCATAAGAAATGATGAAATCTGGCCATTTGTGACAACATGGATGGACCTTGAGGGTATTATGCTGAGTGAAATAAGTCAGAGGGAGAAAGTCTAATACCATATGATCTCACTCACAAGTAGAAGATAAAAACAACAACCAAAAAAAACACACATAGCATTGGAGATGGGACTGGTGGTTACCACTGGGGGGGGGGGGGGGGGGGGGGGGCAAAAGAGGTGATTAGGGTCACATGTGAGGGGATGCACTATAATTAGTGTTCAGGTGGTGAACATGATGTAATGTATACAGAATTCGAAATATGATGCACATCCGAAAAAAATAAAAATTAAAAAAATAAATAAAAAATAAATAAATAAAACTAGAAAAAAAATAAAATAAAATAAAGACTAGTACCTGAGTTAAGATCTATTACCAATATTTTTTTTTTCCCTTCTTCTTCTTCCCAAAGCCCCTCAGTACATAGTTGTATATTCTATTGCAGGTCTTTCTAGTTATCAGTGCAGGATGCCACCTCAGCATGCCCTGATGAGTGATGCCAAGTCCACATCCAGAATCTGAACCAGTGAAACCCTGGGCTGTCAAAGCAGAACATGCAAACTTAACCACTCTGCCACGGGGCCAGCTCCCTATGTGGTTGATCTTGAGAGTAGAAATCAAAAGTGTGATTAATGAAAGTCATCCCCAAAAACAATGCATCTTTTTATGGGCTTTATTACCATCATTTTCTTATGCTAAAGATCTACATAGTTTAGGTATTGGTTTGGCTGCTATAACAGAGAGTTCGAAAACATAGTAACTTAAACAAAAAACAAGTTTCTCTCCCACATAAAAGTCCTGAAAAGTGGCCCAGAGGTTGTATGGTGGCACCATAATCATCAGGGACCCAAGTTCCGTCTATTTTGCTGCTTTGACAGCCTCAGCATGAGGCTTTCATGATGACTGCTGCAGCCTCCATCACATCTGCAGTCCAGCCAGTGGGAAGGGGAAAGAGAAGGGGAGGATGCGGTCCTTTACCGTAAGGACCCAACCCAGAGGTTGCATATCAGAACCATGTACCTCCCACTGGTCAGAACATGGTCATGTTATCAAGCCCAACTAGCATGTAGACAGCATATGTCCCATTAACATTTTTATTATTATGTAAAAGTGGGAGAAGAGACATTGGCTTCAACTAGAAATTTCTGTCATACATTACTAATAGAAGTTATAAGTGAAATGAAGTCTGCGTCAGCCCTGACAAGAAGCAAGAGGGCGCGGCATGCAGTCTGCTTCTGAGGATGGCTTTGATGCCCTCTGTCTCAGCTTGAGCACCCTGGGAAACAGACTCTCAGATGGAGATTTGTGGGCAGGAGGTCTGTCGGGAAGTGTTTCTCAGGAACGTCACCTGTGACGTGTCTCTGTCCCTTTGGGCTGCTATAACCAAATACCACAGACTGCAGCTTGTAAACAATAGAAGTGTATTTCTCACCGTTTCGAGGCTGGGAAGCCCAAGACCAAGGCACTGGATTCAGTGTCTAGTGAGAGTCTGCTCTCTGTTTCATAAATGGCTGTCTTTTCACTGTGTCCTCAGATGGCAAAAAGGACTCAGGACTTCTGTGGCATCTTCTCTCTAAGGGCATAATCCCATTCACAAGGGCTCCACCCTTATGACCTGAGCACCTCCCAAAGGCCCCACCTCCTGATACGTTAACAATGGCCTTTAGTTTTCAACATGTGAATTTGAGGTGGAGACACAATTATTCTGTCCACAGCATGAGGGAGCCAGCAGGACAGAGCAGAGGGAGATGTTGCACTGCGATACCGTCACAGCAGAGACCTCAGCCAATCCCACAAAGAGCCCTGGAACTGGGATGGCCTTTCTGAGTTGGCTCTAAATTGAAGCAAGAAGCCAGACCTTTGTACTCTGCCATAAACCTATTATAGGATGTAGGCTGCCTCTGGGGAGGTTTAATCTTAGGTGGCTCCCTTAAGGCAGTAATTCTCAACCTATGCACTACTGACACTCTGGGCTAGGTGATTCTTTATTGTAGGAGGCTGTCCTATGCGTTGTAGGATGTTTGGCAGCATCCCTGGCCCCTACCTACTTACTGGATGCCAGTATTAGCCCACCCCTCAGTTGTGACAACTAAAAGTATCTCCAGACATTGTCAAAAGTTCTGGGGGGTAAAATCACCCCCATTAAGAATCACTGCCGTAGGCCAAGGGCAGTTCTTACGCGGATTCAGCTGTCAGCCGTAAGCAGCCAATCCTTCCAACAGTTGGGGGAATGAGGCCTCAGTCCTGAGGGTAATCTGGGTGATGTACCACAGCTTCCACTACAGTGACCACAAGATCATACAGGTGGGGACGATGCCACAGCTCCTGCCTCCCAGTCCAGAGCACTCTCCTCAGGAAGCTTATTTATAATTTATACACTTGAAAAACAAGAATAAGTGATCTGGTCAGATCATGATGATAGACTTAGGAAGGAGCCAGAGAAAAGGCTCAGAGACTCCGAACTGCTATTAAAACTCATCGGCCAAGGGCAAGTTCAAAGAAGGGACAAGGACTTGCATATCGAGAAGTAAATGCAGGGAGAGAATGGGGAATAAGAGAAGACCTGTTGGAGTGAGGTCACATTCTTGCAGAGAAGAGCCCCAGCACTGCCTCTTCACTGCCTTATTCTTGTCGTCGCCAGTCCTTTCCTGGAAGGAGCGCTCTCTGGGCCCAAGAGGAGCCGAACCTTTCAGCCACCCCCCAGACAAAGCCCTGTGGCCCCATCACTCATTTCCCTCCACCCTGCTTCTCACACTAGCCTTCCTGGCCTTGTCTGATCTACTCAATCCTTCCTTCAGCTTCTCAGGCCCCTTGAGCATCCCATTTCCTGAAGACTCTTACAGCCTAGAGCCACCTTCCTCTGGGGCAGTCACGGGATGAGACCACACAACTGGGAGGAGAGGGTGGTGGACAAAGAGCCTTGTTCTCTCCTCCCTTTGCCCAGAGAAGCAGCTCGTCTCGCATCACTAACTAGATATTGAATGGACTATCCTGACACCCAAAAATCCTTGTGGTGAAGTCAAAATAACCACAGTAGGATTTTTTTTTAATTCCAAGCAGAAAAACATGAGAGTGAGAAGGAAAAAGAAAAGCAGGTTGGTGTGAAGCATTCCCCAAGAGCCACTGTTGGCTTTTTCCAAGAGTGAGGGAGGGGTGGTCGTAACTACACTTTTAATGAGCAGTCCCATCCAAGGATCCCACCGCTCCCCAGGAACTCTGAGCCAAATTCTGTATCTTAGACTTGGACCTATTTCTTCAAATCCTTATTACTGACTAGTTGCTTCAAACCATTGTTGCTAAGTCAAATTCAGTGTTAGCAGGCACTGGTGAAAACATAACTAGACAATTCATGACAAACAAGATTATGCTGCTCTTCTTTACTTAGACACTTCATCCTTCAGGGATTTTCTTTAATAATTACAGCTAAATTCTACCAAGTACGTAGTGCGGATCATTCTGGAGACTATGCCCGTGACATGCCTTACCTTATCAATTCACATAAAGCAAAACTCTTATCCCCCATTGCAATTGACTGAACATTTGCATTCCCTCAGAATTCATATGTTGAAATCCTAACCTCTAATGTGATGATATTAGGAGGTGGGGCCTTGGCAAGGTGATTAGGTCATGAGATGGAGTCCTCACGATGGGATTAGTGCCCTTATAAAGGGGCTCGCCCTTTCCACCTTATGACACAATGAGAAGATGGTAGTCTGCAACCTGAAAGAGGGTCCTCACCAGTGCCAGACCATGCTGGCACCCTGATCGTGAACTTCCAGCCTCCAGAACTGTGAGAAATAAATTGCCACTGTATGTAAGCTACCCAGTCTAAGGTGCTTTGTTGTAGCAGCCCAAACTAAGACATCCATTTTACAAATGAGGAAACTAAGTCATAGGTCATGTACCAGAGTGCGAGAGAGATGGACTTGAACGCAGGACATGTGGTTCTGGAGCCCTTTGAACAATTGTGTGGTCCACCCTCTGGCTCCTCTCCTTCTGGCTGCACTTCCTGTCCTGCCAACAAGAATGCAGGCACATAGGCTGTGATGGTCCAACGTGAAAACCGGCTTCAAGCTCCCAGCAAGGGTCAGATGCAAAAGCTAACCCACACAGATGCTTTCCTGTCAGTCAAATCTTGCCAAACCCAAGCGATCTTGTGCATCAGACTCAGAGGGTGAAAAGCCCAATGAGATAATCTACAAAATTTGCTTTTCAAAAGGCTGGAGCAGGAGCAGAAAGGGTTCACTCTCCCTCAGTATTCCACAGAGTGATTCAGCATCATGGGAATTTTCCCAATTTGAATGATTCTTTTTGCAATAGGAATGTACAACTACCTTCAGTTTGCTCTTCTGCCAGGCCAAAATTGCTTCCTTTCTATAAACACTAAAAATATTGACTATCCGCCCGATAACCAAGTTAATGTTTGCTTTAATTTATGGTATTCCAAGTTGAAAGAGTCCTGAAGTCAGAGTCAGAAAATCTGACTTTGACAATCCTGGCAGCTGGGAGCTGAGCTACTCAACTCAATTCGCGAGGCCTTAGCAGCTCCATCCACAAGTACCCATGACGCCAAACCGCCACAGGGATGGCAGTGCCGAGCCCAGCTTCAGCCGGCCCCACATCTGGTTCGGGACTTCCCTCCTTACTAGTCTGTGACGGTTCACTTGTTCTTTAACATCCCTAGGTCTCAATTTTCTCATTTTTAAAATAGGGATAATTATAGTGCCAATCTCTGGGGGGAGGGTCATAATTAAATAAGACACATGTGTAAAGCTCTTAACACAGAGCCTGGAACATAGCACTCAAAAACTTTCACTGTTATTTTTTATAAACATCGTTATTATTGCCAGGTGACTCTCCAGAATTATTGTGAGAATTACACAAATTGAGGAACAGAAAAATGCTCTCAAATTATAAAGCACTATGGAAATGAATGTTATTATTTTTCTGTCCATTGGTTTTTACTCTTAAGATCTACCACTCGATACTACACTGCTTTTCCTTGACATGATTAAATATTTAAATGCTAGTTTCCCAAGAAAAAAAATGAAGGTTACTCGTGTTTTTCTTTGCTGTGATTTCTAAATTTTGCCTTATATTCACCTAAAAAGGAATTCTTCCTAACTTACCTCTTTCACAACCGAATTTTCTGTTGTTTAGGAAACTAACATAAACCTTGATAATTTCCACAGTGCAAGGTAGTCTTTCTAATTAGTTAGAGAGACCTCAGCTGCTGTAAGAGGTAAACCCAGAAATCTCAGTGGCTTAACACATTTTGTTTATGTCAGTTTATTTCACATATAATAAAACGGGTGCTCCTGTTCTGTGTGCAAGGGTATATACGGAGTCGGGAGGGGGTGGGAAGAGGGGGTGTCCCTGCTCTACAGTTTTTCAGGAACGTGGGCTTCAGAAGCTCTGCCATGTCCAGCACAGAGCTCCAGAGTCACCCTGGGCATCAAGAGCTAGCTCACAGACAGGAAGAGAGAAGGTAGAGAAAATACGTCTGCTTTTTAACCACGTCAATCCAAAAGTGACACATTTCACTTCCACTCATGTCTGTTGACACATGGCCCCACCAGATGGAAAGTTGTGTAGGACATGTAGCTGCACCCGGGCTGAGGACCCACTGTGGACAGCTATCTATCTTTGCCCCCCCGACCCCGATAATGGCTGTGATCATATACTCAGAGATTTCATTTCTTTGCCCTCTGTCAAATGACTGCACCACACAGGTAAGTAGTAAGCCCTGGAATTCAAGTCTCGTAGAAAATAAGTTGATAAACAGCCTCAGACCTGAACAATTCAAGACATTAAGTTTAATCTCATCACTCACCCCATTTTCTTCACGTCCTAACTAGTGGAAAAAAGACGCAGTATGAATTCAAAATTTACCATCAATTGCTATTCAACATATCCATGTCTTAAGAGCCTAATATCCTACTTGAGAAAAATGTGTAAAACACTCAGAACAGTGTCAATTATATAATAACCATTCAACAAGTAGTTATAACTTTTCTCCTAGTCAGCAATGCAAACATGAGGTGGCAGAGGCTTTAGGACAGTGAAGAGAAGTCAGTACCTTAACCTCTGAGGTCACACTGTTTCAAACCCTAACTCTCCTTCCAATCACTGCGGGTTAGAGCACCCCTGTCTGCTCCTCGCAGACCTGGACACGGAGACACAGAAGCCTGTGCTCATCTCTCCTTGATACCACACTACTGTAGTTTCATGGTATGTAGTAAAATTCAGAATTTTTTCTAAAGATTGGCACCTGAGCTAACAACTGTTGCCAATCTTTTTTTTTTTTTTCTGCTTTTTTTACTCCCCAGATCCCCCCAGTACATAGTTGTATATTTTAGTTGTGGGTCCTTCTAGTCCTGGCATGTGGGCCACCGCCTCACCGTGGCCTGATGAGCGGTGTCATGCCCGTGCCCAGGATCCGAACTGGTGAAACCCTGGGGGGCTGAAGCGGAGCATGCAAACTTAACCACTCGGCCATGGGACCAGCCCCCAGAATTTTTTCATACCTTCTGTATTTTTCCATTTAGCTATATAACAGATTCTGACCTTACTCCCTCTGCCTTTTAAGCTTTTCCAAGGGAAAATTTGCTTGATTTTTTTTAAATTTTATTTTATGGTTTAATACATAACTACACGGAACAGCCTTTGTGGTACAAATCATTATTTATCTTATTACCATGGTGTTTATCATCCCTTTAAACATTCTGAATAACAGTGTCTGCTCCAGGGAAACAAAGTTTTTTCTCCTCCCTCTTAAAGCCTTTATCATCTTTTTTTATCCAGTATTTCCTTTATCTTCTTCAAGATGATTTCAACTATTAAAATTAAAGCCTTTAAGGAAAATATCAAAAAGGGAAAATGAGCTCATATTCAGTGAAACTGGATTGGTAAGAGAGCTTGTACTTGCCAAGAAACAAACATGACAGGAAGTTAATAAACCTATTTACCACTTTTTTTTTAAATTCTCACAAGTCCAATGTAAGTTTCAGGTGATTCATCCACTAAGCCCCCTTCCAATGCCAGTGCCTACTTTATTAAGAGATTAAACCTACAGTATTTTAGTGCTTAACTCAAACACAAATTCCTAAGAAGCATTTCCATTGTAGGTCTGGGATAGAAAGATTCCATGACAATTTTCCCCTTCAAATTTTCTACAGTTTCCATTTAGACTTAGGCAGCCAATTTGATGGGACAGCAGAACTGAGTTTTCTTAAGCACAGGGCAATATTCACCTCTCGCGTTGCTTTTGCTCATTGTTAGGCATTCCTAATGTGCTAGGGCCTTTCTGCATCGTGGTGTCACAAAATCCCTGCCCTCTGCAATTTTTGGAATGATAAGGAAATGTCCATTGAACTGACCTAGATGCTCATGGAAAGACAGCGTTCTTTCCAAACCACCATAAGATGTGGACACGGGCTTGAGGTACCACGCCTGGAGAAACGGTTTCAGATTTTGCGCATGGAAATTGCCATGTAGGAGCAACTAGGAAGTTACCAAAACTTTCTCATATCTTAGGAAAAGTTCTCTGGTATGTAAAGCAACTTTACGGGTAAGCCCAAGGTGTCAAGTTCACCTTGAAAACTTGAGAGCAATATAGTACGAAGTACCCACCAGCACGACAGGAATATGCAGCACACTCTTCAAATTCTATCAGTTCATTTGGGTTCAAGAACTACACGTCTCATCACAGAGAACTACAAAGATTTTCTTAAATTGGAAAAAGATACAGAGTCCTCGTTACCACAGGTACCGCAACAATCTGCAAATTGAGGGCTGTGTTTGCCAGACGTGCATTCCCTTCAAGAATCATCTCTTTGACAATGGATCATCCACTCCTAAGTAATTTGCTGACTCAACAAAAGCCAAGCCAAAAGAATTCCAGTTGGTGGGCTTAAGTGTGTGGTTCCAGCCCAGAACAACACGGTATTCATGCGGTGCTCAGTGCCCAAGCCAGGCGAGGGGTATGGGGCTGTTCAGCAATGTGTTGGGGCCCAAATATATACACTACAACTGAAAGTACCTTCCTTTCTTTTCCAGTCCCAATCTCAAACTGCTTCTGCAATGCCATTTCCTGATTCCTTGGGGATGGGGGTGGAACGGTGGTGGTATTGGGGAAAGGAGACAGCAAAGATTGGATTTTTTAAATTACCCATTAAAGGCAATTTAATCTTTCATTTAAAAGACTGTCTGGCCAACTCAATCCCTTTTGGCTCAATAGCTTTTCCAAGCCTAAACCCCCTAACAGAGTGATTTCCTATGCCTTAGGAGGATTTCCCTCACCCTGTCCCGTCCACATCAAGATGTTATCTCGGTGCAGGGCTAGGCTTGAGTATCCTTCTGGTGCTGAAGAAGAATTCCCGATGTGCACACTGTCCTCTGCTCGAGGTGTCTGAGTCCGCGTGTCTCTGGCCCTGTCTCTGTGTGCACGCTGGCTGCTGTGCAGGCCTCAGCCGCAGTGCCTCGGGCCTGGACTCTCACTCCGCACAAGCAGCAGGTGGTGATTGCTCCTGGCATGCTCACAGGCCCCCGTCAGCTCTCCCTGGGGCCATGGCTTCGCTGATTCGTGACTACCACTCTCACTCAGTCCCCACCACAGGAAGGACACCTGCTGTCCTCCCCTATACAGTCCTGTCTTCCTTTGCTTCAGTCATCCAGTCGGCAGGGTTCCTAGCAAGCACTTTCAGTTACTTCCCATGTGCCTCGCAGAGGGACAGGGGCACAACGGGAGAAATAAGAACATCTGTACCCCTAACGCGCCCACACCTAAACCATAGATAACAAGGGGCTCAGTCTCAGGTCTTCTTCTGCCTAAGCATGCCATACCACTATTACTGCCCTTGCCTATGAAGATGCAGGGGGGACCCTAAAAGGTGGTCCCCTCTTAAAGTTACAAATGGGAAGCAGGGCACAGGTAACCTCTACTACTAGCTAGTCCCTCAACTTTCTGATGTTTCTGCCGCTTTCCAACACCTCCCAGCCCAGGCTGAGGCCTCGGGCAGCATCCCCACCCCTTCTCCATTTTTACAGCTCCTCCCTCCCTATAGAGGAGGGCTTTCCACTTTCTCTTCCTGTTTAGTAGGACCATCCCTTATATGATAGCAACTGTCTCCTCGACACTTCAACATAGTCCACCAAGCTGAGCTCTTACTTTTAAAGGGAGTATTTGAAATTTAGAAAACACTGCCCTCCTGATAAAGCCAAGGTTTAAAGACTTGTGTTGCTATGGACTCAAAACTTCTGATATTGGAAGTCAGAGGCTGAATATGGACTTGTTTTTTCCCCTTTGCATTCCTGTTTTAATAATCTGAGTTTTCGTTAAGGCAATGGATGCCTTGGGTTGAATAAGGGTGAGATCAAACGCAAGAAACGTGAAAAAGAAAAGAACTTTAAGATATTTCAAAACTAACATTTTCCTTCCTTTCCCATCTTTTCTTCCCATTCCGTCTTTCATTACTTCTCCTTCTCTTCTGTGTGCAAAGATTTCACCATCCAAGGAAGAGGCAGTGAGGAGAGCAGCACCTTGCCCAACAGCCTAGGAAGCAAGAAGTGAGGAGGACAGGGCAAGTGGAAGTAAATGGAATATGTGAAGATTGGTTATATTAATCAGATAAGTTAATTGATTGAGCAAATAAACATATTGAGGGTAATATGAGCCATATTTCTTACTGTCTGTGGAGGAATTTTAAAATATGAAAAAGAAGAAGGCTAAAATTGGAAGTGGAAGTATAGGTATGAACCAATAAATTTTGATGGAGATAGAGAGAGAGAATGACAGATTGGTAGCTGGAGAAATTGTCATAGATGTATGTGTGTGATGATGTGTGAACTTGGCTAAGCTGAGCTCCAGTCCCAGAAGTCCCTTTCTGGTATGTTTCTGGTTGGGTGGGCTACAAGGGATAGTCTCTCGTGAGAGCTGGAGGACGGAAGGGAAGCAGGGCCATTTTGCAGCCTGTACACACCTTTTCTAGTTATTCACTCAAACACTAAAATAAGTGCTGCTGCGAAGGAATTTTGCAAGTGTGATTAAAGTCCTTAATCAGTTGGCTTGAAGTTTATCAAACAGGAGAATATCCTGGGAGGGCCCGACTTAATCAGTTGACAGGCTCTTAAAAGAGGGCTTAGGATATTACTAAGTAAAAGAAACCAGTTTGAAAAGCCTATATATACAGCATGAATCTAACTGTGTGATATTCTAGAAAAGGCAAAACTATGGAGACAGCAAAATGATCAGTGGTTGCCAGGGGCTGCAGGGGAGGGAGTGATGCCTAGGCAGAGGACAGAGGATTTTGAAGGCAGTGAAACTATTCTACACAATATCACAATGTAGGAACATGTCATTATACAATTGTCCAAACCCATAAAATGTACAACAGCAAGAGTGACCCCAAATGTGAACTGTGGACTTTGGATGACAGTGACGCGTGAACACAGGTGCATTGATTTTAACAAATGTATTGCTCTGGTGGGGGATGTTGATAGTGGGGGAGGTTTTGCATGTGTGGAGACAGGGGGTACATGGGAACTCTGTACTTTCTGCTCAATTTTGATGTGAACCTAAAATGCTCTATAATGCTACTTTTATTAATTTTTTTAAAATGAGGGCTTAAGTTTGCCCTGATACAAACAGCGTCTGGGCTGCAATTGTTCTCCCTTTCCCCTTTTCTCCTCCTTCCCGACGGCTGCCTGTGGACACAAAGCTAGTCCATGCCCACTGGTGTTCAGCCTGCTGTCATGTTCCCTTGCTGACTGGCTGCCCTTCAGACTTGCTTAGCCAGAGCCCAACAACTGCACACGGCAACTCCTTGTGTGTGCGTATGTGTGTGTAGATACACACAGAAGGAATACATAGAGATTGATATAGATATACATGGATATATATTCCCAAATTATCTATATAGTGAGTAATTAAATGAGAAATGAAGAACTTTGGTGAGTTCTTCAAAGATAAACAAGATATTCTCTTTTTAAAGAATATTATCTTTTTGTTATGTCACAAAGTGAGAATTGACAGTGAAATGACCTATAACCCTATAAAAATAAAATGCTGACATTCCAGACTTTTAAAAAAAAAGTATGCTGAGAACAGAGTACATTAGTTTTCTATTGCTGCATAACAAATTACCACTAACTTGTTGGCTTAAAACAATACCCGGTTATTACCTCATAGTTTCTGTGAGTCAGAGGTCTGGGCACAGTGTAACTGGGTTCTCTGCTCAAGGTTTTGCAAGGCTGAATTCAAGGTGTGACTGGGTCCCCATTCTCATCTGGAGCTCAAAGCCCTCTTACAAACTCATCCAGGTTGTTGGGAGGAAGTTCCCCGCTTTCTTGCCAGCTGTTGGCCAGAGGTCCCTCTCAGCTACTAGAGGCTGCTCTCCAGGATGTTCTCTAGGTCCTAACCAGGTGGCCCTCTATACGTAGTTCACAACCTGCTTCTTCCCATCCATCAGGAGAAGCTCTCTGATGCTTTATCTTCTTTCAAGGGTGCACCTGATTAGATCAAACCCACACAGGATAATCTCCATTTTGATTGACTCAAAGTCAACTGATTAGAAACCTAATCATGAGTGTATCCCATCATATTCACAGGTCTCTCCACACTCAAGGGGAGGACATTATACAAAAGTGGGAGGCATTAGGGCTCATCTTAGAATTCTGCCTTCCACAAGGAGTCAGCTACCTTGACTGCTTGGAGCTGCCAGGCTGCGAGCCTCACACTGAGTCACTACAGCTCATCAGAGAGAAGACATCCAAATAGCACCATTGTGCTATTGTTGTTCAACTATGACACATGGCAGCATTTAAGTGTCTTGCACTTACGGTTAATCCCTGAATAGCCCCTGGTACTTTTTACCTTCTTCTTGGTCATGTAAATCAAAAGAGTTCCCAAATAATTGTTTTCTAAAACAACTAAAAGGGGTTTTCTTGCTCACCATCTCCCTCGGAGTCCGTAAGTGAAGGCTGCATTAATAAAGGCCTTGAGAAAATAAGATAAATGAGAGAAAAGGGTTTAAAATGAGTTTTCTTCTACCAGGCGCCTAAAATCACTGGCTCCCAACCCCAGCCCAGTGGAAGGTTCAGGTTCTGGCTGAGACAGTGGTGCAGGACTTGCAGGTCTAAAATAACACCTGTCTTCCCTTTGGATCAAACAATAGAGTTGGCTTTTCTGACATTCATGTCTCAGGAGTCTCGAGTGAGGGCATCACGGGCCCATTTCTTGATTCTTTGCTCTTCCAAGACCCTGACCACTGCTCTTAGGACACTCTGCCCTCTTCTAGTTGACTAAGCTCAGGCCCAGCTAATGGGAGACGGTATGCAAGATTCCCATGCCAATGTTTTCCTCTCACCCAGCTCTATGGCTTTGCCGTTCAGACCGGCATCACACAAGGCCAAGGATGGAACAGAAAGGTTGAGAAGATTTGGGGTCAGTGATGGGAAGATGAGGAACAAGTAACAATTGAGTCTGAAAACACTCCACTCCTCCCAGCCAGCCACAATTCTTTGGCATAGTTTCAGGCATTCCCTGTCTTACCACATCCTCGCCACCATTCCTCAAATAAAAGCTGGGGAATGCCACCCACTCCCACCTAGAGAACAATTTCAGTTTTTTATGCTACATAGATCAGACTACCCAAGAGGATAATTGGGCACTTGACTCTATGAACTGGCCTCTACTTTTGGTGTTTTGGGGTTTTTTTCTGAGCGAGTAATGAGGAGAGAACAGCTATTCCAAATAACAAGAGAGGAACAAGCAATACATTACTTTGAATGGCTTGGCCTTCCCAGACACTGAGTTTTCCTTGAAATAACCTGACCTGGCTAGATTCTAGATAAGGCGTCTGCACACTCAACAGTTTGTAAAAGTCACTCAATTTTTGAGAGAACCTGAAGCCTCGTCAGAGTAGCAGAAAGACTTGCAGTGCCGCAGGGTTAAACCAGCCAAGGAGGAGTACGAAACTCGAAGGTCTGCTGCCGTTACTCACTAATGATGAGTGCCCAACGCCCAAAGAAACAGGGCTTCTCCTACAAGTGCCACAGCGTCTCCCTCACCACCCTTCTCTGGAGTTTGTCTATAGTGACAGATTCATGAAAAAATGTCCAATCAGCAGCTTTAGGACAAAATGTAAAGGAATTTCGTGATGAAACACTGAATGTGATGAGTGATTTACAAGCACACAGATCAGCTACAGTTTGTCTTCCAATCTGAGCCACAGCCCCTGTCTTTGCCATCTTGGTCACCAGTAAAGTAAGATTCTTCCTGGCTGGTTTCTCCAAGGCTTGTTCTTGACCTCAGACTTGACCAGGCTACAGCAATCCTGAACCACAATGATACTATTTGTGCTGTTAAGGTAACACACTATCTGTAACAGATAAACCCTGAAAGCTTGGTTCCACGCAGTCATTCAAGAGCCAGACTAAAAAAGGCTCTGCCATCTTCACCACGGGGTTTCCAAGGTCACCCTGGCCACTGACATCCAGTCAGCAGAGGGGAAACGCGCGAGGCCAGGAAGTGGTTATGGGCCAGGCCTGGAAGTGATGTACATGACTTCACCTGGCATTCCATTGGCCAGAAACGAGTCACATGGTCCCACTGGAGTGCAAGAGTGGTTGGGAAATGTAGTCCCTGCTTGGGCAGCCTCTTCTCAGAAAGTTCTTTGTGGAAGACACTCATGAATCATTCGTCGGCAGTACCTCAGCTCGGCTACCATGAAGATGATAGTGGTGGTGGTAGCAGCCCCCATTTACCATGTACCAGGCCCCTGTTAAATACTTAACAAATAGTTTGTCATTGAATCCTCAGAATAATCCTATGAAATACATTTTATTCTCCTACTTTTAAAGATAAGAAAGCTGAGGCTCAGAAAAAATAAGTTACTTGCCCATAATCACGTAACTAGCCAGGGAGAAACGAGGACTAAAATCCCGGGATATCTGATCACAGAGTCCGTGTTCTTAAGCCCTGCCCCAGACTGCTTCTCTGCAGTTTGGCTATAGTTTTTTGATTAGTGTTTTCCTCTTTGAGTTTTTTATCTTACTGCCAGAGAAGTTCCTACTCACCACTGAACTTGGAACTCCCCAGGAGTTAGGGAATTGTCTAGGCTCTATAAACTTCCTTTGTACTTTGAAGCTAATGCTTCCTTTCTAATGACCCTGGGATCAACCATGCACCACAATCTCCTTGACCTGGGCTTTCTCATGTCTTGTATGCACAGCCCCAAGGAACTGACCTGGGCCATACTCACACCCAAGTCTTTCCTAATGAACTTGCCTCAAGCCACTTGTTGCCCTTGGAGCTCTTCCAACATTCCTCCAGAAGTGCCCTGTTGCTTTTCCCACTCACCTCTCCCAGCTCTCAGATGGCACAGTCTCTCCTCCTCACTGTTGCCCTGAAATTCTGTTTTTAGGCTTTGTTTTGTGATCTATAACTCTTGTTCTTCCCTTCAGAAATGACACCTTCAAACCCTAATACTTAGTTTTAAATTGCTCTGTTCCAAGTTAGGGCCCAAGGGCTTCCATGTTGGAGAAGAGACTAGGGTCAAATCAGGAGAAATTTGCGAATGTCTTCAGTGTCGGCTTTGTTCTCTATTGTGGGGTAATTTGACCAGCCAGTGTCAAGCACTTTCTGATGTAAATACAATGAAAGGTTCAGTCTCACTTTTTGAAGTATTTAAAAAAAAGAGAGAGAGAGACTAATTTCAGATCTTTGGCTATTTATTACTATAACAAAAGTCTGATTCATTCTTTTCCTCTCAGAACTCTGACTGTCATTGCCAGAGAAGGTCTCAGATCCTCACCTGGGATCTGGGAACTCTCCAGGCGACAGAGCTTGTGTTTTAAGCTTTTTCTCTGATCCAAAAATCCTACTTTACTTTGGTTCTCTGTTTTCTCCCTCTTTTCACCAAGAATGACTTTTCTTCTCTTCTCTGGAAACTGTTTCATGTGCCATGTCACCCTCCCTTTTAGTGAGGTGACACTTGAATGGTAAGAAATCTTGACACTATAAAGTCTCGCCATACTGCTTTCTTCTTCGGGAATTTTCATGCACTTACCCAACTGAAAACACATAAGGGAGCATGTGTATGTGTGTGTGTGTCCTTTCTTCTCTTGACAACAAAAGCCTGTTTCCCAGAGCCAGCCTGGTATGTTCCCATAGTCATCACACCCCCAGGAATGTTCCTGACCAGAGTCAGAATCAGGGTTGGTCCCTGAATCAGCCCTACTTAGTTCCTGCCTTTTATGGAGGAACTCTGGGCCAAAAAGACTCACAAAAACTATTATTTCTCTGTGCCCAAAGCCCAAAATCATCATTGCCGTTCTAAGTAGTCAGTAAAGCTTGTAGGAGACGTTTGGTTAAATGTGGCGGATTGAATGTGTATTTACCTCCACTGGCTGCCAAATGCCACAAAAATGATAGTAAAGAGGGAATAAAATATATAAACCCACAAGGAAGAGAAATTACAGTAATTAAATAGACTAGTGAGAACTGTCTTAGCAGGGCTGAGAAAAACCAAAGCTGGCGGGGGGGTGGGGGGGGGAATCCTGAAGGAAACTGCTCTGGACTACAGAAGGCTCGAGAACTGGAGATGCCTGGGAACTCTTAAAGAAGGAGTCTTCACAAGCATGAAAACAAGGATTTTATCAAAGTCTGTTAATGCAGAGTTTCTACTATCTACTGCTGCATTAAAACCTACCCCAAACTTAATGGTTTCAAACAACTATATTGTTTTGCTCACAGTTTTATGGGTCAGGAATTAAGGAAGGGCTCAGCTAGCTGGATCATCCCTGGTCCTTGTAGCATCAGCTGGAGCAGCTGCAGTAGGAGGATCCACTTCCAAGAGAGCTTCGTCACTCACATTCTGGCACCTAAGTGGTCCTTGGCCCCGCTCTTCTGTCTCTCGCTCTTCTCTCTCTCTTGCTCTCTCTGTTCCCCCTACCCCAACCCTGCCTGAGGCAGTCTCCTTCTTCAGAAACTTCCACATGGTTTGGTCTTCTCATAGCACAGTGGCCCCAGGATAGTTGTCCTTCTTACATGGATAGAGTGGCTTCCAAGACACAGGAAGCAGAAGCTGGCAGACTAGTTAAAGACCAAGCCCAGTACCGGGGCAGCATCACTTCCACTGCATTCTATTGGTTAAAGCAGCCCCGGGCTCCATCAGATGCAGTGGAGCAGAGAAACAGACTCACCTCTTGATGAGAGAGGGCACAGTCACATTGGAAGAAGACCAGCCTAAGGGGAAAAAACCTACAGATATTATCCTTCTGAGGACCCTAATGAAGAAGCCCATTACAGTTACTCAACAGTTCAGGCTGCCCTACAGTGATCCCTTCCCCCACACACAGAGCTTACAATCAGCATTTTTTTTACATTCAGTGTCCCACACTTTAATAGGAGCTAATAGCCATGGATCACCATACGGTTGAGGAAAGCTCCTAACATGAAAGGACGAGAGCCAAACAAACAAAAAGAAGTTAAGGGGGCCGGCCCTGTGGCTGAGTGGTTAAGTCCGCGCGCTCCGCTTTGGCGACCAGGGGTCCCGCCGGTTCGGATCCTGGGCGCCGACATGGCACCGCTTGTCAGGCCACGCGGAGGCGGCATCCCACATGCCACAACTAGAAGGACCCACAACTAAAAATATACAACTATGTACTGGGGGGATTTGGGAGAAAAAGCAGGGGGAAAAAAAGAGATTGGCAACAGTTGTTAGCTCAGGTGCCAATCTTTAAGAAAAAAAAAGTTAGTTTGAGACCACAGACACAATCCATGGAGACAGGGCCAATTTTGCATCCATTAGAGGAAAGAAGGATGCTGTTTTTTAAGAAAGTTCATTTTGGGGGCTGGCCCCGTGGCCAAGTGGTCAAGTTCTCGCGCTCCGCTTCCGCTGCCCAGGGTTTCGCTGGTTCGGATCCTGGGCGCGGACATGGCACCACTCGTCAGGCCACGGTGAGGCGGCATCCCACATGCCACAACTAGGAGGACCCACAACTAAAAATACACAACTATGTACCGGGGGGCTTTGGGGAGAAGAGGAAGAAAAAGAAAAAAATGAAGAAGATTGGCAACAGTTGTTAGCTCAGGTGCCAATCTTTAAAAAAAAAAGTTCATTTTCTTCAGCTATAAAGTTATGTTTAAAAACTAAAATAATTCAACAGACATTTAAAAATAACTCTTCAGAAGCAAACATTTTCAGCTCTTTTGGCTATTATTTATGAGTTACCTCCATATTTCTAACTAATGTGATTATACTAATATTTCTTGGTATTTCAATTTTAGATCTCATTTATTAACCTCCTTAAATAAAAAGAGAATTTAGCTCTTTTACATGAGACTAGTAGTGCGTGTTACAGGAAACTGTCCCGCCGAGTGTTCGTACTACAGAACGGTTTGTTCACTTACTGCTGCCCGGCGTTGGTAAGACAGGAATTGTCCATCCAACTTGGAGCATGAACGCTGCTGGGGGAAGCTTAGGTGAGCCGCGCCACTGCAGCCAAGAATTTATGTAGAAATAAAGAGGCCTTCTGAAAGAGAAAAACAAATTCCAATCCCTCCGCTCTGAGATGTGAAGTTGTTAAAATCTGTCTGGGGGAAGAGGGTGGCCCCTTACTGAAACTAGATGGCAGTAAAGGACACCAAGCTTCCTGAAAGAAGCCCTCTGTGGGAGTGGGAGGTTAAACCAGACAGAAGAAAGACAGGAAAGCAGTCTGTGCATGAGAAGGCGCGCGGTCGGGGTCTCGCGTGGAGGCCGCTCACTGTCTGCCAGAGTGCCTTCCTCGTCCGTGGGGCAGCCGATGCTATCGCTGCTCTTCCTGACCTTCTCAGAACAGACTCGAGAACTGGGCATCAATAGATCACGCTGTGGGCAGCTGAGAAAGAGGAGGGCAAGTTGACAGGAGTCCTAGGTTTGGGGAAAGGGAGAAACACAAAATAAAAGGGGGAGCGATTAGGCCGAAAGTATCGCAGAGGAAGAACCCTGCTGCTTTCCGGGAGCTCGGCATACATAGCGATACTTTCCCAGAAAGAGTTCTTTTGGTCCCAAACTCCAGGCAAGTGATAAATAATAAATGATAAATGGCCCCTTCAAGCATTCTGAGAGCAGAAAGCAGAGGAATCATTGATGTCTTTGACCATGAAGCTCAAGGAGAGAGCAATGTGAGGAAAAGATCAAGAGGAAGATTCGAGTTCCTTGTCTCCAACCCGCAGGAAGAAGATTTGACCAGTGCTTGATGGAGTGGGGATTGGGGTGGGTAATTAAATAAGAATATTCCTAACGCTGTAATTAGTTATGGTACACCTACGTTAATTAAGTATAAAGTATACAATTCACTCATTGTAATCTTTTCAGCAAATTGACACTTTTCACAATTCCTTAAAAGAACCCTTTCAAATGTTGCTAAAATGGAAATTCCTGAGGCTAGGCACACTACCCTGACCATCTGAAGCCATCTTCTTGTTGGTAAGCAGAAATAACTGCATGCTCCTTCAGTCCACCAATTATCCAAATACCAAATGTATAGGTGGCCTTCAGAACCGAGCCTTGAATATTGCCATATGTATAAACTGAGGACGTTTTGTTATAAGCCACTAAAACCAAGTCTGGCTAACTTAAGACCAAAAGAGCTTTCAGGGGAGGATGCGGCAAGAGCTCACAGAATCATAAGAACTGACGAACAAGCAGACCTCAGGAAGAACAGATGCCTGGCACCTCCTGCAGGAGTTCAAGGTTCTCCTCTGAGGTACGTCCCACCAGTGACTGCTCCATTCGCTCTCCGCCTGTAGAGAGATGCAGATTCCTGAGGGCGTTGGGGGACAGGAATCTGACCAGGTAGCTGAGCCACGTGGCCAAGGGCAGGTGGTTCAGGGAGAGTGTTGGGGGTGTGTGGTTGATAGCAGAAAAGCGGGGAAGAAGAGGTTTGGGCAGGAGGAAACACTAGCCCCTATCCCATACAACCCAAGTCTCATTCTTTCTCATATACTGCCTGGCTTCACTTTTAAATTCTAGATTTAGTCTCCAGGCAGAGAGTAAACCAATGTTCAATGGCTGATGTCTGAATTATACAATAATTTTCTTGAAGAGGAAAAATAGTGTAGCAGTTAAGTGCATGGGCTCCGGAGGTAGACGGCCTGGGTTCCAACCCCAGCTCGCCCTCACTCCCTGTGTGACCTTGAGTGTGTTCAAAGGATCGGTGTATCTAGTCTTTCGCAACTCTTCTGAGCTTTAGCTTCTTCTTCAGTAAAATGGAGAGACTGTTTGCCTGTGTCAGTTAAGGTGCCTTTGGTGATAAATAACAAAACCCAAATAAAGGAGGAAACAATGCCTTATATGACTGAAAGGTCCAGTGGTAGGAAGGCTTCAGGGGCTTAACAATTTTCCAGAATGCCCAGCTGCTTGCCATTGTCTGCTCTGTTCTTTGGAGCATGCTCATCATTCCAAGGCTGACTGCACTGTGATGACAAGACGACTGCCAGAAGCTTCTGGAATTTCATGTTTTCTCATTTGTATTCAATAAACAGAGGTGTCTCTTGCCTAGGCATCTAACAAAAATCCTGATTTTCCTCACATGGGACCGTATTTGTTCACATGCCACCAGTCACTTTGGCCAGAGGGATGGATCCAAGAGTCAGGACCAAACATAAAGGAAAAGGGCAGGGCGGATTCTGAGGGGGCGACGGCAGTCCCCAAATCTATCACATTATCTCCTAAAATTGATCTGAGGACTCAGTGTACCGACAGTGCTCAGTAGGTGTCTGGCAGGTAAGTGTTGAATGAATGGGGGTTGGGGGCTGTAGCCAGAGATCTAGAGACAGACAGAACTCAAGACAGAGGTATACTCTCCAAATTAAGACCTATAGAAGCCCTAAAAACTGAAAGGTTACAGGACAACTACCTCTAATATATACAATATTAACCCCTAAAATAAGTGTAAGGAAATCTAATAACGCTAATTTTTCACAGGATGATCATTTTGATCAGGTTTTTCATATATCAAATATCAAATTCTTTCTGAAACACTTTTGGCACCACTGCTGAAGAATGGCCAAATGTACGTACTTGATCACCTAACGCGTGTGTGGATGTGAGTGGGCAGATGAATGAAAAGATAGAGATAGATTCATAAATAGTAAAGGATACATTTCAACTGCTCACATAATATTCCAAAGCCTATTTAAACGCAGATACAAGATTAATTTGTTAGACTGTTATCTATATGTTCTAAGTATCTCAAAAATGTCTCATCTTCTGAAGGCAGATTATAGAATTCTCAGCCTGGAAGAGACTCCAGAAGTCATTATGCCAACCACTTTCCAGATGAGGGGATTTAGCCTGAAGAGATCCCTTAGCCAGGAGCACGCAACTGGTGAGTAGCAGAATGAAACCAGCGCCCAATGTCCTGATATCCGGCAAACACTTCTCCACGATATGACTCCACCTCCTCGGTGATACTAAATTGCTTAGCAAACAAGATCTCCACCAATGGTGTAAAGACAAACTTCCTCTCAATCTTCCCCAAGCAAATAATCACAATTTTGGGATTAGTAAAATGCAGCTAACATAGGTATTCTCACCTCTTCAAATTGTCTAGGGTGGGACAGTCGGCTTGGAAGAAAGTTTTGTTTAATGCAAGTTTCCCACGCCTGAAAAACATGGTAAGAAGTGGGATTTATTATCGTTGCTGCTGTTGGTCAATAATAGTGAGAAATGACATGTTAATCAGCAAGGGACAAATTACAGCTATCATTTCTTTTTTTCGCTAGAAGGTAAATAGTTGACATGTCAATCGCGTCTACAAGGACTTACTGTTTTTCAAGGTCCTACCCTCCAGTTTGCTCTCTGAGTAAGGACCCAGCGTTAAAATAGCTCTGAAATGAAAGGCTACTCTAGATATGAAATAATCCATGGAGTAAACCCAACCTCCCGCTTTTCTTAGTGCTCTGTTATTCTCACATCCAGGATGGCCACAAATAGCTTTTTGAAACTGGACCAGGTACAGAACTAGTCAAAGAAAACAAGAATAGACGATAAAATTTGGAAAAGTCTGCCATAGATTTTAGCATCCAAGCACACCACCAAAATGTTAAGATTCAACAGCTTAAGCAGCCTTTTCTACGACTTAAGCTGACTTCAATGAATCCTGCTTTGGTTGACATGTCAGAAAACAGTACACCAAGGGAGGGACCCACAAGGAAGAGCCTCTCCTATAGCCACGCCCACCAGCTTAGGTCATCGGTCCTGATACTGAAAAGCTCAACAGCAACAGAAAAGAATTCCTGTGCTCTGGAGCCATCTTTCAGGGTGAGATGTTTCACTCCTACCAGAGCAAAGTGGCAGAATCCACTGAACGTTGCTTCTCCCTCCTTGTCATCAGCCTGTCCTTTAACTCAACACTGAACCCCCTTTCTGCTGTAAGACAGACACTGAATTGCCACATTATACTCTCTGACCCTGCAGAGCCACGGTACAATATCAGGATGTCAAACTGGGTCTGAAAAGAGCTTTGTGTGGGATGAGACAAGACTCTAAAGATAGCATAGTTGCTGAATCACTTAGCGTATAACCACAAACAGCGCTGCGCTCAGCTTGCTGGGTAAAGTTGGTGCCAGAACCCCTGGTAAATCTCCGGGCTAATTGTGGAGGGTGGGAGGGTGACCTTAGAAGCAAGTTGTACTTAACAAAGAGATCAGAAGCCTAAGGGAAGAAACCCAAGTTGGAAACCCTAATAAATAAAATTTAAAATTTTCTGATTTAACAAAAGCATGCTATCATATGACAAGGTGGTTTTCCTTAGAAACAGGTGCATTTCAATTTTGTTTTTAAATATTAAATCTTCAGAGAGTTACACAATAGCTGGCAGCCTGGAAATACACTGATGTGTCCTGGCAGAATTTCAGACATAACGATTTTTTTCTTTGTAAACCTTCCATCAGTGGGAAGGCAGTCCCTGCCAAAACTAAGGAAGCCCAGCTGGAGGCTGTGAGGCTCGGCTACGCAGAGGCGGTGCGGTGCCAAGACTTCGAGGCCAAAGCGGAAACAACCACGTTGAGTTCATTCAAACGACTGAATGATCAAAGGCGTGCACGCCTTCACAAAGGCAAAAATGAATCTGTTTAGTACTTGGCTAAATTCTCTACTGTTGAAGTAAATTTGAAACGAAATTCATCAAACTCCCCCTCTTCCTGTGGAAAAATCCTTTGAGTTCCTCTGAGTGTCCAGGAGGTGGCAGACGTGCTCTTTGTTTCAACTCCTGGGGGACTGCTGCCCCTCCAACCCAAAAGTTAACGAGAATAACTGTATCTGAGTGTAACTATAAATAGGAATGTAAATATACATTTTCAGGATATCGGCAAGTATATCCAGACATGGATAGGCCTGGTCTCACTTGATGATCACTGTGTGAGGGAGAAAATGTCTCCAGGAGAGGGTGAGAATCAAAAAACGAAGGCCGGCCATGCGTGAGAAGGCTGATGGAAGAACTCGAGCTCGAGGACTCCGACCTTGTGTATGTACCTCTCATGGCCTCCATGAGCCTCACCCTCCCACCACGCCAGCCTCCTCTCCTTCCCATCATTTCTTCTTCAAGACCTGCACACAGGTTCCCGAATCGTCAGTGACCTGTGGCCTCACGGCTAGCTGAAGAGCCGGCGGATGTACAGGGAACTCCTCCGGCGACGTTGCTGACCTCTCCTCAGCCGGCCTCCTCCGTGAGGCCAGCCTCCACGCCCAGAGGTTAGCCTCGACCCTGAGCATTAGGAATATTGATCACTGTTGGAAAAAATTGAAGCCGGAAGAGGATCTTGGAGTTCTCAGTTTTCTGGGAGGACATGTAAAGTATTGATACAATCCATCATGACAAAGAAAACTCATTAAAAAAACGTAGAGATTCATGAAAAGTCTTCCACTGTTTATTTCATGAAGTGAAAACATTTATTCCAACCAGATGAAGGGACGGGGAAAAACTGTTTTCTATAGCTCCAATGAACCCATCGCAGCTAGGAAGAGCGAAATCAAAGACTTCCTTTTCAATAGTAATAAATCCAGTGAAACCTTGTTTGGTGAGGTTCTTGACATGGTTTGTAAAATCTGAGGTTACTAGATTCTGTGTTTCAGTAGTCATCCCTTACAAAATTAATAGGAAGTGCTAAATTAGGACAAATGGCCTCCAATGGGATCCAAATGCTTAACCCTAGACTGGGTGGAAAGTGTGAAAAATTAAGAATTGAACAGATCTTTTCCCTGAGTTTCATGAAGGAGCCAGAGTTCCTCAAGCAGGGAATGTAAACACTTGGGAAGGTAGCCTGAGAGCAGCAAGCGTTCTGCAGCCCTCTGAATCCCAGCTGTGTTGTACTGGGATTCCAAAACATCTGGGCCTAGAAGGAAACTGGTCACGTGAGGAGAGACAGCGGAGCCGCTGGGACAGACGGATCTCAAGGGGAAGGAGAGAAGCGGCTTCAAGACAGATGGGCGGTGCAGTTGTTGACAGAGCATGGCGCCTGTCACTCAGCTTCTCTTGTGGCTTTCTTCCAGACTCGCATCTGATTCCCAGGGGATGGAGAAAACTCTGATATGTGTCAACATTATTGGTCCCCTTCTCAGTGGTGGCTGTGTGGCTGTGGTGGCAACCATGGGGCAGCAGTGGCCTTGGGCGGTGTCAGGGCTGACACCACCAGACTCTGCCTTGAGGACTGGCACTAGCCACAGGGGTGCAGGACCTTGGCGTGGGGAGGCATCTGTGCCACCACCGCTGCTGTTGCCATCAATGGGGAAGTGAGGTTGCCTTACAGTGACCCAGTGCAGGAAGAAGAAAACACAGACCTCATGTTGTGACCAAGAGAGCAAGTTCTCAGAGAACTGGTTGTGGTCGGCCTAATAATGACCCCCAAAGATGCCCATGTCCTAATCCCTACTCTTAGAATCTGTAAATACGCAACCTTGCATGGCCAAAGGGACTTTGCAGATGTGATTAGTAAAGGATCTTCAGATGGGAAGATTATCCGGGATTATTTGGACAGGCCAATATAATCAAAAGGATGCTTAAAAAAGGAATGCAGGAGAGTCATTATCAGAGAAGGAGATGTGATGACAGACGCAGAGGTCACAGAGATTTGAAGGTGCTATGCTGTGGCTTTGCAGATGGAGAATGGGGCCCCCAAACCAAGGAATGTGGGTGGCCTTTAGAAGCTGGGAAAAGGCAAGGAAACAGGTTCTCCCCTAGAGCCTCTGGAGGGAGCACGACTCTGCTGGCCCGTTTGAGACTTCTGACCTCCAGAGCTGTAAGGTCATAAATGGATGTGGTTGTCAGCCCCCGAGTGTGGCAATTCGTGATGCAGCAATGGGAGAATAACACACTGTTGGTTGCTTTCAGAACCGTTTGTGAGGAGGGGGAGCCTTGTTTCCCACAGAACAGGGGAAGCAGAGCCAGAGGTTCCCATCCTTATTCACAGTCTGGGTGAGGAAGGGGTCAGGTTAGAGTAGGGGAGACTAGATCCACAGGTCTACTTCACTCTCCAAGTTTTTTTGGCAGAACTCTTTATCTTAGATCTCACCTTGAATCTTCATTCAAATCATCAGCATCTGTTTTCTGCAACACTCTAAAATTCCAAACAAAACATGTATCACTTAGCTCTCTCCCCTCCCTTCAAGAACCTCAGAGAGGCAAGTCGTGCCTTGAGTACCTCAAAGGATATCACATATATCCACAAGTGAGTTCCCCGGTCATCTGAAACCCTGAGACCGAAGCCCCTCCTTACATTTTGGATACTAATAAGGTAGCACTTCTCACTCACTTACTCTAGATTTCAGTTCACCCCTTAAAAGCATGCTGCTGATGAGACATTCCGGAATTGTCTTCAGAGATCTGCCCTCTGACTACCCACCTGAGGTTCAGACCCTCTTTTCAGCCAGGTTGTCATTAAATATGGAGAGCTAGTTTTCAGGGCCCAAAAAAATATTTGAATTGACTGTACTCATCTAGTACTTTTGCCAAATGAATCAATTGTTTCTTCTCAAAAATTAAATATGTCCTAGATCTGAAAAACATATACAGCCATGCTATTAGTAGCCATTACTGTACATTTTACTTATATCCAACTCTATTATCTCTGATAAGAATAGGGAGCAGGGAACACACAAAACATTGCAATTAACAAGTTATTTCCAAACTTCATTTTATCTCTGATATAATTTCTCTTAGTCCTTATACAAGGGCTACCAACAAGAAGAAAAAAAATGACAAGTTTGTTCAAGTTCCTTTTATTACTTTCCCTGACTGCCTTTTGGCAAATTTGACAGATAATATAAAAAAAAAAAAATAGTAGGGCAAAAGCACAGTAAACACTTGAAAATGATACTCAAAGGCTGGCAACAACCAGTTTCATGGTCCGTTCCAGCTGGTCTTACCCTCAAACAAGTTAGACAACCTTACACAGTCACAGCTTTCCCAGACGTCTGTCTCTTTAGCTCTCCTCCATAATCCTTCCGCACTTGATTTAGTATTAAACATCTAATTTACCTGCCAGTTAAAATGTTTAAGATAGCTTTTTCACATTTTCAAGTTGAAATTAGCACTGGAGAAAATGCTCCCCATTTACACTGTGGGGTCAAGTATTCCGCCAGGGAGGTGAGTGCCCTAGTTTCAAAAGCATGGGCTTGTGCACCTGTTAGCATCCTGCCGTCTGCGACGCCACAGGCGCCCATGTGCTGTATATCCCATCTTCGTTGCTTTGATTCACTTCGTTTTCTGCATCTTCTATTTCCTTCATCATTTAGAAGTGTCTTCTTCTTCCACCAATTTTACCACCTTTGAAGGCTGATTTATGTCCCACTTTTTCCAAAAAGCTTCCCTGATCACAGCTGTCGAAAGAAATCCCTCTCTCCTTCAAACTCATGGCACTTATCTTATGTAGCACTCAATTGGAATATATGGAAAATAATTATAGCTTCCTTGTGATGCCTTTGACTGTTACTTAACTGATGTTATTTCTCCTGTTTTTTACACCTCTGGTCTTGCAACCAGATCATAAACTTCCTGAAGATCAGAGGCCCAGGGAACTATTGTTCTGTATTCCTCACAGCAACTAGATCTGTGTCTTGCACATGAGAAACTCTCATTGATTTATTATTTATCCATTCAACATTTATTTATTAAACAATGCACCAATTCATAATTGTTGAGTGAATGAGAAGCAAAATGACTCACGTAATCTAAAAGCTGAATAATTCAATTCTTAACTCAGAATTTATCTCTCTCATTTCAGATTTACTCTTTGTTAACATTACAGAGTAATTTCTCCATTGGCAAATTTAAACTCCAAATATTCCAAACAGATTTCAAATATAGGATGGCCATGCATGTTCTTATAATTACAACTGACACCAAGTGTTCCATATTAATTAAGTGCCTAGAAGAACAGATTTTGTAGGTTAATAAACTGCAGAAGTTACCAAGACTGACAGAGCAAAACTAACTCTACCTACAAGTTTCAATTGGTAAACTGCATGTTAAATGACAACACACTTGTTTATATTTAATCTCACTTTGTCTTTACGGAACGTAGGTGTGTGTTTGTTCATTCCTTCAGGGGCAATAAAATAGGTGCCCTTGCTCCACTTTGTAACCTAAACTAATGGGTATCTGCCGTTTCTACCATAAATCTCAAGTTTCAAGTATTATAACTAAGTACGTGAAAATCATATTAAAACTGAAAATTACCATCAAAGTTATTAAACCAGATCCTATTTCAATATATGTAAAGTGGATTACATTCATTGAATAAATTGTGCGCCTAAGGATAGAAGTCTCAAAATAGTCCAAACGGTCATGTCCATATTTTTCCCCATAAACTACATAAAATAGGCTCCATTTCAAAAATAAATGCATTTACTTCACTTTATAGACTGCTGCTTTTTGTTATTTCATCTACGTGGAACCTGGCAAATTATGTCACTTTAGAATGTGACTATGCAAGGGTTCTGGGCTGTGAGTATAATTGGCGAACCTTGGTCAGGCGCCACCTGGTGGTCAAATAAATATTTTTCCTACCACAGAGTTTTGCTGTGTATATTTTTGGTAATTACAAAAATAAACCATTATAATCAATAATACTTTATCAATTCTTAATTCTGTGGAATATTGAGCTCCTGGAGGAAGTATTCAAATCATATTGCTATTGGTTCAAATCTCACCTCTAGCTTTTTTTGTTACTAGTTTCTTTATCTTGGGCCAGTAATTTAAACTCTCTGGGCTCAGGTTTCTCATCCATATCATAAAGTTGGTTTAATAATAAGTGAATAAGTGAAATAAGTGAATAAGTGACAGAAAGACACAAAGGGGATAAAATGATGCCTCGGATATAATGGGTATCAATAAGTGCCACTGACGATTGCTATTACTACCATTTTATCAGCAATACGTGTGTGTGCACTGAATGCTTATTATATGCCAAAGCACACGCTCTTTACCTACATTACCTCACTCAGTTCTCACAAGAACCCTGTCAAGCTGGCACTATTACCTATCAGTTTAAAAATTAGAAACCTAACAACAAGAAAGTTAAATGATTGGCTCAGGACCACACAGTCGGTACCACGCAGAATTCAGACTCAAGGTAGGTGCCAGGGCCGTGATCTTTACCACTATGCCATACTGCTATTATTGCCATGGGTGATAGCGGTGATGATGACAAAAAATATGCCATGGCATTCTCCCAATAAAAACAACTTTTCATTGCACAAAGCTCATTTGAAATTTCATGAGAACATTTCTTTCACTTTTTTCCCTAGTGTACAAAAGGCACAGTGAAAAGCGACCCATTCTACCTTATGTAGAGGATGCTAACTCAATTTCTTGGACAAACATTATGACCTCCCGATATTTCCTCCCACTTAGAATCTGAGATGCTTCATACACCTTTCTATAAGCTTTTTTTAGGAAGAGACTTCATTTAGGTAAGTATTTGTTTTCAACCATTTTATCTCCAGGAACAACCCCGAGGGGCTCAGTGTTCTGCACTCTATTTGCTTCCTTGTAATTAGAATAAAATATAAATATAATAAAATAAAAATTTTAAAGATACTATATTAAATGCTTTTTTACAAAATAACATATGTCCATTGTTATACCTTTAGGAAACTGTAAACAATCAGAAAGAAAAGGCAAACATTAACATTGTCACACCACACGGGCGTTGTGGCCACTCATGCCGTGTGGCCTTTAGTCCTTTTCTCCATGCAAATACTTTTGTGAATGAGATCATGTTATACACCCTGTTTGAAACCTAAATTTTCATTTAATATCAATTGATAAGGACTTGCTCTGCCATATTTCAGGGCCAACCAGCCTCCATCTTTCAGTCCAGAAAACATTGTTATTCAGAGGACTTAAAAGCCCCTCAAGCGTTTTAAATTAGAAACTGAATAATTCTGTAAGTGAAGGCACAGACTGAAAACTTATGAAATCCAACCTCAACTTTGCTATAAACAACTTTCTTCCCTGCCTTTAAAACATCCCTTTGTTCCATCAAGTATTTATTCATTCAGTTAAAACATAAGTTAAATACCAATTACGCTCAAGGTCTTGTGGGAGCGCTGACATCAATCAGATACATTGTTGCAGCATGTTTTGGGGAGCCGGTCTTTCCTAAGTACTTCCTGAATGTCAAAGGCTGCTGTCTGGGGTGAGGCTGAGATGGAAATAGGCTTCAGGTCTACAAAGGTAAATTCTCCTGCCCCATATCTACTGCACTCTCTAGTTTTTATGGAGGCTGAGAAGCTTCCTGGGAGAAAAGTTGAAAACCACCAGTGGGGTTCTGAAATCCATAAACACGTGGGAACCAAGAAGTGGGGCAGGAAGATCCAGCAGAATGAAATTGAAAAGAGTTCGATTTCGGGGCTTCTGAAAGAAAACCATCCTAAAGGATCCAGACTCCACCACAGGGCAAACACACAGAAGGGAGCGCTGGTTTCAAGAGGCAGAAATGGTGTGGTACTGTCTCTGGAAGCTGCCCTCACAGCCCCGTGGCCGAGTCAGGGGGCCGCTGGGGTGTGAGACCGCAGAGCTCTCATCAAACCATGCAGTGATCAGGGCCCAGCCACCCTACTGTAAGACCTATCCAACAGCATGACACTGAGGGGAGAGAGAACATGTCCCTGCACCCCAGCAAACTTAGAACCACCCCAGCACGGCGCAAATTGACAGCCCTAGTGGCCGGGGTCATTGGTAAAGATTTGCACCCCAGAGAGCACCAGTAACAGCAGCTATGGTGGCAGCACCTAGCTCAGAGTGGCAAAAACAAGGACAGCCACAGTTTAGCAAATGTGAGACACAGTCCTGGGGACCCAGGAAAACACAGGTGGACAGAGAGCCTGCAGGCGTGCAGGTGGAGGCTAACAAGCCTGCTCAAGCGTTCCAGAGTCAAAGGCCTATGAGCCCAACTAGTATCCTAAATGGGCAATGTGGACTGAGCGGTGCCGCAGGTGAACCTGTGAGTGTATGCCTTGTCCAGCAAGGACCACTGTGCCTCAGCCCCAGCTGATGGAGGCTGCGGAGCCCACAGGCAACACTGGTCATACTGGAAAGCATCCAGGTCGGAAGAACTTGGACAAGGCTGAAATGAGACGGGTGCTTACCCAGAAACAACACAGCCAAACTAGAAGACCATAATCACCACGATCATGAGCCAAAACTATAGCCAAGGAAATGTGGTGAAACATCAATTTTCAACAAAAAGACAAGAAACAGCAAATCAGCACAGCCTCCTGGTGTGATGAGATATTTACCAATGTCTCTTCCAGACCTCATTGTCTGTGACTATTGCCCAGAGGGGTCGCAGGCCGTGAGACCTCCATGGGCTCCATGGGAAGTGGGACTGGAGGATAAAGGTATCAAACTCCTGGTTTTTGAGTACAAAAGACAGAGCAAGCAGCCAATGGAGATGGTAGGAGCAGGTGATCTGCACTTGAGCAGTTGTGAGCAGCAATTAAAGGCACACCCACCAGTGGGAAAGGGAAGTGGGCTTAAGGCAAAGCCTAGGAAACACATGACACTTCCCTTCACATGGTATAAAATGAGGGAAGAACCAAACACCCACCCCGCAACTGTCTCCCGGAGAAATCTGATACTGGGCCTGAAATTCCAAGCCTTCAAGTCGCTGATTAACATCTTCAGTTTGGTATCTCTAAAACCATAACTATGTAATGGGATATTGGCTTCAGTCCCCGCCAAGAGCACGGTGATGCGTGCTTTCCCTAACGAACTAGGAGTTGCCTTCCAAGGTTCGGGGGCAAGGGGAAAAGAGGTCAGAGGTGGGCAGGCCTCAGCAGAGGCCAGGACTGCAGCACCCAGAGGGCAGCTCACTTTGGGCTGCATCTGGGTTCATGGCCCGCCTGCTAAGCTGAAGAAGGGCAGGAGCAAAAATGACAGGAGTAGGGAAGAACTTCCAAAGTCATCAGAGGAGATCTGGATAATTTGGCACATGAATTTATAGCTACGGCACTGTAAGTTACCCAAACTCTCCTGGAAATCAGTTTAGTCAATCATGAGTGCCTCACTTAGCGCTCACCTGAGTAGCCCTCACAGATTAGTGCAATGGTCAGCAGCACAGAGTGGGCACAATGGGACAAAGATCACAAGCGAGTCATGCTGCTTCCATTGTCCATGCCTCTGTGTTCTGTCATTTAATCCAATTTTGTCCTCTCAAGTTTTTTGAATCCTAACAAATGATTGATTTCCAGAGGAATAAACAAACCTGTGATTATTTCAGTAATTAAAATGTACACTGAACATTATAGCAACTCAAGGAGCATAAATCTCAGATGGACGTGGGGTCATGCACCGGACCTAGCACATTGACCAGTAGAACAACGATAGAGAATGCCTAGAAGTTAAGACATTAGGCAAATAAACCTCTGGCTAACATCAGTTGTAAGCAGTAAGTTGATATGTCAGGAGGATATATCCACAGAAATCATACTGTGATGACCTCATACAGCTCGAAATAGTCAGCACTCCCATTTCTAAGTATGTGTAGGATGTTAAACAGTTCCATATATCATAGAAATAATCGGCCCATTGACTTAGTAATTTCTCCGCAAGGAATTTAGCTTGAGAAAATAACCCATTTGAAAGAGAAAGTAATATGCATGAAAATATTCTTTGAAACCAATAGGAGAATGGGTAAATAAATCACAAGACATCTACCCAAATGATCATTATGAATATTTTATAGTATGGAAAATGCTTATGATATAAGGCTAATCTTAAAAAAAAAAAGACTAAGTATATGTACACTAAAACCACAAAATGTAAAAGTAAAAGACATCCATAAGAACAAAGATGGGAATATGCAAAAATTATAAGAGGTATGTTATGGCATGTTTCTACCTTTTTAAGAATGTTTCCACATTAACAATTTTTCTAAAAGGTGAGAGGAAAGATAACAAATGGGTGAGCACATGTCCTGACCCTAAGTCAATGATTAAGAATTTCTAATTACAACATAGTGATTTTTATTGAAAACTCTCCTAATTTTTCTGTGATTCTATATAATGTTCCCATAATACACCTCTATGTCTTCTTCCTTTTGTGAAATAGAAAATGAAGGAATAAGCGTGTGACACGGATCGTGAAGGAACAGAGAAATACAATATTGTCCATTAAGTGGTTAAGAGCTTGGGAGCTGGTTTGTAACAGTCTGAGTTTGAATCCTGGCTAGTCGCTAGCTAAGTATCTAATTTGTTTTAGGCTTTTGTTTCCTTAGGCATACAATGGAGACCATTTATAGCACCTATTCCACAAGACCGTTAGAAGGAATAAGTCAAGTAATGTATATAAAGTACTCCACACAGCGCCTAGAAAATAGTAAGGGTTGGTAAACATTAGCTGCCATGTTGTTGATGATTGATAATGATGGAGAGATCAAAATGTGTTGGAGGGGGATGAAAGAGAAAGAAAAGTTCATTCCTGCAAGACGCAATTGCACAAAGAACTGCAGTGGGAAACGGTTTCCAAGGCTACAAATTATGTCTCGTCCCAGATGATGTTTGAATCTTAGAACACTAGAGCAGGTCAAAGTCATCATGCCCAGATGGATGTCCCACCTCCACAAAGCCTCTTCCATATTTTGGTAATGTCTTTCCGATTAAATATACCCATATCTTTAACACAGCAGCTCCCTTTTTAGGTATAGACCCCCGTGAGAAACTCTTGCTCGTCATATCAAAAGACATGAACAAAAGTGTTTGTAGCAGCATTGTTTGTTATAACAAAAAACTGAAAACAACCCACATGTCACAGCAGGAGGATTTGTGGTGTGTTTAAACAATGGAATACTATATAGCAGTGAAAATTAGTAAAGTAGAGCTACTTCTATCCAGATGGATAAATATCACAAATATAAATTTGAAGGGGAAAAGAACAAGTTGCAGATAGATATGAACATTACAATACCATTTATATTAAGTTTTTAAACATGCGAAAGTAATACTATATTGGGGGCCAGCCCTGTGGCATAGCGGTTAAGTTTGGCGCACTCTGCTTCAGTGGCCCAGGTTCACAGGTTTTGTTCCTGGGCATGGACCCACACCACTTGTCAGCCATGCTGTGGAGATGACCCACATATAAAGTGGAGGAAGATTGGCACAGATGTTAGCTCAGGGCTAATCTTCCTCAGCAAAAAAAATAATATATTATTTATGGATATATACCACCCATATTGTTTTGGGGTACACACATATGTAGTAACAGATTAAAAATACGCATAGGAATGGAGAAAATTACGTTTAATATAATGACTACCTCTGAGGGAAGAACAGAGGAAAGAAGAGTACACAAGGGCTTCAGTTATATCTGTAATGTTGTGTTTCCTCATAATAAAAGCAATCTGAAACGAATATGATAAAATATTAAGATGTGACAAATCTGAATGATAGGTAGACAGATATTCATTATGTTATCTTCTCTCCCATTTCGTATCCCAATGGTATGCCAAGGGTGAGGCCATGGGAGTGGTCTGTTAGGGTACAGGCAAAAAGAGGGTGTATTTTTCTGGAGAGAATTTTAAAACAATAATAAACCAGAAGTTGTTCTGCTTTTTAGTATCCCCTTGAGCTGGCAGTTCCAACCGTAGCAGTTATACAAGATTCCTCCCAGCGAAGCAGACAGCTGGCACAGCTCCCAGTCTCTGCCTGGTGAGCCACTTGCTACAGCCTCACAACTTCCTGATCTGTAGAGATTCAGTTTGCTGATGTAAATATTTTTTATCAATTGTAGTACAGAATGACACCCATGATGATCATCTTAAAACATTTTAAGATCTCAATCAAAGACAGTATCATTTTTGTAACAGTCTACTGAATAAATCAGGAGAAAAGATATATTTTAGAAAATTTTTAACAATTACGGCTGATACTAAAAGCATCCTCAATTCACTCCTCAGTTTGACTAGAAATATTTCAATGTACCTGAAAGCTTTAACTATTTTAGTCAATCACGGTGTTGCTATAATAATGATATAGCGTAAGATCACAGATTAAGATTGGATTGCAAAGGCAACAGGGATGGCAAAAGTAACGAACCTTTGGAGAAAAACCCTGAAATTGCCCGTAAAATACCCTAAGCATGGTTTCATGAATATAATCGTGTATTCACATTTCTTCTTATGCTCACTCAAGTTTAAGACTCTGGAACAATAAGAAAGTCTGGCTATCTGGGCCTGCAGACCAATTTGCCATAAAGATCACCATCAAACCCTATTCCAGGTGTGAAGGGGTGGGTGGAGAATGCTGCAGACTCTACGCTTGAGCAGACCTCAGAATCACCCAGAAAGCTTATTGGGTTCCCAGGCCCCACCACCACCAATTCTGATTCTGGAGGCCTGAGAATTTGCATTTCGAGCAAGCTCTCAGGTGATGCTGATGCTGCCTGTCTGCAGACCACATTTTGAGAACTGTTTTAAGGGATATTTTTCCACCACTTTTTCTTTCACGCTACACATTGACTTTAGAATCTAATCATCGCATAATAAGAGGTTCTAAAGCTGAAGCGTAATGTCGGTGCCTGGAAGACACCAGGCCACAACAGGACCTTATCATACACTGGGTAATGAAATTAAATCAAGTGACACATAACAACATAGAACCATATATTATATTGTCCTAAATATTTACACAAAAGTCCCTGTCTTTCAAAGAACTCGCTGTGCTCCTGCGTTTTCTCTCTACTGGATATATGAGAACTATACAAATTTATTTGATAAAGAAAGAGTTTACAAAACTAATTGATTTCCAATTCAACTGCTTGCAACTGCTTATACCACAAGGCCACCTGTCGTGCTTCCTATTAGCTGGTGCACTGGAGTGGTTTAAGGGAAAAAGTTAATGGTGGTGTTACATTTGATAGGATGCAAACAATTAGATTTACATTTGATAGAATATATGCAAACAGGCACTTTATTACCAATATATCAAAATAATTGCATTGTGTCATTAAAATGAAAGAAAAAATACTGCAAGAAAGCAGGGTCATTTTGATCTTGAGACACAAAGACAGCGTTTGTCCACTGTCTGGTGAGAGGCAGTTATTCCTGCAGCATTTTCTCACCAGGTCAGGGCTCTTCTCCAAACGCAAGCACCACAGTTACAGCATCAGAAATGCACACTGTATATTCCACTCATTATGATGCTCAAGCTTGTGTATGAGGAAGAAAATGTCATTTGGCAGCAAGAGGACACTGAAATTTTAGTTTAAAATGTAAGGGAGTCCAGCAAACTAACCAAGATACAATGTAAAGAGAACAGCTGAAGGAAACAACAAATTGCCTTAAAGGGATGTTCGCATAACGGTTGTGTTTAACTTCTGACCCGGCTGAATCACAGGACACTCTCCGTAAACGCAAGAATGGCATTTTTCCAAATATTTTCTGAATATTCCATTTAAGTATCTTGAATCTTAAGCGTTTTCTATATTTATTTCATACAACTTAAATATGTAAACAAATTATTAGATACTAAGAAATATAAATTCTGTTACATTGAGCAAAAATTATAATCTATTTTTTGTGTTTCATGTTGGCTTTTTTATACATCCGAGCAACTTTACAAAGTAAACCTAAATTCTAAACATTAAACTCCACTTACTGGCCGTTCAAATATTTTTCTGACCTTACAATAGTGGACAACATTCATTCAATAAATATTTACTGGATGCATACTGTACATAAGTGAAGGATTATAAACAGACACACACACACACATGTAAACTCTCCCCTGAAGGAAAAAGCAAATTATTTTAAAGGGAGGTTTTCGAAACTGCGGAATTTAACATATGAACTACTCTTAATACAGAATACCCTCCCTAAATGTAAAAGAGAGGGGCTAGGAGAGTTTTCCCAAGTATTCTGAAGATTCCAAGGCCAAATAAATTGTAGAAACACTGACTCTCACTCTCAAAGTTGTAAGTAATTCTGATATACAATAGGAAGTGCCGAGGACCACAAAAACCAAAAAGCATGACCTTTATAGAATTGACTCCTTCGTTTGCTTCACCCTAAAACAACCAATCCATCACTAAATTTTATGACCTCTCCTTATAAGATATATCTCCAATCGGTTCATGAAAAGATACCATGCAAAAATGACCAAAGGATTTGCATCATGTAATGTATGTTCTCTGACTTCATTAAATTAAATTAGAGCTCAATAACAGAAAGATAACTAAAAAAATCTCCAAATGTTCAGAAACTACATAACATCCTTCTAAATAACCAATGAGTTAAACAGAAAATGATGAGTGAAATTAGAAAATATTTTGATCAGAAGAATGACAAAAACATGATATATCAAAACTTGCGGAATGCAGCTAACACAATGCTTAGGGGAAAATTTATGGTTCTAAACACATTTACGAGAAAAGAAAGAAAGTTGAAAATCTGTAATATACCTCCCAAATCAAGAAAGAGAACAGCAAATTAAGCCCAAAGCAGAAAAAGGGAAATAACAAAATAAGAGCAAAACTCAGCAAAATAAAAAACATATGATTAGAGACAATCAACAAAGACAAAAGTTGGTTCTTTGAAAAGATTAATCAAACTGATAAACTGCCAGCAAGACTGATCAAGTAAAGAAAAAACACAAATTACCAATAATAGAAATTAAAAAGGAAATATAACTACTAAAGCTACAGACATTAAAAAGTAATGAGCCTATTATGAATACTTTGATACCAGTAATACAAATCAATAATTTTTTTATTTTTATCTTATTTTTTTGGTGAGGAAGATTGGCCCTGAGCTAACATCTGTTGCCAATCTTCCTCTTTTTGCTTGAGGAAGGTTGTCACTAAGCTAATATCTGTGCCAGTCTTCCTCTGTTTTGTATGTAGGATGCCTCCACAGCATGGCTTGATGAGTGGTGCATAGGTCTGCACCCAGGATCCAAACCCATGAACCCCAGGCTGCTGCAGCAGAGTGTGTAAACTTAACCACTACACCACCAGCCCCGCCCCAAAATCAATAATTTCATCCGATAAAATCAGATGAAATGGACAAATTCCTTGACAAATACAACTTACCAAAATTGATACAAGAAGAAATAGAAAATCTGAATAGTCATGTATCTTTTAAAGAAATTGAATTTATAATTAAGACTCTTCCAACAAAGAAACTCCAAGATTCAATAGCTTTGCTAGTAAATTTCCAAATATGCCCAGAGCTCCACACAACCTGGTCACATCCTCTACCCCCCTTCCACCTCAATGCTCAGATCCTCACCATCATGCTCTGCTTTGAGACCACAAGAACCGAGGCCGTCATGCCCAATGTCCCTGTTTACGTTCGTCACCACCTGCCCAAGATCATCTCCCACTACCCTCACCTCCACAGAGCTCTCTACATTCCTTAATTGAATTCCATTTCCCACCCTTCTCCAACTTTCAAAAACCTTCACGGGCCAGCCCATGGCATAGTGGTCAGGTTTGCACACTCCACTTCAGTGGCCCAGGGTTCTCAGGTTCAGATTCCGGGTGAGGACCTATGTACCACTCATCAAGCCATGCTGTGCTGGCCAGCCCATGGCATAGTGGTCAGGTTTGCACACTCCACTTCAGTGGCCCGGGGTTCTCAGGTTCAGATTCCGGGTGAGGACCTATGTACCACTCATCAAGCCATGCTGTGCTGGCCAGCCCATGGCATAGTGGTCAGGTTTGCACACTCCACTTCAGTGGCCCAGGGTTCTCAGGTTCAGATTCCGGGTGAGGACCTATGTACCACTCATCAAGCCATGCTGTGCTGGCCAGCCCATGGCATAGTGGTCAGGTTTGCACACTCCACTTCAGTGGCCCAGGGTTCTCAGGTTCAGATTCCGGGTGAGGACCTATGTACCACTCATCAAGCCATGCTGTGCTGGCTTGCTCCTCAGTGCCACTTCTGTAACATGGCTTACTTTCTTCCTGAAAAAAAATCTTGTCTTGAAAATCATGTCCTCAGCCTTCACTGCTTTGTATTCCTCATTGTTATAGCCATTTACAGATGCATGGATCATCATCCCTCACATGCCCTGGAGTCTATGAGTACCTGGCCACTATCACTGTCTCCTATACGTTTCCTGACATATTACTTGGCAATTTCAATATCCATCTTGATGATAATTCTTCCAATCTCTAGCTTTTCAATTCCTTAGCTTCTACTTCCAAATCTTGTTCTCCACTCTACCTCAGTCACACCCTCTCATGGACATACCCCTAGACCTTGTTTTTATCCATAACTGCATTGTTTCACTTCCCCCTTACCTAGCTAAGCTGCCATGGACCATTATTATAATCACTCCCTTTCATACACCATCAACCTCCTTGTCTTTCTCTCCCTCCATCCCACTCCCTAGTGTATTAGTCAGGGTTCTCCAGAGAAACAGAACCAATAGGATATATAGAGAGAAATACGTAAGAAAAGATTTATTATGGGAATTGGCTCATGTAGTTATGGAGGCCAACAAGTCCCACAATCTTCTGTCTGCAAGCTGGAGAACATGAAAGCCAGTGATGTAATTCAGTCCAAGTCCAAAGGCCTGAGAATTAGGGAGCTGATGGTGCAAGTCCCCCTCGGAGTCTGAAAGCCCAAGAACCAGGAGCATTGATGTCTGAGGGCAGCAGAAGACGGACGTCTCAGCTCAAGCAGATAAAGAGTAAATTCACCTTTCCTCTGCCATTTTGTTCCATTCTCACTCTCACAAATTGCATGATACCCACTCACATTGGGGTTCACCAATTCATAGGCTAGTCGCCTCTGGAAACACCCTCACAGACACATCCAGAAATAAAATAACATCTTACCAGTTATGTGTGTATCCCTTACCCAAGTCAAGTTAACACATAAAATTACCAGTCATGCCTAGTAAAATCCAACTGCGAGTATATGCAACTCTCCACGCACTCTGTACCTATAGCTGAAGGCAGGTGAAGAGCACACAAATATGTTGACTAGTATCAATTTAAATTCTTGATGCCTAACCTCAAGTAGGCCACTATTGCTTCTGGGTAACCCTACTGCATTTTCCCTGCTCCAGTGGTCACACCTTTTCCTTTTACCTTAAACTTCCTTTCCTTTCTACATAATCAGTTCATGACCTTGCTACCTATTTCAGTGAGAAACTTCACTATGAGAATTTCCATATAATTTTACCATCACATCTCCCCTTGCTATGCTCTGACTTTCCTCCTTTTTGCTGTGGATGGATTATACATGTTCCTCACTAACCAACCCTTAGCTCCTAGCTAAGCCTAACTTGTGCACCAGGTCAAATCCCCTTTCACCTGTTCAAGGACGTCACAGGAAGAAATGTCCTCTCTCACTCCTAAATCATCAAGGATTTTCTCATTACAGGATCATGCCCATTAAAATGTGATATCTCACATTATAAAAAGAAAAATTTGACCCCACTTCCCCCTCTAGTTACCACCCATTTCTATGCTCTCCTTTTCATGAAAACTTCTTGAAGAAATTATCTATACTCATTGTCTCCACCTCCTTCCTATCATTCTGTCTTGAAACCACCCCAGCCAGGATTTTGCCCCCATCATTCCACTGCAGTTGTTTTTGTCAAGGTTATCAGTGATTGCAAGTCTAATGGCCAACTCTCAGACTTCATTTCATTCAACCTCACAACAGCATTTGATCCATTGATCATGGTTTCCTTTTATCGCTGCTTTGTCCTCTTTATTTTTAGAACACTACACTCTCTTGGTTTTCTTCCTACTTTACTGATGGCTGTGTGTCATGTCCTTTCTAGAAACTTCCTCTCTTTGACCTCTAGATGTTAGAGTTTCCCAGATTCAGCCTTAGATCTCTTTCCTTCTCTACTTACACCCATCCCTTAATGATCTCATATAGTCCTATAACTTATGTTTTGTGTATATTGACAATTCCCACATTATTCCTCAATCTGTGATTTCACCATGAATTTCCAGCATGTAGAGCTATGTCTTCTTTAGGTGTCCAACACCTAAACCTGCTCTTCCCATTGTCTTCCACATCTCAGTAAATGGAAAATCTGTTCTTTCAGTTGATCTAGTTTAAAAATTTGGAATAATCCTTGGCTCCTCTCTTGCTCTCACACCCCGCATGCAATCTGTCTGTTCTATCCTCAAGTATTTCTGAAATTTCCCATTTATCACCATTTCCACCATTTCCATCCCTTCCAAAACTGACTCCCTGAAGTTTTACGGTAGCCTCTTAATGATCTCCCTGTTTCCTCTTTTGCCCTCTACTGTCAGTGCTCAACACAGCAGCCAGAATGACCCTGTTAAAGCACAGACGATTGTGACATACCTCTGCCCAAAACCCTCCAAAGGCATCCCACCATGCTCATAGGAAGAGCCTTCCATCGGCCTCAAGGCCCTACATGATATATCGCTGGGATCTCTCTCACGTCACTTCCTGTAATTATGCACCTCACTTACAGGACTAAGTGGGACCTTGGAGTAAGGAGTAAGGGGATCCTTGATGTTCCTCAAACAGGCCACACATGCTCCAACCTCACAAGCTTGCACGTACTGATCTCTTTGCCTAAAACGTTCTTCCCACAACGTCCACATGGCTTGCTCCCTCACTTCCTTCAACTCTCTGCTCAAAGGTCACGTTATCAACAAAGCCTTTCCTGACCACCCTATGTAAAATATCAACTTCACCCCACACCGAGGATAATGTGTTTCCCTTATCATGATCTTTTTCCCCAAATCACTCATTATCACCCTACGTTTGATATACCTATTTTTAATTGTTTACCTCTATCTTCCTCATAGGATACAAGCCCATAGGGACACACCCTTAACAGTTCCGTTCATGCAGTATCTCCAGCACCAGAACCTTGCAGGCAGTACTCAATAAAGAGTTGCTACATGAATAAATCAATTCCTTTTGCATTATCTTTGACCACTTTACTTCTCACTTGATATTCCCTTACAGACATATTTTTTATTATATCTATTCTTTGTTCTGAATAAATTATGCTCTTTCTGGCTTTCAATGATGATTTCGTTCCTCTATTAGGCTCTGAACAGTCTCTGAGTATTACAGTCATACCTTTGTCATAGTAACTACCTTTTTTCTCTACTTTATTGAGGTATACCTAGTAACTACTGTTTAATTCTTCTATTTTGAAGCTAATACTATTCTTGTTGAAATCTTTAGCTGGTTTTGGACTTTCTGAAATTGTAGGTGTGTTCTCAATCTTTCTGCTCGTTCTCTTTTCCACTTTGATGTTATAATAACTCTGGTTTGAATCAGTGTTGTTATTTAAGATTCCCTCACTGTTTTTGCCCCAACTTACTGTAAGGGAATAGGCAAGGAGGCTGGTGGTAGCAAAACACAAAATGAAGTTTTATTTTTAAAAATTGCAAAACAGCACAGCTATTAAGTCTCTAGAGGTGAAAACACCGGGGTTTTAATCCCTCTTCCACTATTTTCCAGTTATGACCTTTTATCTTATTTAAACAACATACATCTCTAAATCTGTTCTTCATCTGTAAAATGAAGTAAATAATAATGAGAATGAAACAGGATACTGTAGGTAAAATTTAACACAATGATAAATTTAAATGCGTTCATCACAAACTTAAGAAAACAAAACATTGTTAATAAGTGGAACACATTTAAGATGTAATCTTATTTAAAGCATATTCTTAAGCTAAAGGAGTATTTACAACAGGATCATTTCACGTCCCAGGGGATACCCTCAACCCACATGGAATTATTTGAAACCAGAAGCATAACTAAGGGGAAGAGATGGAACATGGCCAGCAATAAGCATTAGTTGTTATTGTTTCTATTGAAAGAAAGATTTCCTGTAGTGTCCTGGAAGACTTCATATTTTCCTTTAAGGGAGTATGTTATAACATAAATTGTTTAACATTTAGCAACTGTTAGATCTATAACTGAAATTATTTGTGTGATGTGTAGAAAAGAAGGCAGACCAGATACAGATTATAAAATCTGATGGAAAAGATGTAGAAAAGGTTAGACCTACTTAGCTAATTATACTATCCTACTTAATTTTGAAAAATTTAGCTGACAATATAAAAAGATAACAAGTCTTCTCAGCATTTAAAATGGGATTAGATTGCCTGGACAAATGTCACTTTTAAAAAAAGCATAGTAAGAAAAAGCGTAGATTCTTCTTGGCAATCAGCTTCCAACAGATATGAAAAAGTAGCAAATGGAACCAAAAGGTACAATAGATCTTCTTATGATAAATAATAATTTCCAAAATGACATTAATTATATGCAAAATAGGTCCATGAGAAGTGGTCCGTATTTACGAGGAAATAAGATTTCAGGAGAATGGTTAAATTAAAGGAGTATTTAAATTGTCAGCCTTGTAGACACCAGAGGTGAACAGAGGAAAGAGAGAGAAGTAGAGTAAAGGCTGTCTTGTGAGAGGATGGAGAGGAGCGTGTGATAACTTCCCCATTCTGTCATCTGATTGCTTGTTCATCTGCAGCAAATCTGACAAAGTGGTTTCACAGGCTCCATCCCTTGGCCTGTAACCTTACACTGGCAGCTTCACCAGAGAAGAAGATTCTGACTAGTTCCTACAAGAAACTGAGGATGTATTTATACTACCTCCAGTTGATTTAGCCTGGAATGAACCCTGGTTGGAACTCAAACAACATATTTGACCATCTTGAGGGATTGCTAACATCTGGAGGTATAAAGACGCACAACACGACTGAGAACTGTCAAGTACTCAACCTTTCTTGGAGTCCTTCAGATGACACCTAAAATGTTTTGCTTCTTGCAGTAGCAGAGTAGGCCATTTTTAAACCAACCATCCTGCACAAAACAACTAGAAAAGCTAGATGAAATATTCTCTTAAATCTGCATTGGAGATCTCTCTAGACAGTGAAGATTATAAAATCAAAATCCAGGAGGGAAGGAGAGCCAAGGGAGGATAGCGCAGCATTTGAGGATGCTTTCCCAAATCTTCTGATTCCAAAAGCAGTAACTGAGAGTCTGAGTAGCTGAATAAAGACTTTGCGGGGACTCAATCAGAACCCCAGAAGTGGTATAAAGATTATTTTAAGATGAAAACATTTGAGATTCAACAGACAAAGAAAGAAGTCTTCCTGGCTAAAAGCAGAAACTTCTGAGAAATAAGGCTGCTATAAATTCCCTCTTTGGGGGGGGGGGGTGGGTCTATTCCCAGGAGAGAGACCTTGAGTAAACTACCATAAAGCCTTCCTCCAGGGGAGCTTCATGGCCACGAAGAAGACAGAAAGACCGCTTGCATCTGCATAAACCAACGTTGCAGACTTTCTTATCTTCCATTTGTTCTCCTAAAAATCCATTTGTCTTTCCTAAATACACCTATTTTTTCTATCTTTGGGGCTTTTCTCCCTGCTCCTTGCCCCACCTTCCTCCTACTGTGTTGGGTGTATAAGCCCCCAATTCTAACCACCCCTTTGAGTCATTCATTACTGAGCACTCCCGCATGAATGTGCATCGCACACTTAAATACACTTTTTCTCCTGCTAATCTATCTTTTGTCGGTTTAATTCACAGGCCTCCAGGAACTTAAACTAACAGGGTAGAGGGAAACTTTTCTTCTTCCTCCACAATTTCAATAATTGGGCCAGGAGGATAAAAGAGGGGATTCATGTCCACGAAGAAGAGAGATCCTGGTAAGTACAACAGATTTTCATGAGTGACGCCAAAGAGCTATAGGTAAAAATGAACCATAAACAGACCAGTCACTACAGGAACTGAAAATAAGATTCGAATCACTCCGTCCTGACTAGAGTGTGGTGACCTGGGATTAACTGCTAGTGCCATGGCTAGCTGAATGCTGGAAATAAAAGCAAATTCTCTCTACAGTAAGATATCATCACATGGAATCTGAAATTATCTTTACTGAGTTTTCATATACAATGTTTGGTATTCATTTTTTAAAGCATACAAAAATACAACATTCTTAAAACCCACAAGGGGAAAAACACCAGATAAAAGAAACAGACTGGGGTGGGGGTGGTACAGAGAATGAGGGGTGACTGCTAATGAGTACAAGATTTCTTTCTTTGGATGATGAAAATGTCCTAAAATTAGATTGTAATGATAGCTATACAATACTGTAAATAAACTAAAAACCACTAAATTGTACAGTTTAAACAGGTGAACTTTATAGTATATGAATTATATATCAATAAAGCTCTTTTTAAAAATAATTAATTAACTAAATGGGGGGAAAAAGAATGACTGTGAGAATTTTGGTCTAAGACTCAGGAATAGTGAAGATATCATAAACTGTGATGGAGAAATCTGTGGGTGAAGCAGGTCTGGGGAGAAGAAGATGAGCAGCTTAGCTGCACATGTTGAGTTTGAGATGCCTATTTGACATCCCAAAATGGGTATCAAGTTGAGAGTTGAATATTTGAGCCTAGAGTTTGGAAGAGAGATCTGGGCTGGAGCTATAAATTTTGGAGTTATATTATACAGATAGAATTTAAAACTGTGAGACTGGCAGAGATCACCAAGGGAAATAAGTGCAGCTAAAGAAGAGAAGAGGATGAAGAATGTAGCACCAGGTCAATGCAAGATAGAAAGAAAGAAAGGAAGGAAGGAGAAAGGAAAGCAAGAAAAGACACTGGGAAAGCATTAAAGGAGAAAGAGAAGGAGCAACCAGCAAGTGTTCAGTGTCCTGGTGGCCAAGTAAAGAAAGTTTACCAAGGAGGAAGAAATAATCAACTGAATGATCAACTGTCCTAAAAATTTAGGACATTTTCATCAATAAATCAGTCAAGGTCAAATAAAATGAGGACTGAGAACTGGCCACTGGATTTAGCAATGTGGAGGCCGCCAGAGGTATATAAAAAGAGTTTCTGTGGAGGACTAAGTGAGAAAGACTGCTCAGACTGAGTTTAAGGAAAAAATGGATGAAGATAATTAGGAAAAAGTAAGAATCAACAATTCTTTTAAAGATGCTATGGCAAAGGGAAACCAAGAAATGGGTATATAGCTATCAGGAAGAATAGGATTAAGAAATGAACTTATCTTTTCTTCCATGTCTGCTCTTGAAATTTTAATTGATGGGGAAATTGCAATTTTGTTACAAAACAAAAACAAAAATAGACCTAGAGTGGATCCAGATAAGGGAAGTATCAGATACAAATTCTAAAATAATTGCGACTAATATATTCAGGGAATTGCACCAAAAGATTGAGAATTTTAACAGTTAAATCCAGCTATTTTTAAATAACTAGGAAATTCTACAACCGAAAAAAATACAACAAATGAAATTAAGAACTCGGTGAGTTTAATTTTAGATCAAATACAGGGGTTCCACTTCTGTTAATGGCCAAGTAAATTTCTATCATACCAACCATTTCAGAAATAAAAACTCTAAACTCTAGACAAATTATAAAAACAACTAGCCACAGGACCTGGAGATTGACCAAAAGCAGGCGGATTCTGAAGAAGAGTGGACACTTGGACAAAGAGACTGGCACTAAGTGAGTTCTCCATTTTTACAATGCCTGGCTGGAGGAAAGCCACAGATCCCTGTGAGGTGGCTAAAACTGCAGCCACAGCAGCCATGAAGTGAAGAGGGAATCCAGGCAAGAAAGAGCAAGAGGGGAACCCCACATTCATAAGTGGATAATAGAGAGAAAACTCCCTGCTTTTCCTCTGTGATCAGCATGTATTCCTAAGCTTAGAAATTCCAAAAGTGAATGCATGCTTGCCTCAGGGGGATAGAGACAATCTGTAGACTATATTGTGTTCCATATTGGGCCGGGACAAGGAACCCTCATCAGAAGTAGCAGGTAGTGCCAGAAGCGATGGAAGTAGGCAGCCTTGTCTCTGGTGCCACTGGGAAGAAAGAAAGAGGACCAGCAGGGAATCAGCCCAGGAACAAGTATCCCACAGGAGTGCCTCCAGCCCCTCCCCCAACTCCTCCTCCAGTGACCCCTTCCTCACTCACTCTTTTACCCCAGATTTGGAGACATGCCTTCATGGCATTAACAGCCACCAGTGACTTGGAGTACAAGGACTCCCATTCCAATTACAAAGAAGAATGAATGGTGCTGGCATCTACTCAAATGAAGACTAAATAGTTTAACATGATCAGCTGGGGGTTAGGAAATGTATTGCATAAGTTATCCTTTCTCCTCCCATAAACATATTAATGCTCTCACATTTGTTGACTTATATGATGGGAATAAAATGTTTCCATGCCAAACCATGGGTGGAATCACATAATAGTTCACAATAAGAACTAATGCTGACTGTGTGCCGGGCACAACTCTCAATGTCTCATAGCTATTCACTTATTTCAGGTTCATTACAACCCTGTGATGGAGGTATTATTCTGATCTTCATTCTACATGTGAAGGAACTGAGGCATAGAGAGGTTAAGTCATGTGTACAAGGTCAAATTAGAAATTGCCAGCAAGTAGGTTGTCTGGATTCACACCTGGGCTCCAGAATCCATGCTCTTAATCACTATGCATGCAGCTTCTCACGGGCTCACAAGACCCTTACCAAAAACGAAAAATGCAAGAGTGAATTTTCATACCAATGGGCATTGAAAGATTATAGACTTTATTTTCCTTTTTCACAATTTTGCCCATTGATCAGTATCTGCATTTTGTATAATCCTACGCCAGGTTAGAAAGGTAAAAACCTAGAAAGGACGTGAGGGACACAAAAGAAAGGGCTATAATTAAAAAGGCAGTCTACAAATTGTATGAGTCTAGTTTTTACCCAAATAAAGAAGCATGAAATATTCATATGTAGGGACTTTATAGCATCAAGAGACAATTTGAACTTGCTGAACCTAAACATATCAAAGAACAACGTCTCCATGGGAAAATACATTGGGATTGGCACACACAGCCTAAATTTTTACAGTTAAACTTATTGGTAACTTGGGCACATGTGTAAGACATAAGTAGGCAATAAAACATACTTTTGCCTCATTTATTCATGTAAATGTGTAGAGTAAATCTTATGTTCTCATGAATGCTTCACATTGTATAGGCTCATTTGTACATTTGCTACACTCTTTGGCCCAAAGAACCCCGAGGAAAGAAGTATTTACAAATGATCACAGAACATGCAGAGACGTGAACACAGTCTGTTAATGAAATGACTGATGTTCATGTTGGTGATGGTTGGGTTTGATGCACAGAAGTCTTCGTTAGTGAAATGATTCCAAGGTAAACGTACAGCATATACAGCACACAATTAAGAGAACCAAAAGAACAGAAAAATAATATCAACCAAGGTATGTTGTGGCTTTTTGCAACGTAGATCTGTGTGGAAAGTAGATAGTTTTGTTGAATTGAACAACCATGTTGGAGATGAAAGGCGATTCTGCCCCAGAGTCCTTTCTAAAACACGGTTCTGATTATGTCACTCCTCTGCGAAAAGCCTTTGCTGATCTTGTCTCCTGCAGGACCAAACCCAATTCCTGAGATCCAAGGCCATTTCCCAGCTGGCACAGCCTGCACTCCCACTGTCTAGCTGAGAGACCTGAAGCTCGTCACTTAACCGCCCCAAGCCACTAAAATTGAGTCTAAATAGTGCCTGCCTCCCTTGGATGTTGTGTCAGTCAGGGTCCAGTCAGGAAAACAGAAACCACTCTCGTATTTCAAATAGAGGAAGTCTAATATAGCACATGGGGTAGACAGGTGGTGGAAGGGCTGAGCAGTCAAACAGGGTATGTGAAACAATAGAGGTTTGCAACATAGAAAGGCACTACCACTTCTAGAGTTGGAGGAACATAGTTCTGGAGCATAGGGTCCAGCCCACCAGGCAGGACCCTGGCAAGCCTCCCTGGCAGGAGCTGGACCAGCACGCAGAACAGGGGAGCAGACTATGAGCAGGAGCTGGGGCCAGAGAGGAGATGCAGCTGCCTTTGAGGATCAGAGACAGAGTGAGAGAGGGAGAGACACCCTAACTTCTCCCCTCTCCCTCCTTTCTATTCCTGTACTAGTGTCTTCTTTTGACCAGTCCCACTGGAAACCAGTTGGCAACGAAGCCTAAGAACTGTACTCTCCTGTGATATTGAGCAGAGCCAGGGGAGGGAGGGAATGGATTTAAGATCAAAGAGCAAATGACGAGCAGTGTGGTTGGGAAGACAAATTACAATAACCCTTGAACTTGGCCCAGTACCTATACATAGTAAATACTCAATAAACTATAGTTACTGTAAATTTTATTAGCATGGATTTTTCAGCCTCAACTTCCACTCCTCATCCTGAACCCCTTTCTCTAGTCAAATAGAACTACAAGTCTTTCCCCAGTCACTCCAGGCCTCCATGCCTTTGCACATGCTGTTCACTCTGCCGGGGAGGACCCCCCTCCTTTTCTCTATCAGTTGGCTCCCAGAGTATGTAAGCAAGAGTTGGAGCCCCCCGTAACACTATCCTGCTCACCGACAAAGATCACAGCCCAGGTCTGCTGATGGTGTGCATGCTTATTGTGATGAGCACCTTGGTTGAGCACTCCCCAGCAAGCAAATGCTTCGCCATCCCCTGAATTACTCAGAAACCCTTCTCCCCTAGTGTTGCCCGTGATTCTCCCTAAACCAGGGGAGACCCGGTCTTTCAGAAAGTAGCATCTGGTACGTGGTTCTCCTTCCTTCTTTCATGGCTTCCAAATCTCAGCTCAGTTCTGCCTAATTCCACTTAAGACACATTTATTGATATCTGCAATGCACCGGATGCTACTAAACACCAAGGATGCAAAGATGAAGAAAGCATGAACCATGCCCTCAAGGATTTTATAGTCAAAGATATTTATGTAGCGATAACTTCAATTTCAGCGGGTAATTGACCATATTAAAAGGTATTCATGGTGTAGGAGCCCAGAGGACATACCTTTCATTCATCCAGGATTTAGGAGTGGCTTCTTAGAAAAGCTGAGTATTAAAGGATAAAAGAGAGCAAAGGGAACATGAGCCCCAGTGGGAGAAACAGGACGGTGTGCTGACAACCCAGCACTCAGAGGCATGAAAGAAGAGGCTGCAGAGGGAGATCAAAGCAGGTCTTGGAGGTGGGTTTCCTCTGCTCCAGAGACTGAGGAACCACCAGAAGATTTCAGGCAGGTGAGAGGCACAATCATACATCTATGGAAGATGGATCTAGAAGGGACGGGGACCTGAGGTTGGCACATTTAAAGCACTGTGAGGTCGCTCTCTCCCTGCAGCCTTAGTGAGTGAGGAGGAGTTTGGTCTAAATTGGGTTGGAGGGGGCTTGTGGGCTGTGATAAGGAGTCTGAGTTTTATTCCAAGAGAAACAGAAATCCATTTAAGAGGTATAGCAGAGGAACGACATGATCTGACTTGCATTTTAATGTATATTGCATCTTGCTCCTATCTAGAAATTGGGAGAGAGCACTGCAAGAAACAGTAGAGCTGGCGATTTAGTTTGAGTTTCCCCAAAAGCAGTCCATGAGATAAAGACATGGGTGCAGATAATTTATTTGGGAGGTGATCCCAAGAAACTCAAGGGAAGGAGGAAAAATAGGGTAACGGGAAAGTGGAGCTTGTAGCCATCCATTCCCCCAACTGGTGAAGGGTCACTCTTGGGGGAGTTAACTTCTCTGTACATCAGATCATATCAGGTCTGGGAGACAGCTCTTGAATGACGTTAGTAGAACCTTTGGTCTTTAGGAAGAAAGATTTAGCAGATACAAGATGCTTGAAGCATCAATGTCTTTAAAGAGTACCCTAGAATTATATTATTAATTCTACATCATTATTGTATTTGTATTCTATTGCTGCTGTAATAAATTACTACAAATTTAGTGGCCTCGGTCTGGCCTCTACTCCTAGTGGCCACCATCAAGAGCACCTCAAGATGTAACTCATGGTCTCCTTGCCTCCCAAGTGTAATCATCTTCTTCCAGGTTGAGTTTAATTGCAACTTAAATTGTCTTCAAAAAGATCACACTATGATTTGTCATTGGATAAAAAAAAGCATTGCCTATACAGAAAGGCACAGAAACATGGTGGAATGTAAATTTGATATAAGGGAAGGAAATATTGTAGTTGGATAAATGATTGCAATTCTTATTTTGTTGCAAAGCAGCAACCAAGTGCTCTAATGGGTTCACGAAAGGAAGATTCCCACATGTCTTTGAAACTAGGTTACATTTTTTACTGTCTTGTGAAAGGATTGCCCATCACGTACCAAGCATTGTGACTAAAGGCAAGAGAAATTCCAGCTCCCTGGGTGTAGATAAAAGAGCTTTCACTGCAATAAGAGGCTGATATGATCGAGTCATGCCTTCCACAGAACTGCCATAAAGGCATTGTGTCACAGTCTTAACGCTACACAAAATAATAGTACATCTTACAATCATGCCATCTTCAAATTGATAAAATACAGGAGTCTTAAAGCCAGGGTTTATTGTTGACAGAGAAAAGAATTTTAAATTTTTTAGCCTCCTTTAGTATTCCAAGATTCAACCTTGGCGCCCTAGATCATGAGTTTATTACAAGCTTTACTAAAGCAAACTCACACTATAAAGAAATAGCCTATTCTTTCTTGCCAAAGGACTATGAAAAGGAGAAAGGTATGGCTGTAGGAAGAACGACCACTCCACTTCTAGTAAAAGTTCTAGAAGGAGATGTGTTAGCTTGAGAAGGCAGCTGAGGGCAGAGTACGAGGAACTTTCCCCTGCTTCCGGAAGCAGGGCTCTGAAAGAAAACCCCGTAGTGTTTGCTGTGTGATTAAACCAAAAGAAGTTCTGAGTTCAGGGTCTCCCTCTGCTGCCATGTGATATGCAAGCTACCCAAAAGTTCAGAAGTTTCCATGTGCCCCTGAAAAGAAAATGGTGCAAGCTGGCAAGCCTGTGGTAGTTGCCTTAACAGGGCTAGATGACCCTGTGGCTTGGAGCAGCAGGGTAGATAGCCCTGACTGGGACCAATGAGGAGTCACAGCCTGGTTTCAAGGAAGCACTGAGCACTCAGCCCACCAGGGAGGACCACAGGACTCTGTGTAAGCAGGAAGAAGAGATCGAGGGTTCGCCAGCTGCCGAGCTTGGCCACGGATGCCAGTAGGGTGAGGAATGGCCAGAAATGGGAGGGGCATTATCTCCACAGAGACTGGCAAGCACTAAGAGAGGCCCATGGGTGCTGTGTGGACCCAGAGACCACTGCCCTCTCCATCACAAGGACCTGGCGAGTGCCTCCATACACACAGTCACCACCTTGGGGAGGAGAAGAGAAAGGAGAGGAAATCTGAGAGATTAGTGATTTATCAAAAAAAAGAAATTTTAAGGAAAAAAGACTTTAAATTATTAGATTGGACTATGTTGACTGAATGTTTTTTCCCTAGTACTCACTTTTTCATAAACAATCATCTTACTTTATATATTGCTTGAAATTTGCTTATTTTACTTGAGACCATCTCCAAGAGATGTTCCAAAGTCAGTACATGTAGGTCTACCCCAATCCTTTTACCTACCAAATGTAGTTCCATTCAATGCAACAATTTATTTAATTGGCACTGTAGAGAAAAGAGTTAAAGTATATCAGACATTTGTCCCCAAGCAAGCAGTGGTGCACTTCACATCCACGTGAAGCACCTTTCCGGCACCAAACTCAAGTGCCTGGTTCTTCCTGCGATTCCTGCAGCTGCCTTCTCATTCCTCACTGAGACTACGGAGAGTCCACCAGACCTGCCCAGCAAAGAGCACACTCAGAAACTCAGGTTTTGACTCCCTCCTCCCAGAAGTTGAAAGTCAAAGTTATCGGAGTCCAGGGCCGGGTTATTATCACCATAATAATGGTGCTTACTATTGACAAATAGAAATGGTAAGCAGTAGGATATATTAGAGTATATGAGGAAGCCATTTGGTGTAAACCTAATTCGGCCTGACTTTGTTTTTCCAAAAGGGCCTGACATGGCCGTTGTGCATGCATTGTACATCTGCTTTAAAGATTTCCTATGGCAAGAACAAATGGTCTTAAGATAAAGGTGCAACTTCCCCCCCACTTTGGCATTTCCTTAAGGGTAAGCATATTTCCTTAGGCTAGGAACTGATTGCTGCACTCGCCTTTGACCATCCAGCTCAACTGTGACCACCCAGCACGAGACAACAGGCTGCCACCCTGCTGTTTTCACCGAGACAGAAGACCTACCTGCTGTGTCCATCAATCGCTGTGCCGACAGAGCAGTCTCGCAACTATTGTAAAAGGGACATTTCAATCCTATGTGAAACATCTTCTCTGGGGTATATAACCACTCTGTGCACCCCACTTCTTTGGTGCCCTTTCTTCCTTCAAGAATAAAGGCCCTGAGCCATGGTCCTCACATTTTAGCTCAGAATAAACTCACCCAAATTTTCATTTATAGATTGGTTATGGATTATTTTCATCGACACTATGCACCATGCATGTAGTTATTTCTGGATCTCTGTTTCCTCACTTAATGGTTGAGAAATACCTAGCTGGCTGAGAGCTACTAAGCGTGGTTAACTAATGGTATGCCGAGAAACTTGAGCCACTCCCTCCCAAAATGAGTTTCCTGACAACCTGAGTTTCCCCAGCTCTCTTTTTCAGGCTATGCAGGACTGAAAATCAACGTCAGCCTCTGCTACTATTTCTCCACCTAATTCAGAGCTGCCTAATGCACCCAGAAAAACCGGTTTCCCTGGGGCCCTCCAGATTACCCAACGGTTTATATTAAAGCAGCCTCCTCTGCTAGAGTGAGTCTGAACTACAGCCCCAGGGGTAACTCTGGGATGCAGACCAGGGTCATTGAAATGCCTTGTATATCCTGGATTGCCCGCTCACAGGGCTATAATGTGCCACAGACATGGGGTGCTACAATATTTTCAGTAAGAAATACTCAGCAGGATTTAAAAATAATTTAATTTATTACTTAATTGATAGCCTCAAACTAAAATGATTAAATATATGCATGCTTAGAAATTATTGTGATAAATAATTTTTATTAACTGATTTATATTAACATTAATTATGGATTATTTCAAGAAATTTGCATTTGTGGGTTTATTTTCTTTCTGTATGCATATTAATTTTTTTTAAGGATTTTGTTTTTCCTTTTTCTCCCCAAAGCCCCCCAGTACATAGTTGTGTATTTTTAGTTCTGAGTCCTTCTAGTTGTGGCATGTGGGACAAGGCCTCAGCATGGCTTGATGAGCAGTGCCATGTCCCCACCCAGAATTTGAACTGACGAAATCCTGGGCTGCCAAAGCAGAGCCCAAACTTAACCACTCAGCCATGGGGCCAGCCCAACATATTAATGTTTTATCTCAAATATTTTGATGCTTTTCGTTTAAGTAAATTCTATTTTTGTTCTTTTATTCTGAAAGATTATATTCTGGAGAGAAAATATAAATAAAAGTAGATTTATGCCTCATTCACAGTAGTAGTTACTATGTCAAGATACCAATTTCTATATTAGTTATAGTAACAACAACACCTGTAACAGATAAACCTCAAAATCTCCACTGGCTTACCAGGCTGGAGTTTGTTTCTCACTGATGTCAATTCCAAGCAGTGGTACGGGAACGGAGGGGAGGCTCTGCTCTACACAGCCATTCAGGTCTAAGGCTGTGGCAGCTTCTGCCATCATCTCCACAAGGTCAGCTAGGGCATAGACACCCAGTAGAAGAAAAGGTCTCCGGGGTTTTTCGGACCAGGCCCAAAAGTGGAGCACATCACATGTGCCGTCATTCAGTCACTGGCCATGCCTAGCTGCAAGCAAGATTGAGAAATGTAGTTTACCTGTTGGCCTAGAAGAAAAAACAAATGGTTTGGTAAACAGCTAGCCAATCCCTGCCTCATCCTGTGACCTAATAATGCCACTCTTGGAACATGTCCTAAATAATCCAAAATACAGAAAATTTGACGCAAAGAAGTCTTATAACAATGAAAGAAAAAAAACCTAGTATCATAATATATATGTAAAAATAAAGTCTAACGCAGTAATTTGATAGACAATTTGACATAGTCATTTTAAAATTGATATTATTGAGTCCATATAGAAATACTGGGAAATGCTTATACTATAAACATAACAAGATAAAAGCAGAGTCCAAAATTTTATATACTGATTACAACCAAGTTCAGTTGTTCACAGAAAAATAAAAGGTTGTAGAAAAAGTGCTAATAAGTAAAGAACAATTATAGTAATAATGATCAATTAACATATGCCTGAAGTGGCTGGACAAGTACTCACTTTATCCATATGATCTCCAGCTGACCCACACCTGAAGGGAGATGCCACCTGTAGCAGACAGGGTTAGCTACTAACAGAGCTCAGCAGAGAAGGTGCCCAACCCAAGTCCCACACTAAATCACTGGTAGATGGGGCCAAATATGACCCACTTCTGGCCAATGAGACTTAAGGGGATGTCAGCCAGAGAACTTCTGGGAAAGAGTTTCTTCCCACATAGAAGATAGAGCCTCAAGGGCTGGCCCTGAGGCCTAGTGGTTAAAGTTCCACATGCTCCACATGCAGGTTCGGATCTTGAGTGTGGACCTATTCTGCTCTTCAGTCATGCTGTGGAGGCATCCCACATATAAAGAAGAGGAAGACTGGCACAGACATTAGCTCAGGGCAAATCCTCCTTACATACACAGGAAAAGGTAAGACCCTTTTGGGGAGAGTCTTCTTACCCCAACTCCTTGCCTTTCTGCTCTAGGTATGATTATGTAAGGCATTATTTTTTACCTAAGGCAGCCATCTTGGGGCCCTGACTTGACAAGCCTAATGATGAAAAGTCAATATACTTTGGGGGAAAACAAAATAGAAAGAAAGAGCTTGGACCCTTGATGACATGGTTGGGCTGCTACATCAGTCCTGCACCAGCTTACCATCAGACTTATTTTTGGTGATATAATTTAATGTCTTTACTACTGAAGCCACATTTGGTTGGGTGTTGTGTATTTTTAGCTGAAGATATTTCCCAATGATACTTTATCCTCCCTTTACAGGCCTCACAGCCAGCTAGTCTAAAGCAGAACAAGGATACACACCCAGGTTACTCTGGCTTTAAGATCCAAGAACTCTCTACTCCACCACAATATGATGAAATCAAGGCATTCTCCCTCCCCGACACTCGTATGCTATAGTGCAGGACTGAGAGAACTTGTGCTTTTCCTGCGGGTGGTTTCACACACACTGACAGCAGCCACGGTCAACAAAATCCATGGCCCTCTCACTCCTCGTTACTCTGAGAGGCCTAACAACTTCCTCATTGACTTGACAAAAGATATTTTCTGCTGCAGGTGTTTCCAAAATGTCTGTAAATATTATTCCCTCTTGGCATGCCTCTTTATACAGTGGTCTTGTGGATAGATGTTTGAGAGAGGAGTCATATCCCCCAAAACATATGTTTTTCTGGCTTATTTCTGACTGGGATAAAATCACTTAGCTTTGTCAGGTTCAACAAACTGTACTTGAACCCTCCCTTTATTCAATACATTAAATCACTATATACCTTTGGTTTTGAAACTACACTTCCTCCAATGCAGTCCTTTATTTCCCGTTTGATACCCTCCCGCTGTTTGCTTGAAAAAGGAGACAATCCAATAGAAATCTAAAATGGTAACAAGAAATACATAGTTGAAATATTATCTGTACTGCCAAAATCACCTACAGATTGCCACCCACTTTATGTCTATGTAACACATTTTTCACTTTCTTCGCTTTATGACTCCATAAAACGAACTTCCTCTCTCTGGTTACAGTGCTCTCTGGCACAGGTCTCTTTTGTTCCCGTTTAGTTTTTACTCCCACTTAATTGGAACATAGGAGGCCAGAACATCATGTAGAGAGGGCATTATCCTGCTGATCTGGAAAAAAGGACGCTTTGTTGTTTAAATCCAATGTCTTAACCTCAAGGAGATGCTTTCAAGGGCCCCATCTGTGACGATCTTTCAGATTAAGAATTGTATTGTACTGGGTATTTCGAAGGTGTGTGATCGCCGTGTGAGAAGCTTCTACACGTCCTCTGCTCCCACCTACTGTAGCAGAGAAGCAGTGGTACAGGTGAATTTCCCAGACACAAAAGCAAGTCTCATTCCCGAGAAGGGCAATCGAGCGCCTGCAACCAAATAAATGGTCTACAAAAGGGAGGCGGGGCCTATGGAACCCTCTGTCCCTTTCCCCTGTATTCAGGGAGTTCACAGGCACCTCAAGTCTAAGTTTTTAAGCTTTTACCTTATTTACTAGTCAATGGAGTCCAATTATACAGAATGAGACAGAAAAACACAAGTTGCAATAAAGCACTTCAGACAGGGTCAATGGAAAATAATTCAAACTAAGAATTCAAACTCAAAATTTGGGCACTCAGCTTTTAGTTCCTGCTCTAGCACCAACTAGTTGTATGTCTGTAAGGGAAATACTTAACCTTTCTGACTAATCTCACTTTTTTCATATGCAAAATGGTGGTGGTGGTAACATATCCATCCATGGTTACAAGATCCTGGTACACACTTGGATACAACAACCCTGTGAGGTGGGTTAGACAAATATTATTGTGCCCACTTTAGACATGAGGAACCAAGACTCAGAGAGTTTAAATGACTCGGCTGAAGTTCACACAACTGCTAAGTTTAAGGTGACATTCAGTTGTAGATCTTCTGAGTCTGAAATCAGTGGCCTTTCTAAGCCCTGTTGAGCAGGGAGATTGCCAACATGATTCAAAACCTATGACGTTATGATCAAAATTCTAAGAAAGTAAGATTAAATTATTTGCGTGTATATAAAGAAATTAAGTTCTTGGTTTTCATATTCTTATTCTTACCTGTTTCATTCTTAGGACAAAGGCCATAGAGGTGAAATGAGAATGAGCTGACCTTCGAACTAGGAGAAGGGGCTGTGTAATTACATGGAAAGAAGAGAGAGATTAAAGACAAGCGCAGGAGATGATGGATGGAGTGTTGAATGCTTCCAAATAAGAATTTTTACGAGCCAAGGAATTATTTTGATTCCAAGGAATTATTTTATGAGCCAAGGAATTATTTTGATTCCAATAAATCAGTCATCTTTTTCTACCTGTGAAAGATGTCTTAAGTACCTTGATTGAAGGATTTTTTGGTTAATTTTTTTCACCCACTATTCCATCTTAGGCATTTTTCTCATCTCAAAAGAAAATCCTGCTGTGAATTGAACTATGCAGCATAGTCAGCTTTATCACAAACACGTTTTCCCCCTTCGGTCATCATCCTCCTAGGACACACAACAGTAATAAAATGAAAGAAGTTACCATGCTTTGTTATTCCCCTGAAAAAAAAGAAAGAACCAGTAACTCAGATTTCCAAGAGTTGAGGGATGGGGGATTAGAATCCCAGGGATGTGGCAGGGGAGGCAAAGGGGCCTATTACTTATTTCCTTTGTAAATTTATTTAATATTTTATATATAAATGCACATTCTCTAAAATGAATTTGAGGCAGCTTAGAGTAAAAGTAAAATAGTAAAAAATACATAATTAAGCCACTACAATGGAAATAAAGGCTTAGTTTTCGCTCCATCTTCTTCATTTTCAAGAGAAACTTAGAGTGACGGTGTCTTACTTTCAAGGGAAAATAATAGTAGGAACATATACTACATCCTCAATACAAATTTTAAAACCCCGGAAACTGGGGCTGGCCCTGTGGACGAGTGGTTGGGTTGGCATGCTCCGCTTCAAAGGCCTGCAGCCCGGGGTTTCACCGGATTGGATGCTGGGTGCAGACATGGCACCACTCATCAAGCCATGCTGAGGCGGCGTCCCACATGCCACAACTAGAAAGACTCATAACTGAAAAAAAAAAATATATAGCTATGTACCAGGGGGCTCTGGGGAGAAAAAGGAAAAATGAAAATAAAAGTCTTAAAAAAAAAAAAAACAGAAACATATTATTAGTTTTACTAACAACTTACTAGTATAATTGAATGAAGCAAACAATAGAAAGCAAATAAGGCTTTTGTTTCTCTGATACCATGATTGTTATCATCAACTTTATGAAAAGTGTTAAATGCCTAATGGCAAAAGTCAACATACTTAAGGATTACCGTTTTCATAAAAGTTGAATAGAGGCCGGCCCGGGGACATAGTGGTTAAGTTCACGCTCTGTTTCAGCGGCCCGGGGTTTGCAGGTTCAGATTCTGGGTGAGAAGCTAACACTGCTCCTCAAGCCACACTGTGGTGGCATCCCACATAAAATAGGGGAAGATTGGCATAGACGTTAGCTCAGGGTCAATCTTTCTCACAAAAAAAAAAAAGCTGAATAAATCTGGTCCCTATCATCATAGAACTTCAAATGTCACAGAGGAGGCAGAATAGGAACATTAAGCCAGCCCTTAACTGGACAGCAAGATACGTAGGATAGGTCAACTGAGATGAGGGCACCTCTTCTGTGCCCCTCATGAAAGGCGTCATGGATGAGGTTTGTCTTCAGGAGCTTTTTAAATAAGGGAGAAGGAATGGCTAAATAGTTATAGAAGAGAGAGTGTTCATTAAATGGCATTGCTTTGGAGAGAGTCACAGGTGGCTGTGGTTGAACTAGTCCAGCAGTCAGTCTGGCACTGGCCAGCAGCCAATGGAATAACTATCTCCTCACTGCTGTTAGGGAGAGAAGACGGGGGGCAGTAACTGTGGAAAGTCTGCCTACCAAAAAGCTGCAGAGTACTTAGCCCAGACCACTCTTCTGAAGAAATGGGGCTCTGCCCATATGCCTAAAGCTCAGGGTAAAAAGACGGACAGAGCAATCATAGTAATTTGATCAAGATAAACAATCAAATTCAGATGATAGCGTGTCAATCAAATATTTGCCAAAATTCCCTTGTATGATAATAACCAGTTTTAATCCAGTTTGTGAAAATAGATGGTATGTCATTCTAATTATCAGAATGCTGATAATGATGTAAAATGATATGTTATTCTAAATATCAGAATGCTGTAAAGGATAAGAGGAATAAGGTATTATTGTATCAATACTTTAGTAAGTATTAAAATGCCAAATAGAACTTTGCTATAATCAAGGTTAGCAATGTAATGTGAAGATCCAGTTCACATTTTCAATTCAGTAATGTAGAATTTAGTTTCTTCTAATTTTCATTACCAGACTTAGAAAGTATATAGCTACTTCTTAATTTTGTCAGTTCAAAAGACAGATATCTCTGAGAAGAAAGAAATGAACTAATGTGCTTTTCTACAGAAGCAAAAATGAGAAAAAATATTAATTTTCCTATAAAATCCAATGAAACACTGATATTTCTGATTATTACTTTGAAAAGATTCATAATTTCAGAATTCTTAGCCAAGACTGATAAAATGCCTCTAACTCCCTGTCTGACCACTCTTCGTCCAGATCTCCACCCCTCTATTCTGACCTCATTACTTCCTACCTCCCACAGAGAGCTCTAGTCCCACAGTCCCTCTCTTGATCTAATTTATCAGCTTTCTACTTCCATATTCAGCCTAGACAGACCCAATGGTTCGTTAATTCCACTATACTCTTGACAGAATTCTCAGATCCCTTTGTCTTCACCCATAGATCGATTCCATCATCTACTACGTACCCCTACAGATAGATTGCTGCCAGTATAAATGCACGATCTCCCACTGCAGCCACTTCAGTGACACTCAGAAAGGCAGTCCCTGCCCCTGGTCAGCAGGCTTTCCCATTCACCCTGCAACCAGCAAAACAGCCTCCCCACTCCTGCTCATCCTCCCGCCCACCCTCCCACACGCTGTCGGAACTGCTCCCAGGTTTATACTAGTTTTCCTCCTGATTAAAGCCAATTTCCTTGTAAAGCTCTGAATTCCATCTTCTGCTTCTTAAGTGACTTGGTTCCAGCCGTTGGTCACAGTTGTCATACCCCTCCCACTTCCTCAGCCTGTCTCTCTGTTCATTCCTTTTCCTATACTCACAACCATGTGCAGTGATCTCCCATCTAGCAAAAATAATAATAAAATAAAATGAAACAACTCCTCTCAATAAAATGCTCCCTCAACCAGGGAAATCTGTTTTAGCTTTTGTCCTGTCCCTCTCATTTTCCCCTTCATACAAAACTATTTATTTTTAAAATAATGCCTGTTTATATCACCATAATAGAAATTCATCCTCATTATTTTTAAACGAAAAATACAGATAAGTAGAAAAAATCACTCATAGTAATGCACTGTTGATACTTTTCTGCATTCATGTACAGTCTTTTTGCTATTACATTTTAAGTAATTATAATCAGAAAATACAGGCAAACTCACATATATTGATTTTTTAAATTAAAAAGTAGTAAGGAGTTCCGGACAAGATGATTCAGTGAATTTATCCTTCAATATACTCTCCTCTAAACACAAAATCACTCAAAATAAAATATAAAAAAGAGAAAATTTTAAAAGTTTAGCCAGCAAATCATATATCTAATAAGGCATTAATATCCAGAATATATAAAGGACTTCTATAACTCAACAATAACAAAAAAACTTGATTTAAAAATGGGCAGAGGTCTTGAATAGACATTTCTCCAAAGAAGAGATACATATGGCTAATAAGCAGATTAAAAAAATACTCTACATCACTAATCATTAGGGAAATGCAAATCAAAATCACAATGAGACACTACCTCATACCCATTAGGATAGCTACTATCCAAAAAAAAACCCAGAACAGAACAATGTTACTGAGATGTAGAGAAATTTGAACGCTTTACATAGTTAATGGGAATGTAAAATGGTGCAGTTGTTATGGAAAACAGTACAACATTTCCTAAAAAAATTAAAAATAGAATTACCCTATGATCCAGCAATCCCACTTCTGGGTATATAACCAAAAGAACTGGAAACAGGAATTTGAACAGATATTTTTTACACCCATGTTCATAACATCGTTATTTACAATAGCCAAAAAGTGGAAAAAACCCAAGTGTTCATCAATGGCTGAATGGATAAACAAAATGCACTATGTTTATACAATGGAATATTATTCAGCCTTAAAAAGGAAGGAAATTCTGACTTAAAACATGGATGAACCTTGAAGATATTATGCTAAATGAAATAAGCCAGTCACAAAAGTATAAATACTGTATGATCCACTTATGTGAAATATCTAGAATAATCAAATTCATAGAGACAGAAAGAGGAATGGTGGGTGCTGGAGCTGGGGGAGCAAGGAATGGGAAGTCATTTCATGGCCACAGAGTTTCAGTTTAGCAATGAAAATCATTCTGGAGATAGACAGTGGTGATGGCTGCACATATGAATGTACTTAATACCATTGAACCGTACGCTTAAAAATGACTAAGATAGCAAATTTTATGTTATGTGTATTTTACCACAATTTTTAAAAATTAAAATTAAAAAAGCATTAGCCATGCTTCAAAAATGATGAAACCTCTGTGACCAGAAATGAAAGAGAAAAACAAAGCAAACAGTGAACAGAACCAAAACTGATCTTTTGCCTGTGTGTTTAGGGTAGGAGAATGAGAGGTGATCCTGGGAGAAAAAAAACACTAATGTCTGAAAAAAATCTATCCTGTCACGTATACATTTACTGCAATAATTAACACCTTCAAAGCAGGGAATATTATCCTCATTTCATCCACAAGAAAGGTCTCTAGTAACTGGTGTACAGTCGGAACCAGTGTTCAAACCAAGATACGGCTCACTCTATGGCCTTTTTTGTAACCTTTTATACAGATACTCCAGGGTAGAGAAGAATACTATTAGCTCATTAACTGACCATAAATTGGTAACAATTATTTTATTAGCAAGTTGAAAGACCCTGGGGAAGAGCCTACGTTTACAAAACAAATATTTATTGAACACTTAGATTATGCCAGGCACCATTCTGGGTTCCAGGAATACAGCTGTGAACTGGGATAAGGATGGGAGGGAGAAGAAAGGGAAGAAGGAAAGGAGCTGAGAAGGGAAGAAGGAAGATAAATGGGCATGGTGTGCCTGAGCTAGGAGACTGGATAAAAGGTCTGTTGTGTGACTCTTGAGACACTCTATAAAAGTCCTTCTGCCAGAACTACTTGACTTTGGCTCCGTCCCTGGACCATGAACTGTTCCTGCTTTCTCTCTACAGAACTCACTCCCCCTCCTTGCCATGCCTTAGGGCAAAAATCAAGGTTACAGTCTGGTCTTTTATTGGTTGTAATTAAAGCATTAATTCATCTTCTTCCTGCATAGATTATCACTTTAATAGAGCTCTATGAAAATGGAAAATCTATTAAAAGAGACTCAAAGGAATGAAGTGATTGAAATAAAGAGGGGCAACGAAACAAATATTTCAGGAAAAGGATGCTTGACCCCTCAGATCACCCCAGGTGGACAGCACCCTAATCTTAATATAAATATGACTGCTTGTAACAAAAGGGATCACTCTGCCCTTTGACCAAAGGGATGAAATTATGAAAGAAGGTGGGTTTTTTTCTGTGTAGAAGAGGATTCCATTTAGATCAATTCAATTCAACAAACATTTACTGAGCCCTACTCTGTGCAGACATTATTAGGCACAGGAAATGCAGAGGTGAGTGAAGTGCCTATCTTCCAGAAGCTCAACACCTGTAGAGAGAGACCAGTACACCAAAAGTTATATGAGAGACCACAGTGAGATACCATTGCACGTCCACCAGAAAGGCTAAAACTAAAAAGTCTTACGATACCAAGGTTGGTGAGGATGTGAAGCAACACTTTTTGGGTGGGAGTGAAAAATGCTAAAACTTCTTTGGGGAAAATCTGGCAGTTTCTTATAAAGCTGAATGTAAATATTCTATGACCCAGAAATTCTGATCATAGCATTTTATCCAAAAGTATTGGAGACATTTACCCACAAAAAGACTTGCACAAGAATACTCATAGTAGCTTTATTTATAATGGCCAGAAACTAGAAACAACCCTAATGTGAATCAATTGGAAAATGGATTTTTTTTTAAAAACTTTAACATATCCATACCATAGAGTATTACTCAGTAACATAAAAAAAAAAAAAGAATGAGCTACTGATACATACAACAAAATGCATGAATCTCAAAAATATTATACTGAGTGAGAGATGTCTCATACAAAAGTGTACATATTGTCCCATTTATATAAAGTTCTATAATGGGTAGAATGAGTTGGAGGAAAAATCAGAACAGTCATTGCCTCTGAGGGGACAGGGGGCAGGGATTTCCTGAGAAGGGACGTGAGTGAACTTTCCAGGGTGATGGTAATGTCCTGTGTGTAGATACAGGTTTAATTTACCCACATGTATGTATTTAGTGGATCTCATGGGACACTTAAGATCTGTGTATTTCATTGTATATAAATTTTATCTGACATTTAAAAAACAAAGGACTGTGAACAAAAATAGAACTTTACATGCTATCTATCAACTCAAAGATGTGTGTTCTGAATTATTTGGAAGGAAGGATATCAATATCTGCAAGTTACTGTGAAATGCATTTTTAAAAGATGAATTGATTGATGGGTAGAGAAAGAGATAGACATGGGACAAAGTAAACACAACAAAATTTTAATTGTAAAACCAGTGCAAAAATGTTGAGGAAAATTACATGAGCATATAGAAAATACGTAAAGTTCAGAGGTACAGAGAAAAAGATTTCTCACTCTAGCTGTGGAGGAGAGTGGGGAGGTGACAGAGACAACGTCAATGAGAAGGTGATGGCTGAGTTATGCTGAATTAATAGGATTTCAGCAGGCAGTCAAAGAATTTGGTGAATAGCCTGTTTGGTTGGCTGCAAATAGTCTGATCTTGCTGGAGCCTGGGTATGTAGGAAAGAGTGACCAGAGGTGGGGATAAAGTGATATGCAGAGGGCAATTCACAGCAAGTTGTGTGCCATGTGAAGACTTTATCCTGTTAGTGATGGAGGGTTATTGTAGGTTTTAAACATAGGTTGTAGGGTGGTCTATCTTGCACTTTAGAAATACCACTCTGGAAATATGGGAGTCCCCTCTTATCCATGGTTTCGCTTCGCTTTCCACAGTTTCAGTTACCCATAGTCGACCAAGGTTGAAATTGAAAATTCCAAAAATAAACAAGTTAGAAGTTTTAAACTGCCTGATTTTCTGAGTAGCATGATGAAATATCACGCCATCTTGCTCTGTCCACCCAAGACAAGAATCATCCCTTTGTTTAGCAGATCCACACTGTACAAGCTACCCGCTCTTTAGTCACTTAGTAGCCATCTCAGTTATCAGACCGACTATGGCAGTATCGCAGTGCTTGTGTCCAAGTCACCCTTATTTTACCTAATAAAGGCCCCAAAGCATAAGATAATAATGCTGGCAATTTGGATATGCCAAAGAGAAGCCATAAAGTGCTTCCTTTAAGTGAAAAGGTGAAAGTTCTCAACTTAATAAAGAAAGGGGAAAAAATTGTATGCTGAGGCTGCTAAGATCTACAGTAACTTTTATTATAGTATATTTTTATAATTGCACTATTTTATTATTAGTTATTGTTAATCTCTTACTGTGTCTAATTTATAAATTAGACTTTATCATAAGCATGTGTGTATAGGAAAAAACATAGTAGATACAGGGTTTGGTACTATCCACAGTTTCAGGCAGCTACCGGGGGTCTTGGAACGCATCGCCTATGGATAAGGGAGGACTGCTGTAGTGTGAAAGAGAAATTTCCAACTGCAGCCGGAGGCGGGAAAACCAGGATGAAGGCTGCTGCAATAGCCTAGAAAAGGGATAAGAGTGGCCTGAATCAAGACAACAGATATGCGAGTGGTAAGGAAGCATTGTATTTGAAAGCTGTTTAAGTGGTAAGATTGACAGGAAATAAAATTGCCGGAGTTAGTGATTGAGTGGATGTGTACAGTGAGAGAAAGAGGAAGACTTGAGGATGATCCTAAAGGTTAGGAGTGAATAATGATGGATTATAAGGAAGGGAGCAAGTTTTAGGAAAGAATATGCATACAATCGGGGAAATGTTTATTTGTAATGGCAATATGAACTGTCCAGGTAGGTCTGTTCAGTAGGTTATTGAACATAAAACCTGGGCCTTGGTAGGGAAGTCAGTGTTGGGTTGATTGATTATTTGATTTATTTTTTATCATCTACCTGATTCCAAAGAGGATTTGGAAATAACAACCAATATATAAAGCCATCAAATGGATGGGATCTGGTGTATTACTGGCCCCTTACAGATTGCAAAGGGAAATCAGTCGTTATGTTCTATAGCCACTCACATACAGTTTGTATTTCCCCCCATCAGGATATAGCCTGCTCTGTGTCCACAGCATAACAGAAAGAACACAAGGAAGGGCTGGCCCCGTGACCGAGTGGTTAAGTTCGCGCAATCTGCTTCGGTGGCCCAGGGTTTCACCAATTCGGATCCTGGGTGTGGACGTGGCACCACTCGTCAGGCCATGCTGAGGTGGCCTCCCACATAGCACAATCAGAGGCCCTGACAACCAGAATATACAACTATGTACTGGGAGGTTCTGGGGAGAAGAAGAAGAAAAAAGAAAAAGAAGAAGATTGGCAACAGATGTTGGCTCAGGTGTCAATCTTTAAGAAAAAAAAAGAATGAACACAAGGAGTTTAGAAATATGTTTCTGGTTCCAGCTTCCCCATTAGCAGTGTAACTCTGAGCAACTCATTTAAGCTCTCAGAGCCCTCTGATGTGAGCAAGTGAAGCATTTGCTCTCTCTGGTCCCTTCCAGCTCTTGGTGGGAGTTTTCTTTGAGCTCTATTTCTCATTTCATTGTCCAGGCCCTTCTCCTCTCCTCAGTGACCTTCACCTGGCCTCCAAAGTACTAATTAGCACTTCAACTTGAGAAAGAGAGAAAGGAAGGTAAAAAAGTGTTTGCTCTTTCCTGGATATTATGGTAAGAAAATATAAAAAAGGGGAAAACTGACCACTAAAATTGATGTTTGGTCCCTGAGGTTTAGGTTTATACAGACTCATCCTATCCCCTAAGGTCACAGACAATGTAAATCCAGCTCACACCAAGAAAAATCATTTAAAGCAGGTTCATTTAAAGATAAATGAGGATGTCATTATGCTGTGGTCTTCCCACACATTTCTATAGAAATCATGATGTTTTCCAATTATGACAAAAAGCCTTCTCATCTAACTGCAGAGTTTGCTTAATTTTCAGAAAAGAAAATCAACCAACCATGCAACTAAGCACAAAGTCTCTCTCTAAATGTGATTAGTAGCATGACTTACAACCAAATGATCTGCAAAGGAAAAGACTGAGCTTCACAGAATGATAAAGATGCAAGGAACAAACTGCTGAGCAAAACTGTTGGGAAATTCCCAATACAGTGAGCATGCCATGTTCAAGCCACAGCAAACTTCACAGTACATGCAAAGGAGCTTTATTCTGATTTAGCGCACAATTCTCCAATGGCCTGTGACGCTTCTCCCCCTCCCCCGAATCTGGAAAATACTTACACCTCCTGTGCCCAAACCTGAGTGTGTATCAGATCCCATGGAGGGCTTATTGAAACATAAGCTTCTGGGGCTGGCCCAGTGGTGTAGTGGTTGGGTTCACACACTGCGCTTCAGTGGCCCAGGGTTCAAGTGTTCGGATCCTGGGTGTGGACCTACATACTGCCCATCAAGGCATGCTATGGCAGCATCCCACATGCAAAATAGAGGAACATTGGCACAGATGTTAGCTCAGTGACAATCTTCCTCAAGCAAAAAGAGGAAGACTGGCAACGCATGTTAGCTCAGGGCCAATCTTTCTCACCAAAAAATACCCACAAATTGCTAATCCCTACCCTCGGAGTTTGATTCATTAACTCTGGAAAGGGCCCAAAATTGCCATTTTAACAAGTTCCCAGGTGACGCTGATGCTGCTGGTTCAGGAAGCATACTTTAAGAACCACTGGCCCTATGCCTACTTCTATCCCAAAACCCAGCTCAAATCTATCTCCCTGGGTGAAGACAGAGTGGAGAGGGAGGGGTTTCACCTTCCTCTTCTCCTCCCAAAAGACTATAAACAGTTCCGTGTTAAAGCTCTAATCTCGAATCTGCTCACCACGTCTGTCTCCACCCACCCCTACCCTGTTCCTTTTCGAGTTCCCTGAAAGGAAGCCCCAATCTTATTCATACTTTGGTTTTCCAGTATCTACAGCAGTGTCTGTCCCCGCCAGATACTTTAATAAATGGATTCCCCCAAAAAATACATGAAGGAATAAACGAATAAAATGACTATGAAAGCACTTTTAAAGTGAAAGTGGTATGAAAAACACGCTGTGAATGAATCTCCTCAGGATCTAGTTAAAATGCAGATTGTGATTCAGGAAGTCTGGGGTGGGGCCTGAGGTCTGAATTTTTAGCAAGTTCCGTACTGTCTACAGACCACACTTTAACCTGCGGGGCTTTATAACGGCGGTTCCCAGCCCCGCCCGCACATTAGAGTCACCTATGGACTTTTGACAACAGTCTCCAGCTCACTTCCCAGACTGATGAAGTCAGAGTCCCTGGGTGTGGGGCCCAGGCATCAGTGTCTTTTAAAAGCTCCTCAGTAAGGCACAACCAGACCTGAGAACAGTTAATATCTAAGTAATCACACAGGATACAGTCAAATTACCTTAAAATCCAAATTTGTGGGGTCCAAGTTATTGGCATTTAATACTATTTACGATTGTATCAATGTTGATAATACCAAATATATAACTTTATTCTCTTTAAATCACTTACTTAACGTAAAATCATATCCTTATCCAGCAGGTATCGTTACCTAAACTCAGCTAGAAATTTCTGACAGCTTTTAAAATAGAGCTTACTTAATGTTTACCTAACATTGCTAAAACCACCATATTAAAAAAAGATCAATAACTTTTTTTAATGAATATTATTATGATATATATTTGTCTTAGAAACAGGGCAATGTACCCCCAAAGAAGGTGCTGTCAACATTAATGGGTGTCAGATGTCAGATCTCAGGGCATCTGGCCCTGAAAAGCTGGTGTCCAGAGGGGAGCGTTGTTTTCACAGTGTCTTAAAGAAGCAGACTTGAGCTTTTTGTAAAAATCTATTTTAAGAAAAGATATCAAATAAAAATCCGTATTTACACAGATGGTACATTAGAGAATGTTCTTTCACACTACAAAAGAAAGATACATACTTTCAACTATTAAGCCACTAAAGTGCCTTCAAAATAGCATCCAAACTACAACTCAGTCTCTACCCGCTTTTCACAAACACATCCGTGCCAACGTGTGAGGAAATCCTACACGTTGGCTTAGATCACGGTGTTTCAAAAAGCAGCCCAGTTAATACTAGACTTCCCCGAGCTGGCGTGATCTGGGTTTCTTTTGTTTTTTTTTAAAGATTGGCATCTGAGCCAACATCTGTTGCATAATCTTCTTTTCTTTTCTTCTTCCTCTCAAACCCCTCCAGTACATAGTTGTGTATTCTAGCTGTTGGTCCTTCTGGTTGTGCTGAGTGGGACACCACCTCAGCATGGCTTGATGAGCGGTGCCTTGTCCGCGCCAAGGATCCGAACCGGCAAACCCCCAGGCCACCCAAGTGGAGCATGGGAACTTAACCACTCAGCCACAGGGCCAGTCCCTAGGGTTCTCTGTTTTAACATTGCTGTAGAAATGGGTTGTGTAATCCAGTCCAGGTCCCCAACTGCAGGGATCCAAGTAGCAGCTTCCAGAGTCACCCCTTAAAGAATGTGCGTGAAGATGTCACCTACAGCACTGGGTGAGATACATGACCAACACTGCAGACTCCAGTGTTCCACAGCTGTTTCTCGGGATAATAAAGAGAAGCTCAGCCATGTGTTTGGGCAAACTAAATCTGAGGGCAGAGAGAGGCCTCTTGTGGGCCTCGTATTCTTTGAGCATAAAAGATTGAAAGGAAAAGCTTTGAAAGACTAATAGTTGAAACTCTTTATTATGTACCACTCTTATGATGTTCTTTTTCTGATTATCTTAAATATGCAGGCAATTGTAATCATCAAAGACATACTTGAAACACCACGATTGCATGTAAGAAAGGGTAAGAATGATGCCAAGTTCGATGAATTGTGCTGTTATGAAATAACCACCCAACAGAAAGGAGAAATCCCAGAAATAAGCCAAAGGGCTGTCTACATATAAATTTCCTAATCGACTGAAATTCTCATTCTTATGGTTGAACTCAAAACAAAAAGGTGCTTTGAACATATTAAGGAAAAGCATTATAAAATCTAAAATCTGACTTTTATTCCCCTCTAATTAACTCAACATCTTAGAATCTGGTTTCCAGTTGTATCCCCTTTCTGAAACTTTTCTAAGATCATCAATGGCATTCCACGGAAAAGAGAAGAGGTGCCAGAAGTCTGGAGAATACCTTGTTCTATTCCTGATTTTTCAACAAAGGGAAGAATACGAATTTTATAAAACCAAAGTGGGTGATAGGTAAGCCAGCTATTAATTCTGGGAAAAATTCTAGAATGGATTATTTAAAAGATATTAAGAATTTAAAGAAGAAGCTGTGATTATTAGGAACTAACCTGAATTCAAGAACACTCATCACAATTTTTTTTCCTAAGATTAGCGATGTGGTAGGAATCGCAGAGCTGCTGTAGATATATAAATCTGCATTTCAGCAATCAGGTTATCCTTGGGAACCGGATAGATAAACACGGACTGCTTAAAAGTATAGGGAGAGCCAAACCCAAGAATGCTGAGCCACGAGTCCAAGTCACCCCACAGAGAGAGATGCCCAAAAGCATTCAGCAGAGCTTTATCATTATCCATAACTAGTTCACGCTTTTACTGACTACTTGAATGACGATATTTGTGGTCCAGTGTTCAAGTTTTCAGGCAACTTGAAGATGGAAAAGAGCAATAACGGCAAATGACTGAATCAGATCTTGAAAAGGCCACAACAGTCTGCACCAACAAGCCAAATCTAACTGGACTGATTGGACAGAGTGAACAAGCCTCCTCCATCTGGCTCACCTCCTACCTCTTGGACCAGAGCCGGAGAGCTTGGAACTCTCAGGGCCAACAGACGGGAGAGAATGCCAGGACAGCGCTCAGTACAGGGCCTGGCACACGGTAAATGCCCCCAAATGCTAATTATTGTTATCATATTGACTATTCATTATTATTTCCTCTACTTCATGAGGCTCTGCCAGGGAAATAAACCTCTTTTAAAACAACTTTCAGGCAATTGAAAAGCAGAATTATGCCCTTCATTCTGTGCCATATTTCTACTCCAGTGAATGTCGGAAATGTGGCCTCTGCCTGGCTTTCTGTCCTGAAGGAGGGAAGAGGTGCCAATCACTGACTTTGTGTCTATATTAACACGTTAATAAACTGGCCTCCCACAAGCCCTTTATTATATTATATTATACAGAACTGCCCGCTGTACAGTTATTTCTAAGCAAATCTGAAAAGATTTATGATCATAATAGCTACCGTTTATTCAGTGTTTCTTGTGTACCTAGCACTCGGCTATGTATTTATAGATAGATTATCTCTAAACCTCACCAAAACCCAGCAGGAGCAGTGTTATTACTTCCATTTTATGCACAAGGAGACGAAAGCTCGGAGGATCTTAGAGACTTGTGTGTTCAAAGTCTCAGAGGTCGAGTGCCTAGGTCACCTTCTTTTTCCTCTGTGAAGCCAGATAATTGTCCCCAAATATTTTAGCCATCTTAGAATGGCAGCCCCAACTCCAAGCCCCAAACCACCAAGTTCCCCAGCAGCCCCTGACCGTGGTAGAATACTAACACAGGTACACTTTGCACTCTGTCAGCTCAGCGCTTTACCTGATCACTGAGGATAACCCGAATCACAGCTGTGGGGGAGGCAGCCAAGATTCTGAGAGACTCTTTCATTAAAACCAATTCTCATCTCACTGGACTCACAAAGGCCGCTCCTCACGGAGACTGACGCCTCTTCACTGTGGTCACAATGGGGCTCCTGGACTGCATCCTCCCTCCCTGCATCTTCTCACTTCCAAAAACTAAATGACCGCCATAGGGGAGAATAAACTTCTGGCTAAAACGCTGCCTCTGAGCTCCCAAATCCACCTCATTGTAGGAACAACACCCCCTGACAGGCTGATTTAACTGAGTTACACAGAGAGTGTTACCGTAATATGCAGTTGAGGATCCATTTTCAGCTGAGATTCCCTTTAGGAAGGAATTAAAGAAGACGTTAAACCTCTCCATCACTGCCATGTCACAAAGTGCTTACCCATAGAGAATCAATTCAAACATACACACAGACCTCTCTCATGAGAGACCAGAGCTAAGCAGCCAAGATTCTGCGCTGATAAAAAAGCCAGAGTCCCAAGTCTCCAGCCTTCTAGGTTCATCTTTTACTTTAACATCCATATGCACTGGCTCAAACCCCCATCCTAAGTACTATGGGCTTCCAGAATCTCTGGTGGAATTTTCATTCATTCATTCCAACAACTTTTTATTGAGTGACTACTAAGTGTCAAACTCTATTCTAGGCACTCTGGATGGAGCATGAAAAACACTGGTGAAACAGTCCTGCCTGCCTGGTGCTTACATTCCCTGTGTGTGTTTGGAGGAGAGGAGCTGGGGAGGGGTAGGCGGCTCTGGTGTGTCCCCTCTGCAGCCCACTTCCTTGTAGGCCCCTGTATCCTGGCAGCTGCTGCCGTCTCTCTCGCCCTGGTGGGAAATAGCACCCTAACTATCTTCACTCCCCATAGAGCACTCCTAATACAAGCTGGTGTGTGTAACAGGCTTTTGTAGGAGGAAAGGGTAACAGAAGGAGATCATAGCAGAATGAAATGCAACCAACAACTTAAAATGCAATATTAAAAATCGCTTATCTAAAAACCCACAACTCATTCTCCCTGGTCGGCAGTTTCTTGCTGGCCACCCGAGCTCTGGCCTGTTGCCATCTTCTCCCACCTCTCTCCCAGGATTCTTTTCCCAGGCCCTGGTTCTCCTAGCTGCCAGCCTCTGACCTTCAATTTCTTTTTCCTTTCTCATGCAAAGCAATTCGCCCACAGCTTCTGGACTGTGTCCTGGGGTGAGGTGGACGTAGAGAGAGGGGCCTCACCTTTCCCATCCTAAAGTCTGCCAAGATATTGTTTTGAACAAAGAGCCGTCTTTCTTGTTGTAAATCATGCCGCTCCCCTACTATGGGAAGGCAGCTGGAGCCTCTTCTAATTTCAACAGTTTTTACTCATTGTGGTCAGCCAGCATTTGTGGGAAAAGGATATGCAGATGAATTGCTAAAGACTATCCCTGAAGTGGAGTTTAAGCACTCTTATTAACAGACTTGGGAAAATGTCATTAAAGATTCCAAAAGTGAGCAATCAATCCCAGGATACTCAACAGTGACCAAGTAGAAAGTGAAAAAATAAAACTGGATCCCTACCTCACACGTTGCATCCAGTGGCTTTCAGGTCTACCAAAGATTCAAACAAGAAAGTCACCGTGAGAGGAAAGGAACAGAATCAAGATGTTTTAACATAACGTTCTGGGAGGAGAAAAGATTTTCTAAGTACAATACTGAATCTAGAAAAATACAGGAAAAAAGCAACCTCAAGCAATGCAGGAATAAAGCAATCTGCTACACATGAAAATTAAACTTCCAGATAGAAAACTACCACAAACCAAGTTTCAAAAGTGTGGGAAAACATTGTAACACACACAACAGATTAAAGACTAGTTTCCTCAATAGACAAAGAGCTCAAATCTCACCAAAATGAGCAATAAATTTTTTAAACATAGGCAAAGGGTATGAGCAGTATGCATATACACACACTCAAAGCGTTTCTAAAGATATGAAAATATGCTCAATTTCACTTCTACTTGAATACATAAACATTTTGAAAAAGAGATTATTTTCCACCTAGCAGATTGGCAAATAGATCAAAATTTTCAATACTTAGTGTTGGTAATAAGAAGCAGCACCGATTTTCATACACGTTGGTATGAAATATAAATTAGTGCAAACATTTTGATAATTAGGCCGCATCTGGCTCAGATTGCACTTGTAGGAAATTTTCCTCAGATGTACGTAAAAGGATATTTTTGTGCAGCAATGTTTATCATGGGCAACACAATTATAACAGTATAAATGCCCATTATGAGTGGTTACATCAATCACAGTGCATTCATACAATAACATACTATGCAAAATACTATGCAGCCATACTAAAGAATGAGGTAGACACACATTAATCACATACACATTAACTAGAAAAAAGCAGTGATCACATTTTGTATAAAGAAAAAATGTGTACATAGCACTTCTGAATCTCAGTCCAAAAACAGAAGTGCACCCAAGCATGGTAACTGTGTTTCTCTAGAGCTAGATAAAATGTCTATTTTGAATTCCTATTCAACCAAGTGGCAAAAACTTAATCTTGACCAATTTGATGTCTCACTTCCCCGAAGCTTAATTTGTTTGGTTTTTTTTACTCTGCTAAGGGTTATTTTTAAGAACCAGGGGGCTTAGAGCTTGGCAAGGCATCCAAGAGACAAGTACATCTATTCCCTGGAATACTCATCTATCTAAACTGGCATCCATGAGTCATCCTTTTTTCCATCTGGTCTACCATGATCAGTTCACCAAGGGCTGATATTTATCTGGTACCCACTAGTACAGCCAATACAATGTTTTAACCAATTTTTAAAACATTAAAACACTTCTAAACTAATTGGTAGGCAGACCCTGCCCTGAGCACTCTCCCGTACCCACTAGACCTGCCCACCCAACTCTCCCTCACCCTAGGAGCCTCCCTTCCTTCCTCCACGATCCAACAACTATAGGGTTACTGCCAAGCACAGCCAGGGCTTCTAGGAGCCTGCTCTAATGGCACAGCCAGCACATCTTCAGATTGGCAGGTACAAATGCTCTACCCCCTGCCAAAGATTATTGAATGCTGAATCTCTAAAAATACTGTCAAAATAATCTGTTCATAAGGCAGATCTGAGTTTATTGCTTACTGTAGTACAGGGAAGCACTGCCTTGACAGTCTTAGTTGTATCTCAGAAAGGAAAGACAAAGTTGGGATGTTTATAAAGTTTGGGGTTTTGGTTTAAGGCAAGTCTGCAAATGAAGGGATGGTTTGATTAAAACTGGGTAAGGATCATGATCTAATAGTTCAGGATTGGTGTACAGAGCAAGGTAAGGGTTTTGAGGGAAGAGTTTTAAAGAGTCTTGGAGAATAAATCATCGTTGATGTTATGACGCTTGACGTTTATTTAACAGATTTTTAGGGAAGTTCTTGAAATCTTCTTTGCAATTTCTATTTTCCTAGGTAAGAGTTTCCTAAAATAATAAAGCCAAGTTGATGAAGACAATGAAATAGCAAAGTAACATTAATGTAGAAGATATGCTGTTTGTACATAGATGGTTTCATTTCTCAGTGTCCTCTCTTGTGGTCATTCTTAAGCCGAGCTGAAGAGTGGACCCTTAACATCTGGGAGTGTGAATAATCCAAATGTTCACAACTCTTTGAGTTGTCATGATTGTGAATCACGTTTCCTAAGGTGGTGTTTTCAACCCCCTTAAGTGTCAAGTCTTTCTACTCTTTCTTCAGATGATCGTCGTTGGATCCTTTCGTGGGTCAATGACTACACAGGAGGACTTGGACTCAGAATAGCACTCATCTGAACACTGCAGCACAAACAAATACCAAGAGAAGGATTTATGATCGGAGTTTATAGTCCCCTTTTCAGCCAGGAGCCAAGAGTGCCCAAATTAAACCAAGAGAACAGATTCCATCCTCAATCTGAAAAGTCTGAAGAACAGGTATTAGCCAAATTACCTGATTTTATAATTTCTTTGTTTACTTCCTAGAGCTTTTTAATAATATTAAAGATCTCAAAGAGATCTTCAGGAATACAAATACAACATTCTTCCCCCAAAACCAGCACAAGATACCCTTTAAGAGGCCAAAATTTTATCTGAAATGCTCTGTTCTGAACCAATGCCTGTCCAATCTCATGAACCTCTTGGATGAGGAGTTCTACAGGCTTTGTGGAATTGTCTAACTCTCTCTGCACCATAGCATGTAGGGCTCCCCTACTTCCTGCACTTCTTATAAAACAGGAAGGAGATAGGCTGAGAGAGTAAGGAAAGCAGTCCAAAATTCCCCTTGGGTAGTTAGAGTTTCAATTCTCCAATCAAAGTCTTTTCCTTCTTGATTTACGTTATCTAACAGCATCTTGTTCTGAGAGGGAGACCAATAGGCCAAAACGGGCTCTGCGTGAGATCAGGATCTTGGAGGCAGGTATCAGTTTACTAAAATAACAAGTTTCTCTACAGATTGCAAGTAGTAGCCAGTAGCCTTAGAACATAAACCAGTATCAGTCATAGAACGTCCCTTATGATCTGATTTAGCCAAAATACCTCTAAGGCATTGGCATATAGTATTGTACCATTTTGGCACCACGAATCAAGAATGATCCAGGACCAGGCAATGAAATTTGTAGTAGCAAGATTATTAGCAAAAGAGAAGTAGTCTTACTTGTAAGATCTGTAAAAGTAAGACAGTCTCCAAAAATACACCATCTGCTCCCTGCTTCTCCTCCAAGCTTTATTTCTGTGAAAGTTTAATGACAAAGCTAGCTCCCATTAAAAGGTCCCTGACTATTGTTTTGGTAGAGACAAGAACCTTCTTTTCTAGATAAGACATGAAAGAAAATTTTAGATTATAGCTGTGTGGCCTGTTGTGGTGTTGCCATCTAAAAAGCCACCTAACAATATAGTCTAGCTACCCAGAAAGTCAACTGATGCATTACAAGGAACCAGTACCAAAGAAAGATGGATAGACCGAAAGAAAACTGTGTGCAAACCCAACAGTCAATTTTGTTGACTGCATCACCCAGTGCACAACTAAAATGTAGCCAGATATTGGATTCACATCAAAGAGTGATTGAAGATTCAAAAAGCAATATTGACTGGAGGCCTTATAGGTAACATAGGTAAAGGCAGCCTTCTACCAGCAAAAGGGGAAATAAGATAGCTACAAAAATAAAGAACAAAAGAATGTATATTAAAGCATGACTATATGTGGTCTTGTTCTGTGAATTTTGGGCAGAAGCTGTCTATAGCTCATGTAGTCATCTCCTTGATCTAGAAGTCTTGTATGAATGCTCTTTCCTTCCAAAAACTATCTGCTTCTGGAGGGTTCTTAAGAACCTTCAGCTTGAGGTTTCCTGCAGTGACTGTATTCCAGTGATTCAAGGATGGTTTATGCCTCATTAATTAAGAGGCATGACTCCAAGGAGTAACCCTTTGGAATATCACTACTATGCTAGTTATTTAATAGGGTCCCTTCCATTAGGGTTCAAGTGTTATCTTTCTTTTATGTTTATTCAAAAAGATCAAGTCTTGAGGTGATAGGTCGTAAAAGGAATATTTAGATGTTCAGGAAAGGCTGCTGTAGTTGCTGATAAGACTGGGTGTATGTAGTCTATATGCCTGACAATTAGCTTTGTTGATTGTAATGTAATTGCCTGACATTAAGCTTTTGATTGCTGAGGAATCCACTTCAAAGACATTCATCTCAAAAAAGCACATTGCCAGCTGCACAACTAGATATAAAACCAGGCTACCCCACCCATGAAGTTCCTCTTTAGAGGAAGCTCTGGTTGACCTAGACAATTGACCATTTGGCTGACCACTTGCCTTTCCCATCCCATGCTTTAATTCCCACTTGTGTTTTAAACTCACCAATAAAGAGTGAACCCACAAAACCACAGGCACCCCACCCCTTGACCCCAGTAGAGGCAGAACCCCAATCCAAGCTCTCTGTCTCTGTCTCTCTACCCACAACACTGCTGCATGGCCCCAGGCATGCCAGTTACCCTCCAGGACCTGTGAGTAATAAACCTGGTCTTTGCAAGGTTCCGTGATGATTGTTGCTGATGTGCTTCTTGCAATCATAATAAGAACCACAAGGGCCAGTTCAGCCACAACATTGGCTCCAGTCAGGGAAATATCTGTCGGGGCTTGCCACAAACCATACAAGCCCAGGTGAGTGCCCACAGGAATTTCTAGCCAATACATCACTATCGATAGGCTGAGACAGACCCCAAACAGTGTACTATATGAGTCCCCTGCAATATTTGGTCATGTCTACTTATAATAGGATGGACTCCAGAATTGTAAGCAATATTCCTAGATGCATGGGCTGGCCTGTTACTAACCCATGAGGGAAGAGTCAATGAAATCCACAAGAAACTGATCTCACTGTCGTTAAAGTCAACAGTGATATCTTAGGACATAAAAGGTCAAGAGTCTCTAAGAGCTTTGGTAATAGAATTCCATTTGTATTTTCTGCCATTCCTGAAGATCGTAGGTAACATGAACAGTGAAATTTCTGTTTAAGTTGCAGGGCCTTGCCAAGCTCTTTAATAATCTTCTCAGGGAGTGGACTGGGATTGGAGATATAGGTTGGAATTCCCCAGGTCAGAAACAAAAATCAATTTTTTTACCATCATTGGAGTCATAGCTCTCTGTCAAGGAAAAACTCCAATCCACCCTGAGAATAAGCAAACAATTATCAGCAAACAGGAGTTGCTCCCGTCCAGAATGTAGAAATCTGGAAAGAGTGTCGCTCCTGTCCTAAAAGCAAGAAAATGCTAGATAATGTGCAAAATAATAATATTTCTTAAATCCATCCAAGATCTGAGGTCATAATGCAGCCAAGAAGCCTTAAATCCAAGGAAAGACATGCTCTCCCAAGGGAACATGGGATGTGAGCACTGATTCATATATGGCAGAGCATCAGGGAAAAAAGACACCACGTGCCATAGAAGCCCATAGGAAGAATCCAGCTAACATTTATAATAAATTGCTAAAGTAGGAGTGTGAACTACTGTAAGAGGATAAAACCCTAAGAGAGCAGACACAAATGGAGTTCACACCTATTCACAGGATCTTCTCCATGAACCTCCAACGGCTGCTGACAAGAAAAATTGGAGGGAGGGCAGGAGACTGGATAAAGCCTCCTTCAATGGTGCATGCATGAAAACAAGTGGCCACCACTATGGAAAAGGTAGAAAACCCCATCCAGTCCCTATGACCCTTAAGTCAAGAGACTTAAGACACCTGTAGAGTGGTGGAAAATCCTGTCATATCCAGGGTACTAGTGAAGATCCATTGCAGCTGGGAAAAAGGTAAAAGAAGAAAACCTCTACTTGTGACAATGGAGCAGGTAATAGCCCTAGGCGCAGACCAGTAAAGATCTCCTAGCATTGAAGAAAGTGCAAGAAACTCTCTCTTATACAAAATGCACAAAGAAAGAAGGGAAAGTTTGACTGCCAAAGGACAATGGGCAGGATCATTAAGAATCCTCTACCTCCAAAGACCTAGGTATACTGGATGTTTCTAAGACCAAGACTGGGCCAGAAAACAGAGAACTCCCTCTGTCCTGCACCACCAGGCTATTATGCACCAAGTAATAAGCAACAGCAGTGTGACCCTGGGGAAGGAGCAAGAGCATGGAGAGAGATCCCCTCTGTGGCACTGGCACACAGGGAAGGCTGAAAGCTGAGGGAAGAGCTGAAATGTTAAGAAAAATTCATCAATAGCAAGCCCCCCTGTAAGCACAAGGTGATTCTAAAGTAAATTGAAGCTTGTGGCTCATTGAAGATAACCACGAAGCAACAACGAAACCCAAACCCAACTCAAATCACGACTCCATTGACTCAATTCCCCATGCAAACAGCCTAGAAGAAGTGTGCCTATTTCCTGGCCTAAATACTACTTACCTTAATCTCTATTATCTCTCAACAAGGAGTACATCTCTCAACAAAAAATTATGAAACACACAAAAGCAAATAAAAGCAACCCACCATCTAGACACAAAGTAGTCAACAGAGCCAGAGACAGAGAAGATACAGATGTTAGAAATACCAGACAGAGCACTTAAGATAAATTAATATCTTAAAGGCTCTAGTGGAACATTTGGGGTATTTCAGCAGAGAGAGAGAAACTGTAAGAAACAAAAACTACTAGAAATAAATTTTTTTTAAAGATTTTATTTTTCCTTTTTTATTCAAAGCCCCCCCAGTACATAGTTGCATATTCTAGTTGTGGGTCCTTTTAGTTGTGGCATGTGGGATGCCACCTCATCATGGCCTGATGAGCGGTGCCATGTCCGCGCCCAGGATTCAAACTGGCGAAACCCTGGGCCACCAAAGCTGAGTGCACAAACTTAACCACTCAGCCACGGGGCCGGCCCAGAAATAAATTTTAAGATCCACAGAAACACAGATGCATAATGAGTTCAATGGGCTCATAGTTGAGGAAAGAATCAGTGAACTTGAAAATAGGTCAATAGAAATTAGCTAAACTGTAACATAATGATGAAAAAGGGATTAAAAAAAGAAAAGAACAGAGCATTCAATAACTGTGAGACAATAATGAATGTTGTAACCTATAAGTATTTAGAATCCCAGAAGAAGAGAGAACAAACAGAAGAAATACTGGAGGAGATAGTAGATGAGAAGTTTCTAAAAAGTTTTTTAAAAATCAAACTACAGATCAAGATGATCTGTAGAGAACCCCTAGTAGGACAAACTCTAATAATAATTTTTTTAAAAGCTCCTGGAAACCAAAGAGAAAAAGAAAATCTTAGAGGCAACAAGAATAAAAAGACACAGTACATACAAAGGCACAAAGACAAGTGTTATGGCATACTTCTGGTCAGAAATTATGAAAGCCAGAAGACATTAGAAGGACATCTTTAAAGCACTGAAACTGTCAACTAGAATTTTCAGCAAAAAGTATTTTTTTCAAAACTGAAGATGCAAAAAGACTTTTCAGTTAAACAAAAGCAGGCCAAATTCATTACCAGCAGACCTGTGCTACAAGAAATGCTCAGGGAAATTTCTCAGGTAGAAAGAACATAATATGAGGGATTTGGATATACACAAAGAACTGAAGAGTTCCAGAAATAGTTAAGATGAAGGTAACTATAAAAGTTTCTGTATTATTTTTAATCATCTAAAAGATAACTGCCTGTCTAAAGCAAAAATAATACAAATGTAATGTGATTTATAACACAAGTAAAAAGTATGGCAATAGCACAAAAGATGGGAGAAAGAAACTCTATCCTGCATAAGACGTGCCAAGGATATAATGCAAAGTCTGAACAACACAGGCAAGAAAGGACCACTAAGACAACCTCGCCTCTGAGACTAGTCATTGGAGAAAAGGAAAAAATAGTCTTTTCAACAAATGATTCTGGAACAAGTGTATATTCATGTGAAAAAAAAGAACTCAATCCATACTTCACAACATTTACAGAAATTAATGCCAAATGAATCATAAACCTAAGCGCAAAACCTGAAACAATAAAATGTCTAATGGAAAAGATATAAGAAAATCTTTGTGACCTTGGATCTTTAAATATGACACAAGCCACAGACTGAGAGAAAGTATTTGTAAAATGCACATCA